>NW_004955412.1:15881350-15960831 GCF_000276665.1 Chinchilla lanigera | reverse complement strand
TTTTTTTTTTTTTTTTTTTTGGGCAGGAGGTACCGGGAATCGAACTGAGGATCTCATGCTTACCAGGCAGGCACTGCGTCACTGAGCTAAATTCCCAGTCCTAGTTTTCTGCCCTTGTACTAAGAGCTACATTTTTATGAGTAAGTAATATGGAGTGTCTCAGCCTGTGTGGAAGTATATTAAAGATAGTGTGTATGATGACTCTAAAAATCATTAGAGTAGGCAATCCATTACCCATTTGACCTTAAGATACTTTATACACATAGTGTAAACATTGTTATAAAAACATTCTTGGTGTAATGTCTTAGATGATTTCAGTGCAATTAAGTACACAATAGATTTGGTAAACTAAACAGGAAAATGTCAATAAAATAGCAAAAGAAAGGATCCAGCCATTCAATCATATATATTTAAAGAGTGTGCAGGAGAGGAGAATGTAAGAACTTGTATTTTTTCTATTTCATTCAAATTTCATGCATTTAGATTTGCACAGTTCAAAAATGAGAAAAGTCAACTTCCTAGGACTAGAAGAAAAGGTATTTTGGATCATCTCAGAGAAGCATCCAACCGTTGGCAAGTTCTGGCTGGCAGGTCCTTATTAATGACAAATCTGTGAGGAATTTTTGACAGCTCTTTGGTTTAGTTTTCATTCAAGGACCTCCTTTTAAAGGTCACTTTCCCATATCTCTATTGGAACTTAAAAACATTATATCTGGCTAAGAGCTACTAGAAGGGTAAAACAAACAAATTGATGAAAAAGAGACAAGATAAGTGTCTTACATTGTTTTCAGATGTGAAGACAGTGAGAAGAGTATGGCACTAATGTGTTAAAAACACAGGTTTTAACAAAACTGACAACAAAATCTTTGAAGAGGGCTGCCTCCCAAGACAAAAAAATCTTTACCTTTACTTAAGGTAGACAGTTTTGAAATCAGAGATATGGATGAAGACATGTCCATGCTGTATTTTGAGAATATAATTATAACAGAAAAATTTCCAACAGTACCAGAATTATTAAATAAATAATTGTGCAGCTATATGATAGAATATATGCAACCACTGAAAGTCATATTCATGAAATACATACATCATAAGAAATGCCCAAAATAAAATGTAACAAAAAATTTAGATGGACACACATCCAAATATTGTGGGCCCAGTGAAGAATAATTAAAAAGACCAACCCTCAGACACTAGATATACTCTTGGAACAAGTACTAGAAGGAAATGCTAACCTTGTGATGGTGGTTATCTTTGTCTAATAAGAACATATATTCACTTGGTTTCCTTCTTGTAGTTTTCTGTACTTTTCAATTATTTACTAAACCTGGTATAATTTTTCTGATGAGAAAAAATTCAGAAAAATGATTCTTTAGGTTTGGTGTAGGAAGTATATCACAAGTTACATATAAAGAACAGTTCTCCACTCAGTGTTAGAGATGTATTTGTGAAATAACAAGGGATCTAAGATCAAGGGATAGCTCTATTTCAGTACAATTTATTCAGTCTCTTTGTATTTCAATGACAGTTCCAATGAGCCAAGTTTGATTCTGAAGAATAGTTCATGTAGCCACATCCTAACAGCTTGATAATTTTCATTTCTGGCCAGCTTCCTCATTCCCAGCCCTCTTAACACCACAAGCTGTCACTTTCCCAGTCACTTTGAACGTTGGTAGTTTTGTAAACAGGCTACTATGCAGTGGACTTCTGTCTAGGATAAGTGCTGGGTCCTGTTTTGCATATAGGCCAGGTACATTAGGCAATAAATAATTTTGAAGCCAGTAGGTATACATGCTTGATTTGTTATCTAGAAAGATGGTAGAGAGGAAGACACTAACAACTTGGCTGCAGGAGAACTGGATTCAAGTCTCTCCATGACAATGCACAAATTCTTAACTACCTTGGGCCTTCAGTACATCTGTGAATAGATAAAGTAAATGACCTTTTCATACCACTGTGTGAGTGTTATGATACCTATAGACCAATTCTAAGGTTTATATGGAAAGACAAAAAAAAATTAAACAAGAGTAGGGATATAGCTTAGCGGCACAAGTGCCTTGCCAGTAAGGTCCTGAGTTCAATTCCTGGTACCAAAAAAAAAAAAAAAAAAATTAAACTAGCCAACACAAGATGGAATAAAACAAACTTGGAAAGCTGACATTACTTGATAGCAAGACTTACTATAAAACCACAATAATCAAGACAGTGTGGTATTATTGAAAGAATGAAAAAAGAAGAATGAGCTGTTAATTCAGTGGAACAGAATAAACAGCACATAAACAGATCCACACAAGTATATCAACTGGTCTTGAGCAAAGATGATACAATGGGGAAAGAATACTCTTTTCAACAAGTGATGCTGGAACAACTGGACATCAGCACCTGAAAATATAAACCTTGACATTTTTTTTTCACAAACATTGACTCATAGACCTGATCATAAACCTGGATGTAAAATGTAAACCAGTAAAATTCCTAGAAGATAACAAAGGAAAAAATCTAAGTGGTGTTGGGTTTAGTAATGACTTTTTAGCTACAATGCAAAAAGCACAGTCCATGAAAGAAAAATTTGGTCAACAAGGCTTCATTAAATGAAGAACTTAAGCTTTGTGAATAGCATTGTTAGGAGAATGAAAGACAACCTCACACTTATAAAAAAAAGTTGACAATATATATATTTGATAAAAGACTGGTATCCAGAATATCATGTGAAAAACTCATAAAACTGAACAAGAAAACAAATGAACCTATTTAAAAATGGAGATAAGATCTGAACAGATACAACATCAAAAGACACATACAGATGGCAAATAAGCATAGGAAAAGGTACCCACATCATCAGGCAACTGCAAAGTGAGACAACGAGATACTCCTACATAAAGCCAGTTAGAATTTCAGCCTTCTGGAATGGCTGAAATCCAAAACAATGACAACGCCAAATGCTCGTGAGAATGAAGAGCAACAGGAACTCTCATTCACTGCTGACAGGAATGCAAAAATGGTTTAGCCACTTTGGGAAAGAGTTTGACAGTTTCTTACAGAAATAAAGACAATCTTGCCATATGATTCAGTGATTGTATTTCCTGGTATTTACCCAAATGAATTGAAAGCATATGTCCACATACAAACCTACATGTAAATGTTGATAGGAGCTTTATTCATAACTACTAAAGCCCAAGAACAACCAAGAAGACTTTTAACAGGGAATGTATAAACAAAATGTGGTACATCCATACAATGGAATATTATTCAGTGATAGAAATTATCCAGAAAGAAATGAATTATCAAGGCAAAAAAAAAAAAGACATAGAGAAGGTTTAAATGCATATTAAGTGAAAAAAGTTAATCTGAAAAGTCTATATACTGTATGACTCCAACTATATGACATTCTGGGAAAAGTAAATCTATGAAGACAGTAAAAGGTCCATAGTTGCTAGGAGTTGGGGAGGAGGATAGGATAAATAAGTAGAACACAGAGGATTTTTAGAACAGTGGAACTGTTACATGTGATGCTGAGAGGGTGGATACACATTATTATACATTCATCAAAATATGTAGAATATACAACACAAAGAATGATGCTTGATGTAAACTTAGCATTTTAGTTAATAACATTGGCTAATCAATGATAACAAATATACCCCGTTAATGTAAGCCATTAGTAATAGAGAAAATGGAAATTGGTGAGGGAGTGACTGGAAACTATTTTCTCTTCAATTTTCTATAAAACTAAAATTGTTCTTTAAAAAGTCTATTTTTTAAAAGCTGCTTTTAAATAAAGCACTGAATAAGAACGTTTTGGCTGAAAGTAACTGCAGTCCAATTAAAAGTACCTTAAACCAGTCGTTATAAAATTCCTAGATCCAGGAAAAGACATTTGAGAATGCACTCAACAATTTATATAACAAATATATATTAGTTATATATAAATCTGACAGTAGTAATATATTTTGTATATTTCATAAACATATCCAAAAATAGAATTTTTAATAATGTAAGTGGAAGTAATATTACTACTTTTATTGCTAAAATACTTCTATTGTTAATATCTTTAGTAGGAGCACTCTATTTTCCTATTTTTGAAATTGAAAAATATTTCAACATTTTTGAAAAATATCAATCTCAGAATCTAGTCATTTTTGCTTTTTGTACTGGGTCTAGGTGACCACCAGAGTAGAAAAAGATCCTCCACAAATATTCGTAGCTATAAAGGAAAGACATTCCTAATAGGCCATAAATTTTGAAGAAACCTGCTGTGGCTTGTAGCTAGATGTCCTTCCAAAGCTTGATGGAGTCACAGTGGGGAATTCTGAAGGTGCCTGGAGTAGGGAGTGTGCTGCTGGGATTAAGGATGTGATGCTGGGATTAAGGGAGTCGATAATGGAAGCCCCACCCTGGGTTTGGGTGACACCAATCACTAGGCTTACGACCTGAATGGAATATAAAAGGAGAGAGGGAAAGCAGGTTTGCTGTTGTTATTGCTTGTCTCCTGCTGCCTTCTGCCTGTGTTGCAATGCCCCTCTGCTATGCCACCCTGCCTTGGAGCCAGCCCACTATGGACTGAAACCTCTACAAACTGTGAGCTGAAGTAAACCTTTCCTCCTCTAACTTTGAGTGTTGGGTATTTTGTCTCAGCGATGAGTAAAAGCAACTAAATACCCTGTATCAGTCCATGTCCCAATTTTGAAACTAGACAATATTTTACCATCTTCCATTGCAAAAGCCATTGTTCTTGAAAAGTACTAGAACTTTAGTTTTAATTTTTGAGAAATAGGTTCAAAACCTATCAAAATGCTCCACTGAGAAGATTTTTGAAAAGTTGGATAACTTTGTGCTTTCATAGATGATGATACACTTACATAATTTTTAGCAATCAATACATAGCTTTTAAAACATTTTTAAGTATCCTAAGTTTCATAAGTTCTATTGCTTGGATAATATAACCCTTGAATCCACTTAACTAGGCCTGTGTAAACTAGAACCTCACAATAAGCTCAAAGCAAACAAAAAAGTTCAGGGAAGCCCCATTCTGCTTTATAGTACTACCACGCCTATCCCTTGGGATGTCTGCGGGTACAGCTTTCTGACAAATAATGGACTGAAGGAAGTTAATGATTTTAACCTGTGTTTTTAATATATTTTAAAAGATGAGTTATCCAAGTATAAAAATAAATTAATATTCTATTGTTCTCTTCCTTCCATTATGGATACCACTATCTTAAATGACAACAGTTTTACTACCTACAATAAGTTCGGAGTGATTCCAAAATGGCGAACTCAGTGACTAAACAATATCAATGATTGCATTTCTCTCTATTTTTAGATTCTACAATATGATTTGATTGTTTTGCTCTCAAATATCTTTTCTCATGACATCAAGACAGCAACTTCAGCATTCAGTTCTTATGCTATACATCTGAACAGTAGAAGGGTTGGTTTCTCAAAGCCCCCTTTTGCCATGAGGGAGAAACCCCTCACTCCTAAACCTACTCAAATATCCAAAAGCCTCCATGCTGATTCCCGCTCAGTTTGCATGGACCAGGTTATAGCAAACATTCGTGCCTACCAATCAGTGACCAGATGGAGGAGCTCCAATGAATCACGATGCCCTTTCCCGTTCAGAAGGAGGGTCTCCTCCCTAATCCACTCAAAAAAATAATTCCGCTAGCAAGAAACAATAAAGGAAGGTTGCTGGGTAGAAAACCAACAGTGTCTGTGACAAGCATGATACAGATATGGTATTAATATACAGGAAGTACACTCATTAACAAATGTGAATAGTGCTCAGGTAACATGATATCACTTATTAATGTTGACATTTTCTTTACAATTGAGGAAAATTCTTCTGGGTCTTGCATGAAATTGTGGAGTCACTATTTTCATTTTATTCATGCTTATAAAATAAATGTAAATGTGAACTATACATTTCAAGAATAAGTATTTTCAGGGAAGACTTTTCAAACAGTCAAATTGCATTTAAAAACTTACAGTAGTCCCTTGAATTTAAGTGCTGTGTATGTGACATATGTGCCATTCTAAAATAAAAACAAAACCCAGCCTAGTCATAAATTCTGCCACATTTGTCAGTATGCTGGTAATAGTCTCTTGTATAATGATTGCTGCTTTTTTGCTAAAGCTAAATACTTGTTTAACTAGAAAACGCTCTGTTAATATCAAATACTAGTGGTCATTACCAAAAGAATCTATACATTTTTCACCAGTCTACATTGGAGCTAGGCGTTGTGGTACATGTCTGCAATCCCAGCACTCAGGAGGCGAAGGCAGGAAGATTGCTGCAAGTCTGAAGCCAGCCTAGGATGCATAGTGAGTTCAAGGCCAGCCTGAACTACATTGCAAGACCCTGTCTCAGAAGACAAAACAAAAACCAAATAAAAAATTAAAAATGTAGTCTATATAGTTTTTTCTTTTTCTTTTTTTATTAGTACATGTTCGTGGTACATAATGATTACATTTATCGTGGGGAGCCGGTGCATGGACACAGCACATCTGCCTTCTTTCTTCATCCCCTTCCCCTCCCATGCCTCGCTGCTCTCTCCAACTCTTGTTCCTCTTCCCATTTGCAAAAGCTCTATTTCCATTTTTTCTTCAGTTCTTTCTTTTTATCCCTTTTCCCTTCTCTCTCTCTCCCTCCCTCCATCTCATGTTCCCCTCCTTGTTTGAAAAAGATCTTGCTACATTCTATTATCTGTCTTTTATTTTCCTCTTCAGAGGTGACTTTAAACCTGGAGTATCCTCTGTAGAAGAGTAACCTCTAACATCCACCCATGAGGTCCTCGTAAAACCTTACATCCAGTGCTACGGTTTGGATCTAAAATGTCCCTCAAAGACTCCATATGTTTGGAGGTGGGGCTTTTGTAAGGTGATTGGACCATGGGGGTCTCTGTGCTCACTTGTGGATTAATCCACATTAACAGAGGCAGTTCTCTGGGAGCGTAACCTGGACGGGTACGTTTCTCTCCCTGGCTCCTCCCTCCTCTCTCTGCTTTCTTCCAGCATGACCTGAGAGCTTTCCTTCCCCAGACCGTTCCAGCATGCCACTTCTGCCTTGGAGCCAGCCCACCAGGGACTGTAACCCTGAACCAAACTAGACCTCTCCTCCTGTAAATTGGAGGTATGGAGTACTGACTAAGACATCCAGTTAAAGGAGTGTCATGTACCCTAGAAAATACACAAGACAGGAGGTAAGCCCTCACCAGTGCAAAAATCTTCATCTTTTCTACAACTGCATCTTCAGTGCCTAGAAAAGTACCTGGCACACAGAAGATGCTCAATAACTACTTTCTGCATAAAGGAATAAATTCACATAAAAGGAACAAAATTGTTAATCTAAGCATCATTCCAAATCTATTATTTTTTATTAATGGAATTATTATAATCTTATTGGAATGATGTAATTAGCTTATATAAGAAGGGCAAATGGATAGTAAGAAAACATTAGTGTTTATCCAATATGTTCCAAAAGAGAGCAAGAGAGACAGAGAGAAAGAGACTTCTGGTAGGCACAGTTTCTAATTCTCCATCTGCACAGCAGAGGTGCCTTCAGTAGGCTCTCAGGGGATGACTAGACCTCACTGACTATTTAAGCTGTAAGCTATGAGTGTGTGCTCACAAGGTAGCCTTTTGCCCATGAAAACACTATTTGGGTATTTACTACTATACTTATATAGTACCCATTATAAATCAACAAACTTATTTTGTGGTATATATGAATCATGTAAATGCCTAAATCTCTATTTTTGTAGGGAGGAACAAAAAGGCCTGTCTGTGGTGCCAGTTAAGAAGGAGGCTGATCTGTTCACAGTTCTGAGCTTGTTTATTCCTTAGAACTCAGGCCTCTCTTGTACACTCTGTATTTTCCAAAATGACGCTGAAACGTGAGCCCAAGTCCAACGACTCGAGTTACCTTGTCTCCTCCTTGAGTGGGCTGCTGGGTGACAAGGGA
This sequence comes from Chinchilla lanigera, assembly GCF_000276665.1. Taxonomy (NCBI): domain Eukaryota; kingdom Metazoa; phylum Chordata; class Mammalia; order Rodentia; family Chinchillidae; genus Chinchilla; species Chinchilla lanigera. The sequence continues at coordinate 15,952,868 of NW_004955412.1, read as the reverse complement.
CCCTCAGACCCGCTGAAGAGCAGAAATCCTATGTGACCCACAGAGAGGGCCTCTCCACACTGCAAATAAGAAATAACTTTTTCTTTACTTTTCCCACAAATCGTAGATCCTGACTACAAGTATTTATTATCTGGAATTGAATGAAGAGGCTAGGAAGTTGTTCCATATTTTTTAAAAATGTCCAGAAAATTAAGATTACCCTGAAGCTTCCACAAATGATGTGACCAGCAGAGCCCACGAGCGCAATGGCTTCCTTCTGTCTTCTGCTAATTTTCTACTTTAGGTGGCACCTGCTGCGAGTTGACCTCCAGTTGCTATGGATTCAGTGCATCCCCCCAAAATCATGTGTTGGAAACTTACTGCCCAACGCAACAGTGCTGAGAGATGGGGCCTAGAAGTAATTAAGTCACGATGACTCTACCTTCATCAATGTATTAGTGTCATCATCCTGTGGTTCAGTTATCTTGACAGTATGCTTGTTATGAAAGTTAGTTCAGGGCAGAGACACACATGCACGGGGGTGGTTAGGCGCATGGCTGGAAGCCCACCGCTGAGCCTAGCGGTTGGGACCTAGTGGCTATTGGGTTACCTTCAAAGGCGGTGAAATGTCGTTGGGGTCGGAACGGCGCCTGGGCATCCGGCACCCTCTGCTGTGAAGAGGATCTTTGGCCTCAGTAGTAAGGACCAGCACCCTTGAGCCCCCTAGACCTGCGGAGTCTTGTAATACCAGCTACTCAGGAGGCCGGGGCAAGAGGATTGGAAGTTTTCTGATACTTCCATTTTCACTACTTATTTGCTTTTTTCTTCAACCTGGTCTGGCTATTTTCACAGCCAACAAGTCTTTTCTGCTCTTCCTGTGATGTCATTTCTAAGTCTGGTTCTTCTGATGTGAATGAATGTACATCCTTCATTCCTAACTGATTTATTTGGAACAGAATCTTTCGTTTCAATGACAGGCTTCCTGTGAAGACATTCCTCAGGTGACCCTTCGCTTGTCTATTTCCTGCATCTTTGCTCTTCATCTGCAGCCCCAGATAAATGATCAACAAGACTTCTGTTGAAGGGTCTCAGAGATACTCTTATTGTTAAAAACATAATCATCTGATGTAGACCGAGAATGATCAGGACCAGGTTGGTTGGAAAACCTGTAGAGCAAAAACTCACTGTGCTTCTCGTCTCTGTCATTTGAGCCACTTTTCCCGAGAATGAGGGGCTGCAGCACCTTGGCCACCTCGCCCCTGCTGGCAGGCAAATGAAAGAATTTAAACACATGTATCAGGATGAAAGCAGGAATCTATGCTGGAGAGATTATCACAACTACAAAGTGAAAATACATCACTTTGACAGCAGTTGGATAATGCCCACAACAAAGGTGACTGTAAAGAAAAGAGAGTAATTAATATCCAAGACCAGTTTCGTGATATTGTGAAGACACTTCAAGATGAGAGTGAAAATCAAAGCTTCACGCTGGAAGATAGAAATAATGAGCTAATCCATAAACATAATTGTTTTAAAGAGATACTATATCAGTATGAAAACGAGAAAGGAAAAAGAGAAATGTCAAGAAAGATACAAGCAGCATCTCAGGAAAATTTAGAGCAGGTGAGAGAGTAATAATGCTTCAGTGAGAAATCATATGGAACTGAGAATTAAAGACCTTTCAGATGGAGCTCTCTAAAATGAAAACTCAAAAAAAAGAAAACTCAAGAAGATTCCAGTAAAGTACAACTGGAAACATATAAGCAACTCTACATAGAAGAATTCAAAACTAGAAAATCATAGTCCAGTAAGCTGAACAAGCTTAATGAGAGGTTAGAAGAGGCCAGTCCCAAATATTTTCTTCTGGTGGAGAAATAGCAAAGCAGATCTTTACTGAGCACTGTTAGTACAAGACATGTCCTACAGTGTCCTTGTGTCAGAAATCTTAATCATAGTTTGGTGCATCACAGAAGTTTTCTTCCCAGAGAAAACTTAGCGGTTCATACTTTAAGCCCACAGCCTTCAAACAACAGCACGGAGAACTACCTCACCAACATGGGACAAGAATTGGAAAATAGTATAATTAGAGAACTAAGGGAAGCTACTGCCGAATTGGAATCTGACACCTTTGGAGTTTCTCATAGAGGATCTGCTAATAAATCAAGTGAAGATCTAATTTCAAAAGCATCACAAGGGGCTGGGGATGTAGTTCAGCGGCATAAGTGCCTGCCTGGCAAGCACAAGGTCTTGAGTTCAATTCCCAGTACCAAAAAAAAAAGGAAAGAAACATCACAAGCACATATGGAAATTTTAAGGAGAAGATATATGATCTCAAAAGATAACATCTTATCTATTGGACTTTATAGGTAACATTTTAATTATTTCCCATAAGGGGTATGACATGAAAACTTTATTGAAAGAAAAAAAATTGTGTCACATGTATGTGATGAAAATTTATATACTATTTTAAACTATTTCTTGACATCTGTAACTTTTAAGTGGTGTTTGCAAGTAAAAACCAGTGTTGCTGAGTTTTATGTACTCAAACTTCCCAAATTCTAGCTATTTTAAATCCAAACAACCAAGTTGTCATTAATACTTTGTTAGAATGAAATATAATTTTAGTGATATTTTGAAAAAAAGTTCAGGGCAGTGTGATGGCACATGCTTGTAACACCAGCTACTCAGGAGGCTGAGACAAGAGGATTGCAAGTTCAGTGCCAGCATGGACAACTTAGTGAGACTCTGTCAAAAAAAGAAATAGAGAAAGAAAGAGAGACAGTGAGAGAGACAAAGAGAGAGAGAGAAAGAAAAGAAAGAAAGAAAGAGAGAGAGAGAGAGAAAGAAAGAAAGAAAGAAAGAAAGAAAGAAAGAAAGAAAGAAAGAAAGAAAGAAAGAAAGAAAGAAAGAAAGAAAATTTTTAAAAGGCTGGGGACACATAGCACAATTATAGAGCCCTCACTTACCATGCACAAGGCCCTGGTTCAATCCCTGGATTTCAAAAAAAAGTCATTCATCTCTATCTGTTCTCTTGCTCTGACATACCTTTCTGCACAAAACCCCTTACCACATGCCAATACCTTGATATTAGACACCTCAGCCTCCACAAGTGTGAGAAATAAAATTTTTCTTCATAAATTACCCCATATATGTTACTATGCCATAGTAATTTTAAAAATGGGCCAAAATACCAGTACTCTGTTTTTAAAGTACGAGGACTACCGAGGACCTAAATCATTTAGTACTTCTATGGAGATGTGGCCCCAGAACTGACATGTTTGATAAATCTGAACTTCATGCTCTTGGAAACCTGGAAAGATGTGAAGCTGCTTGTGTGGACTGCATCCAAAGGGCGAAGAGAGTGAGATTACACCCAAGGAGGTCTACAATTGTCCTAATGGGATTAGAACAGCAGCTACTGGGGAAAAGTGATGAGACCTAGACCATTGCTACAGAGTACTGGGATGTCTACAACTCATCTTCATTGATGCCTTGTCCCACTTACAGATCCTAGTCCAATATTATCAAACACCTGTTCAGTTTTGAGGCATCTCTGGCTTCTCACAGTCAATCTTTGTTTTTTGTTTTTTGTTTTTTTTTGCAGTACCGGGGATCGAACTCATGACCTTGCGCCTGGCAAGTGCTTATGCCACTGAGCTATATCCCCAGCCCCTGCTAGTCAATCTTTGTGATGTGTTATAGGATAGCATTCTTAAGGTAGTTTCTTAAGGTGGAATATCTCCATTGCATCTGGTGATGAACTAGTACCGGCTTTGGTAGGAATATAATTCCTATTCCACTGCACCCATCTCAAATGATGAAGGCCAGTAGGGTTATGGAGAGTGGCATCTATTCAGGCCAGAAATAGCAGGAATGGCTTACTAGATAAGGTGAGCCTTTATAATGGGGACAGAGGTGAAATAGATAATAGGGTCCCAGGGGCAGAAGAGAGGGTCCCAGAAGATAGCCCCGAATAATATTGGCATGATTGAAGCTATTATGACTTGTGTCTAGAGGTCCTCCCAAAGCTTCATGCAGGGTGGTGATTTTTCAGAGGTAACCAGATCTATAGTATGTGATACTGGGATAAAGGGTGTGTGATAATTGAATCACTCCATTGATTGGTTTGGCACTGCCCTAAACCTGATAGCCTAGATAGAATGTATAAGGAGAGGAGAGAAGCAGCTAAGTTCCCTTGTTGCTTTGCTACCCTCTGCCACCCTGCTTTGCCATGGGCTGTTTCTCCTCTGTGATGCCCCTCTGCCATGCCACAGCCGACTCAGAGACTGAAACCTTTATAAACCATGAGCTAAATAAACCCTTCCTCCTTTAACTTTGGGTGTTGGGTATTTTGCCTCAGTTATGAGCAAAGTAACTAAGACAGAAGCTCACTCTAACTGGTCACTTTTTCAGGATACGATTAACTCTAGGATACTGACAAAATCCATTTTATGGGTATCAAGAGCTAGGATCATAGCCTAGGCCACTTCCTTGTGACCTCATTAACATCTTCACCTTTGAAAGTTCTCCTATGCGCAAAAAATTCCTAGTTAGAGGCACTAGTCTTTTTTATTTTTCCCCAACATTTTTCTGAAAATTTCCTCTGATGTTTTAAAATTCAAAATTTTAATGCTGTTGTCTTTCACCAACCTTGAAGTACCTCTTGAAAGGTACTTCAAAACTGACCTTGGGAGAAAGAAAATGATTGGCAATGAATCCAATAGGGATAGATTCAAGTGAGAAGAAATAATCAGAAGAGAAATTCTCCATAAGCAACAACAAAAATACACGTAATATCTCAAAACTAATAACCCAGGAGGGTAACTGGAAGAACATATTCATGCAAACCTTAATGAGAATAAAGCAGTATGGGGGTGTTGAGTGGGAAGGTGGTTACAAGCAAACACATAAGTTGAAGGCATGAGTATATAATTGGCTACACTACCAGGAGTGGAGGTGGGAGGGCATTACAGTTTGGGATTTTGATAAAAAGAATAAATGATGCTCTGTGGGACCCAAGAGAAATCCCTAGTAAAGAAAGATGGTTTCTACTACTAATTAATGAAAAGTTAGAAGTGAGTGTAATTGTGGCTGTTGAGTTTAAACTCAAATATTCAAACAGTAGTGTGTCAGAATCAACTGGAGGGTCTCTTAAAACATAGATTACTGGGCTCTGCCCTCAGAGTTTCAGATTCAGTAGATGTTGCTTGGGACCTGAGTTTTATATCTTGAAGAAGTTTCTAAATGCTTCTAGCCTCAGACCACTTGCTCAGAATCACAGATTTAGAAAAATAACAAAAAGCCTTTTACCAACTCAGTTCTTGACTTAACCTCTCCTCCTATGTCAAGTGATGGAATTTTCATTTTCTGTATGTATATCAGAGGGTTAAAAATCATATTATAATACATGAAATAGAATTTTTAACTGTAACTTAACATATCATAAACTTCTCTTTATGATATAAAACAGAAGTAATTCAAAGTAAAAAACTCAGATGAGTTGAATTATATAAAAATGTAGAATAACAAAATTCCACAAAACCAAGAGAAAAGGTGTAAGAGAATGAGGAAAAGTTCTTGGTAAACTATGGCTGAATACTTAACATTTAATATCTAAAATACATTGAGTTCATTCAAACCAGCTTGCCCATGGGACTAGGACACACACAGATAGTTTCATATGCCAGGAATGCCAACATTAAACCAACATTTGAAACGCTAAATCTCAAAAGTTAATTAAAGAAATTCAAATGCAAACAATTATAAGGGATCATTTAACACACATCAGATAAACGAGTATAAGGATAAATCGTAAAATTCAGCGCTAGTGAGACAGCTGGGAAATTGTTGCTGGTGAAAATATAAATGAGTTGGGTTTTTTCTTTTGGAGTAAGAGCCACAAAAATGATCATGTTAGAAAATGCATTCTATATAAGTAATTCATAAGAAAAAACTGTAATTATGAAATGTTTATATCAGAATTATTTATAATAGCTTAAAATGAAATTACAAAAATAACAGTAGAGAATAGTAAAACCAATAATGCTACAGAATCTAATATTCCTTCATTCAAAATAAAAATGTAGGAAGATTCTGCAAGCAGAGGGTAGTGTATATTAGGAGAAATATTAGGGGGAAAAGCACTGAATTTGGATCCAAGAGACATGAAATTGAGCAAACTTTCACTAGGAATTAACTTCTGAATTGTGCCTCAGTTCTAACAAAGTAGTTTTCTTTTAACCCAGTAGTTTTCAAATGTTTTAACTGCTGCCAACACCTAAAATCTTTTTGTTTTGTTCTGTTTTTTCCCTTCTGTGGTAAAAACACTGAACACATGGTCTAACCTTTCAGCAAAATTTTAAGCACACAATGCAGTATGGGGAATCATGACCCTTGTGTTGCACAGTATATCTCCAGAACTTAGGTACCTTACAAAACTGAAATCTTGTACTCTTTGACCAACACCTCCCCATCCCCTTTTCTCCAGCCCCTGATAAACCCCATTCTACTATTTGCTTCTATGAGTTGTACTATCTTAGATCTTACATATAAGTAAGAACTATCATATCTCAATGAAGTGATTGAGATAGAAAAGCAATTTTGCATTCTGACCCAGTATAAACAGGTACACACACACCCACATGTGCTAATGGTAGTACATGCTCCTCTTGTCTATTTTTTATTTCATCTCCTTATCACTCCAGTTAAAAATACTTGTCCCTAAATCTATTTCAAACCCACTAATATATCACAACCAACCAGCTGTACAACAATGGGCTAATTTATAGAGGTGCTCAAAGCTTACTGTGGCCCCTTGTCCCACCGCTCTCCAACCCCACACCCCATATGTTCAGCACAGCCAGAGAGTTCTAATAAAGGCTGTGGCCAGAATGCAGCCATAGAAGGCAGTAACTGCAGTGGACATGCAACTTTCGTACCCTACCACATACAGGGAATATGTATTGGAAAAAATAAAGTGATTGTTAATACCACTAGGTTAATTTGTTTCTTAGATAGTGTCAGTAGATTGCTTAATCTTCTCTTAGGGTACATCTCCCTTCCATTTTGTCTTTTATACCTCAAAACCCCAGAAGTCATATGAGATTCTTAGATACCTGAACAAGCTCGTCTATACTGGTTTGGTAGGACAGACGTGAATACGGCTGAATATGGCTAAAGACATAAAGAAGTCCTCTGTTTAGACAAGCTGGCTTCTCATTCTGCCTCTAGCCTTTGCGAGGTCCATGGTGTCTAGCTTAACACAGAAGCCCTGATTAGTGGTGCTATGCATTTGCCTGTGTGTCTTCTATGACTTCAACTCTCTGACACAGTGGGTCTCAAAAATCACTTGAGCATTTGATAAAATTGCAAATGCATGTCTCGTCATTTAAGAGTCTGATTCAGTGATGTGATAGGGCCCAGGAAATCACATTTTAAACAATGCTCTAAGCACGTTCTCCACATTTGGAGAACGCCTCCTATGGTTCTTTCATCCAACACAGAGGGCTGATTGGGATTTGGGTGTTTCTTGTCTTGACCACTGATGTGTTCCATCTCGGACGTCCAACAGATCTTGGTTTTCTCATCCCCAAAATAAAGGGGATGAGCTAGTTCTGCAGATTTCCTGCTCTTCTCCTGAATAACGTGTATAAATAATTTTAAATACAAGGACAAAGAAATGTTCTACATATTGTTTCCAAGTCTGCTCAAGAAATATGACTAGAAGAAATAAAAAAGATATATACTTTTATCATGGTAAAATTTCTGACATAGTTTTTAAAATAAGCTATTGAAATATTCATTGACTTTGTTTTGAAAAATGACAGACAACAATGAAAGAGACATGGAAGAAGATGAGAAGTAAGGATAAATATGAATTTGGATGCAATGATTATGATTGGTAATTTTGGTCACTGGCACTACTAGAGAGCAATTTAGTAGAGTCCTGGACATGAAAGTAACTCTGGAGCTAAGGAATAAGTAGATGGATAGTGCAGGGGAGGTAAAAGAAGAATAAGTTTAGCCAAAGGAAAAAGGCAGAAATAAGACATAGTTTCTTTCGAACTAGAAGAGCCCTTTGTAGAGAGACTGAGATCTAAAGAAATGCTGGAATTCAAAGCACATCTTAAGGACATAGCCTTGCCATGAGGGAATGTTTCAGATGGAAGAGGAAGGAAGAGAGACACTTGTTCCTCCAAGCTGTGAATGGTAGTCAGCTTCTGAGCGGTACGTCGTGACATATGTCTATCCAAACTACACCTGGGAGGAGAAAATCTCCTAACTACAAATTAAGGCTCTGGTGCCTGGAATGGGATGCTCCTTACAGAACTGACATCAATACCAGGCAGCTCCCAGGAGAGCATGTCACTCCTTAATGCCAATCAGGAAGCTAATATTAACGTACATTTGTGCTCTATTTTAACTTCTAAATACTTTCAGACATGCAATTTCATTTCATCCCGTCAACGCAGCAGGGTATGAGAGGAGTAGGCAAGGCCTTAGTGTTTATTTTTACCCGGTCTTTCCCCCTTCCTATCTCTCAGTCTTCACCTGGGTTTCTGCCATAGGAGCCCACTCACAGGGATCAACAGCCGACTGGGGCAGCGTACCAAGTCGTCAAGGTGGGGGCTCCTCACTCCAATCCCATATCTGAATTTAGAAGCCATTCTTTCAGGGGTAGCCATAGCCTGAGAATTAAGCAGACATCAAAAGGAGTTCAGATCCATAACAGTGAAATTGCCAGTTTCACCACAAAGAGTGATGGGGAAGGGCATGTAGTTGTGCCAGGGCAGACCCTGCCTGGTCTCCTCACCCACAGCAATCAGAAAGGAAGGTGGAACCAGCATGGGTGCTGACCTTCAGCACTTCCTTCTTAACCCTGCCTTCTAGGCTGATTCTCTCTGCAGTACAGCTGTCTTGGTTACTTTTCTCTCGTTGCTGGGACAAAATACCTGATGCTCAAAATTAAGGAAGGAAAGGTTTATTTCGCTTACAGTTTGTGGAGGTTTCAGTCCAGACTTGGAAGATTACAAGGCAGAGTGGCACACGGCAGAGAGCTACAGCTCATGGCGGCAGAACACAGCAAAAGCAACAAACACAAAAGCCAGGAAATGGCCGCAAGCAGCCTCTTGCTATCCCTTACATATGCAAACTATCCACCCCAGGGCAGGTGCAGCTCTCACACCCATAATCAATCAAACTCTAAAAGCCTGCCCCATGACCACATGAGGCTTTGGGGGGACACCAAGACACAAACCATAACAACAGCTGACCTGGCAAATCTGTAGTTCCTCTTTCCCATGGCAAAAACCAGTAAGGGGAAACAGGGACACTGGAAGTCTTAGGGAGGAAATACCCATCAGTATGAGCCTAAAAACATGAGAGAAATAATAGAAATGTTCCTTCTATTTTTCAACACAAAACAACAAGGAGGTTATTATTATTCCCATTTTACAGGTGAAGAAAAAAAAAACAACAGAAAAGCTGGTTAGTGGTCTGCGGGTTTCTCTCTTATAGTTAGTGGTACTGTTATGAAGATTGCTAGCACTCTGAGCCTCCAATTCCTATAATACACTTCTTACTGCTGCTACTACCCAGGATTCCCATGCATAGATTGGAATTCTTTTTTTTCCCTCAGACTAGGAATTCTGACTAGAAGCACCACCTGTGACTTGCTACGGTTTTCACAAACTTTGTCTCCTCACTGGATAAAGTGGGGCTATGGTGCAGACCTGTGAGCCTGTTGTGGTTTGAATTTCAAATGTTTCTCAAAATTCGTATGCTAAATGCTTGGTTGCCACGTGATAGGCTTTGGGAGAAGTGATTGGATTCCGAAGGTGCTAACTTCAGCAGGTGAGTTAATTCCTTGAAGACCTCAAAATTTGATGGCATTATTGGGAGATGACAGAAATGGAGGTGGGGTCTAGTTGAAGATGAGCTACTTTGCTTCACTACATGCTTCCTGCCATACTCTTTTGCCCCTCCAGGGGCACAGAAGCAGCAGAGCCTATGACCATGGACTGAACCCACTGAAACTGAAAGTCAAACCTTTCCTCCTTTAAATTGTTGTGCTCAGCTATTTGGTCACAGGAACAAAAAGCTGACTAACAGAACTTTTTTTTTCTCCCCAAGTCCAGCACTAGACTGAAGAGTGGCTTACCCCTCTTCCCACCCGGATCCACCCACATCTTTCGCACTCAAACCAGAAAAAGAAAAGAGAAAACACTTCTCTCCTGAGGAAGCATGCCATTTTGGAGTACTGTTGCTTAGTTCCTGGTTTAGCACCTTCTGTCTGGGTATTCACTCACCACCCACCCAGGGAAGCTGACCTCACACCCGGTTCCAAGGATGGGTGCCAGCACATGCCATACTCCTCATGTGCGGCTTAGGGGTAGTCATATGACCTAAGGAGGGTCAAAGAGAAGCATGTAATTTTAGGGAAAATCTGGAGAAAACTACACTTTCTCAGAAATTACCACTCTATTCTGGATGTGAACTGAAAGCTACTGGCAGCCATCTTGTGGCCACTTTGGGAAACACATGTGGGAGACAGGAGAAACGAAGAGAGGGGATCTTTGATGTTAGCGCTAAGAGGCTGGATCAAGTCTTGGCATCTCTAAGCTTCTCAGATATGTAACGAAAATAAATCTCCTTTCATGTCTAAGCCAATTTCAGTGATATTTTCAGTCATTCAACATGTCGTATACCTCATGAATGTTTTAATTTAGGGAGTCTATTCCACTCTTTCTCCTAATCCTGCAAGGGTTTTCCAAAGTGAAAAGCACTAGAGTAGGAAATCAGACTTTCCTACATCAGGTGCATAGGAGGGAAGAGAGAACCAAGCTTAAGACAACAAAAAAGACTTTGATGTCACTCTTGCAACACAAATATTCAAAAGTAAAAAAGTAAAGTGGTATATGTCATGATAAAAACACATATTATTACTATTGATTTTAAGACAGACTTTATTATTTAGAGAAGTTTTAAGTTCATGGTAATCTTAATGTATTTTATTTATTTTTTTTGAGACAGGGTCTCGCTATGTAGTTCAAGCTAATCTTATAGCCCAGGCAGTTCTCAAATTTAGAGTAATCCTCCTGCCTCAGCCTCCCAAGTGCTGGGATTACAAGTGTGTGCCACCCTGCCCAGCAGTATTCTTAATTTAATTTTTTTATTTATTACTTTGGTACTCTTAATTTTAAAGAACACATATTTCTCCTACACCCACCCCAGTCTCCAAGCCCAGCTTCCCTGAGTATCAGCATCACCCAACAGAATGGTACATTTGATAAAACTGATGCATCTACACTGACACACCATCGCCACTCAAAGTGTGTAATTTATGTTAGGCTTCTTGCTGTGGTACATTTTATGGGTTTGGACAATGTATGATGACAGGTATCCACTACAATGTCATACAAATTATTTTGATACCCCTAAGATTCTTTATTCTCTGACTATTTATCCTTCTCTCCCTCATAACCCTTGGCAACCACTGATATTTTATTGTATTCATAGTTTTCTCTTTTTCAGAGAGCTGGAATCATACAGTATACAGCCTTTTCACGTTGGCATTTTTCATGTATGTGTGAGTGTGTGTGTGTGTGTGTGTGTGTTGCTAGAGATTGAACCCAGGACTTCATAAATGCCAGGCAAGGGATCTATCACTAAGCCATACCCTTAGCTCAGGATTATGTGGTTATATTTACTATATTTTTATGGTTTGATAACTCATTTCTCTTTAGTAGCAAATAGTGGGCCATTGTCTAGACATGCTGCAACTTATCCTTTTACCTACTGAAGGGCATCTTGATGACCTCAGAGTTTTGGCACTTATAAATACAACTGTCATACATATCCAAGAGCAGATTTTCATGCAAACCTAACTTTTCATCATTTGGGTAAACACCAAGGAATGTGATTGATGGTAAAAGTATGCTGAGTTTTGTAACTGTCTCCCAAAGCTGTTGTGCTACTGTTACAAATGAGCATTCTTGTTGCTCCACATCTTGTTGCTCCACTCCACATTCTTGTTGCTCTAGTCAGCATTTGATGTCAGTGTTCAGATGTGGGACATTCCAATAGATATGCATTGTATCTCATCTTAATTTACATTTCCACGATGGTGTATGATGAGGAGCATCTTCTTATATACTTATATGCTACCATGTTTTCTTTGAAAAGGTGTCTCTTAAGTTCATTGGCCCATTTTTTAATTGGTTTATTTTCTTATTGTTGAATTTTAAGAGTTCTTTGTATATGTTGGATACCAGTCCTTTATCAGATATGTCTTTGGCAGATATTTTCTCTTGTGTATTTATTTGCCATTTGTATTTCTTTGTCTGAGAAGTGTATATTCATCTCAGATGCCCATTTCTGGATTGGGTCTTTGAATTTGGGAGGGCTGACTTATTTTTATTTTTTTGGTACCAGGAATTGAACTCAGGGTCTTGTGCTTGCCAGGCAGGTGCTTGTGCCACTGAGCTATATCCCTAGCCCAGGCTGATGTTTTTTAATTCTTTATATGTCCTAGGTAGAAGTTTTTTGTCTGAGGGACAGCCAGCTAAAATTTTTTCCCAGTTCATGGGTTTTTTTTTTTTTTTTTACTCTGCTGGTGATATCTTTAGATGTGCAAAAACTTTTCAGTAAGATGAGATCCCTGTTATTCATTCTTTGAAGTATTTCCCATGTGGTTTGGTTTTTGTTCATGAATTCTCTGCCTACCCCTATGTCTTCAAGATTTTTACCTACTGTCTCTTCCAATAGATTTAGTGTTTCTGTTTTAATATTGAGATCTGTGATCCATTTTGACTTGAGTTTGGTGCATGGTGATAGACTTGGGTCTATTTTCAGTCTTCAGCAAGTGGCAAGCCAGTTTTTATATAGCATATTGTTGAATTTTGTTTCTTAATCCACTCTGCCAGTCTGTTTCTTTTGACTGGTGAATTGAGACCATTTACATTAATGGTTATAACTGATATGTGTTGGCTTGTCTTTGTCATGTTATTTACTTGCTATTGATTTCCTACTTTTTCTCTCTGTTTAATTGTTTGCTCTGCTTGAGGGTTCCTTCCTATTGTTGTTCTTGAAGTTGTGGTCATTTTTCTCCTCTGTCTAGAATATCTTTTAATACTCATTGTAAGGTTGGTTTGGCACTCATGAAGTTCTTCAGTTGTTCTTTGTTGTGGAAATATTTTATTTCTTCATTGAATTTGAAGGATAGTTTTGCAGGCTACATCAGTCTTGGTTGGAAGCTGTTTAGTCTCAGGACCTGTAATACTTCACTCCAAGCTCTTCTTGATTGGATGGTTTGTGTTGAGAAATCTGCTGTGATTCTGACAGGCTTTTCTTTATAGGTGATCTGTTTCTTTCTCTAGCAGCTTTATTTATTATTTTATTAATATATTTATTTATATTCTGTTCTTCATAGTTGAGGATAGCAATATGTAATATAACAACCACTGTTAATTCGTATTATTTTGTCTTGAAACCCTGTATCACTTTAAATGTTCTTGCTTTGATTTGTTTATGTTTGTGATGTTGGTATGCTGTTTTGTTCTATGTTTTGTTTGTGTGTTTCTCATTTACTAATCTCTTTTAAATAAATAATTAATATCAATATGTAATACAACCACCATTGTTAATTCCCTACCACTTTGTTTGTAACTCTGTATTGTCTGTATTGTGCTTGTGATATGTTGTAAAATGTTGTATGTCTGCTAATGTTTCCCTCCTTTTATCCTTAAAATTAAAAAAAAATAAAAATAAAAAAGAAAAAGAAAAGAAAAAAAATTAATATTCTTTTCTTTTGCTGTATGTCTGGGATCTTGATTATTATATGTCTGGATGTAGTTTTATTTTGGTTATGACTAGTTGGAGTTCTATATACCTCCCTTACCTGTATATCAAAATCTTTTTCCATGCTTGGGAAATATTCCACTATTATTTCTGCAAATATTATTTTTATGTCATTTGTATTGCCTCCTGCTATTTCATTGACTCTTATTAGTCTTACATTATTTCTCTTTGCCTCATCTTGCAGCTGTTGAATTGATTTTTCCTGGTTCCTTGTCAATTTTAAGAGATACTTTCATGATCACTAGCTGCCATGCAGTCTTCAAGATCTGAAATCCTATGTTCAGCTTCATTCAAGCGGTTTTGCCAGCTTTCAGTGAAAGTTTTGATTTCCTGGATATCTCTTTGAATCTGTTTCATGCATTCTAGTTCACTCCTATATTTCTCATTTAACATTTCCATCAGTTTCCTATGCCCATCTACTTTTTTATATGTGTTCTTTAGATGTGCTGAGCAATTCTTTCGTTATTGTTGACATTTGATTTTTTACCTGAGAGATTATTTCTGATCTTATGTCTTCTATGGCCTGATGGAGTTGTTTCTTTACTTCCATTGTGATCGTTTCAGCAATTTCAGGTGTGTGTTTACCAAGTTCTCCTATGTTGATGTCTCCTGGGTGGGATGGAGTTCTGAGATTGCATTTTAGTCCTTTGTCTTGTCATTTTTGAGCTGGAGGCAGAGCACCCAGTCTCTCTCTTCCCTGGCAGCTCAGCAAAGGTCATTAGTGTCCCTAGTTTTTGTGGTGGTCAGACTGGCCCCTCAGTAACTGCTGAGATGGGCTGCTCACTCTGGGGTCTTCCACTGGTTGGTGGAGTGTACCTAGTTCTCCCAGGTTCCAGACACAGCTGTGATGCCAGCTGATCACAGACCTCCTGATGCAGTGTACCTAGGCATCTCAGGGCATGTGTATGACCCAGAAGTGGGCTGCACTGGTGACATGATCACGGAACTTGGTCCTGTGTCCCCAGATAGTTCAGGGTACAGGCAGAGCGCAGATACAGACTGCAGGTTCAGCAGTTTGTGGACTGCCTGATTCAGTGTTTCTGGGCAGCCCAGGGCGCATGCAGGAGCCAGACACAGGCTGCACTAGTGGTGATCATGGGCCACCTGTTTCTGTGTCCTCCAGGAAGTTAGGGCATGCACAAAGCCCAGATGCAAAACCACGGTGTCAGCAGTTCATGGACTGCCTGATCTAATAATACCTCAGGCAGCGCAGGGCAAACACAGGAAGGGCCCAAATGCAAACCCAGGTGTTAGCGCTTTGTTGGCCTTCTGAGCCAGTGTCTCCTGACTGCACCGGGCGCACACACACAGAGGGTGAAATGCAGACTGTAATGACGGCAGGATTGTGGGTCACCTACTCTGTCCCCCAGAATGCTTTTTATTTCCTATTCATGACTTACTGCACTAGCTAGAATTTCTAATATGATGTTGAAAAGCAGTGGCAAGAAGGAACAATTTTATTCCTAATGTTATTCCTTGCTTTACTCTTAATGTTAGTAAGAAAGTTTCTAATTTGTCACCTTTAAGTATGATGTTACCTGTAAGTTTTCTGTTTGTTTAGTTTTGTTGGTAGAGTCTTTTTTTTTATTATTTGGAATTGAGAACAAGACCTTCATACATCTCCAACTGTTTTAAAAATTTTTAGGGACAGGGTCTTGTTAAGTCACTAAATTGTCCAGCCTTGGCTTTAGCTTGCAATTCTCCTGTCAGCTTTTCTGTGTGCTGGAATTATAGACATGCCTTACCATACATAGTTAGTATTCTTTGTCAGGTTGAAGATATTCCTCTCCATTCCTCATTTACTGAGAATTGTTCTCATAAATAGGTGTGTTTTGTCAGTGGTTTGCAAAAGAATAGGTTTACCATAGGAAACATAAATTCATGGGAGTATCTTATAATATTCATCCAAACAGTCAAAAACAGAAGAGTGCAAGAGACCTGTCCACGTGCTAGAGACTCAAAGAATCCATCTGAGGGGCTAGATCCCATGACAATGTCAAGTATGTATCCTGCTGATGGCCTAGAACCCATAGCAATGTCCCTCATGAGTCCAGCTGCAGCCCTAGGGCCCATGGCAATGTCCCATGCAAGTCCACATCAAGGATCTGCACTGGAAAAGCCCAAGGGTAGAAGCTAGAAAGTCTGCACTGGCAGGGTGAAGAACCTGTGCCAGAAGGCGGTAGGATCTGCACTAGAGTCAGGCAATACTCAAGGCAAAGACCAAAGCTCTCCAAAGACAGCAGCAGCCATCCCTGGTTGCAGTGGGGACACAAACTTCTCCAATGGGAATAGCTGAGTTCATAACATGAAAACCAGACACAACAAAGCTTCACCTAGGAGATAAGCAGCATTCAATCATCTCCTTCCATTCTTCTTTGCCATTTGGGCAACAATCCTCAGATGGGTGTTCTGCCCCCAGAACTTCCCTGAGTCAATTTAGTTGGGTGCTCCCACTCTAACTGGCCATTAATTAGCCCACCATAAGGTGTTACATTTTGTCAAATGCTTATTCTATTGATATGTTCATGTGATTTCTATTTTTTAGCTTATTAATGTGATAGAGTACATTAGTTAATTTTCAAATGTTACCAGTCTTGCATACCTAGGATAAGTCCTATGTGGTCATGGTGCATTATTGTTGTACATTATTTTATTTTATTTGTCAAATTGAAAATTTACATCTATACTCCATGAGAGATATTTCTCTGTAGTTTTCTCTTCTCATGTATTTACCTGGTTTTGGTATTAAGGTGATGGTGGCTTCAAAGAATGAGTTAAGTATTTCCTCTGTTCTAACTTCTAAAAGAGACTGTAGAAAAGAAGTATGATTTTTCCTTAAATATTTGGTAGAATTCACTACTGAACACACATGGCCCTGGTGCTTTCATTTTGAAAAATTATTAATTATTGATTCAATTTTTAATAGATATAAGCCTCTTCTGAGTGCTTACTGGAAGAGTTTTGATAGGTTGCATCTGTCAAAGACTTGTCAGCCATTTTCTTTAGGTTGTCAAACTTGTGAGTACAGAGTTGTTCATAGTGTTCCTTTATTAGGGTTAGGATTAGGGTTAGGGTTAGGGTTAGGGTTAGGGTTAGGGTTAGGGTTAGTGTTAGGGTTATAGGTTCTGCAATGATGTCCCTTCTTTTACTTATGATATATGTCTGTGTTCCCTCCTTTCTTTCTTAGGTATTCTGGCTATAGGCTTAAAAATTTTGTTTAACTTTTCAAAGAGTCACTTTCTGGTTCCATTGACTTTCTCTACAGCTTTCCCACTTTCATTTTCATTGATTTCTGTTCTAATTTTTATTATGAATTTTCTTCTGCTTGGTTTGAATTTAATTTTCTCTTCTATTTCTGGTTTTCTAATGTGAACACCTACACGTGATTGTTTTCAGATCTTTCTTATTTTCTAATATATGCATTCAGTGGTTTGTTTCCCTCAGTACTGTTCTGCTGTATCCCACAAATTTTAATGTGTTGAGCTCTCTTTTTATATTTAGTTCAGTTTATACTTTTAAATTTCTCTTGAGAGTTCTTCTTTGAATTTTGTATTATTTAAAAGTTTAATTTACAAGTACTTAGGGAGTTTCCAGATATATCTTTTATTGATTTCTAATTTAAATCCATTGTGATTTGATAGCATATATGGTATGATTTATATTTTTTCATATTTCAACTCAACTGCCTTTTGATTAGCAGTGGAGGTATGTTCTATATTTATTAAAGTGTAGTTTCTGTATAAAATATAGTTTATTTTTGTGAATGTTTCTGGTGGGCTTGAGAAGAATGTGCATTATCCTGTTGTTAGATGAATTAGCCTGGATATGCCATTATGTCCTGCTGATTGATGGTATTTTTGAGTTCAGTTAACTTCTTACAGGTTTTCTGCACAATCTGTCCATTTTTGATAGAGGTATACTGAAGTCTCCACCTATAATGATGGAGTCATCTGTTTCTCCTTTGAGTTTTCTCCATTTTTGCCTTATACCATTTGAGGCTTTATAGTCAGGTGCACACACATTAAGTATACCTTTGTTGGAGATGTGACCCTTTTATTATTGTGTAATGTCCTTCATTGATCCTAATAGCTCTCCTTGGTCTGAAGTCTGCTTTGTCTGAACTTAACATACTTTCTCCACTTCCTTTTAATTAGTTTTAGCATGGTATATCTTTCTCCATCCATTTACTTTTAGTCTGTCTTGACTTTGTATTTGAAGTAGATTTCTTTTTTCATTGTGCTTTTATTTTTTAGTACATGTTTGCATTATATAATGACTTCATTCATTGTGATGAGTTGGTATATGCATATAAAAGATCTCGATTATTTTCATCCCCTTTCCCTTGCCTCTCTCTCCACTCCCTTGGTTTATATTTTTGGTTTCTTATAAAGAGAAACCATGTGATATTTAAACTTGCATGTCTGATTTATTTCACTTAGCGTTACGGTCTTAGGATGCATCCATTTCCCTACAAATGACTCAATCTTATTCTTCTTTGTGGGAGAATAGTGTTCCTTTGTGCATAAACACCACACTGTGTTTATCCATTCATCTGTTGATGGGCATATAGGCTACTTCTAAGACTTCACTATTATGAATTGTGCTGCTGTAAACATGGGTATGTATGTGCTACTGTAATGTGATGTTAAGGTGGATGTCTTGCAGACAGCACACCACTGGGTAGTGTTTTTTGATTCATGCCCATAGTCTCTTTTAATTGGTACATTTAGACCTTTAGCATTCAGCGTGATCATCAATATGGTTACAATAATATCTGCAGTATTTGTGATTGCTCTCTTTTTATTCCCTTGTTCGTTTTTCACATTTTTTTCTTTCACTCTTGTTCTGCTTTTCATGGTTTTACTCAAACATTTTATGATTCCTTTTTCTTCTTTTTTAGCATAGCAGTTATACTTTTCTAAGACATTTTTGTGGTTACTTAGAGTTTGAAATACACATTTACAGCTAATCCAAGTTCACTTTCAAATAACACTATGCCACTTAATGAGTACTGCAAGTAGCTTATGTCAACAAAGTAATCCTCAATCTTTCCCCCTCTCTGTATCACCGCTGTCATCCATTTCACTTACATAAGCATCTGTAATCCAATACATTGCTGTGATCATTACTTTGAATTGTTATCTGTTAGATCAACTAAGAATTTTTAAAACTTTTCATTTCAACTTTACCTCTTTCCTATTTGATATCTTTCTTTCTTTATGTAGATCTATAGTTTTCCTCTTCTGAAGAATTTCTTTTAACATTTCTTGGAGGCAGAGCTATTTGTTACAAATTCCCTCAAATTTTATATGTCTGACAATGTCCTTATTTTTCCTTTATTTTAGAAGGGTAATTTTGCTATGTATAGAATTTTTGTAAGTTGATGAGCTCCATTCTTTTAATACTTTAATCTGTCACTTCACTCTCTTCTTGTTTCCATGGTTTCCAAGAAGTGAGATGTAATTCTACCTCTGCTCTTCTACAGGCAACATGATTTTTCCTCCTGGCCTCTCTCACGATATTTTACTGTTCTTTGGTATTTGAACAAGATTTATCTAGGTGTAGTGGTGTTTTGTTTGGGGCATTTATTCTTCTTGTTATTCTCTGAGCTTTCTGGATTTGTGGTTTGGTATCTGCCATTCATTTTGGTAAATTCTCAGTTGTTATCATTTCAAGTATTTCTTCTGTTTGTTTCTCTCTCTTCTCCTGGCATTCCCATCACATGCATGTTATACCTTTTGTGGTTGTGCCATAATGCCTGGATATTCTTTTATTTCCCCATCCCATTCTCCAACACATTTTTTTTCAACTTTTGCAATTTCTGTTGAGGTATCCTCAAACTCAGATATTCTTTCTTTAGCTGGGTCCAGTCTTTTAGTAATCCCATCAAAGGTAGTCTTCATTTCTGTTATGATATTTTTAGCTCTATCCTTTTTTTTCCCCTTAGGAGTGCCATCTTTCTGAGCACATTACCCATCTGTTCTTGTGTGTTGTCTGCTATATTCATTAGTGGTCTTAGTAGCTTAGTCATATTTTTGTTAGATTCCAGCCTGATCATTCCAACATCCCTGCCATATCAGAGTTCACTTCTAATGCTTGCTCTATCTCTTCAAACTGTCTTCTGACTCTTAGCATGCCTTGTAATTTTTTTCTTGGTTGTCAAACAGGATGTGCTAGATGAAAGCAACTGCTTTAAATAGGCCTTGAGTGATGTGATGTGTGGTGGGAGACAAAGCATTCCATCTATTGCTTGTGATCAGTGCTCAGTCTTCTACAAACCATTGCCTCTGGACAGTGACCCTAGCAGGTGTTCCTTGGTTTCCCAACCCAATTGCCAAAGTGGGCTGGGATGTCCAGGATGGCTATGCTGGCTGGAGTCAGTTATGTCCCATCCCTGATCAGTTAGGCTCTGGTAGAAGCCCAGCAGATCAGGTTCTGGTTAAATAGTTTCTCCAGAGAGCAGACTTTGTTAAGAAAGAAAGAATGTTGTGGCATATTTCCTTTCTCCCTTCCACATGCCTCCAGCAGGAGAGGATTTTCCTCCAAACCCCCTGTCAGAACCAAGTCAAGTTCTGGGGGAACGAGGTGTCACAAAATGGAGGCCTTCTATGAGGTGTCACAAAATGGAGGCCTTCTATGACTAAGCCTCCTGGGCATTTTCAATTATTACAGTTATCTATATTGGATCTCTAGAAACTCATCATTCTGTGGGGTTTTTTTTTTTCCTTGCTTGCTTGCTTTTTTTAACCTACAAAGATTGAAACCAAGACATTTGCACGGAGTTATATCCCCAGCCCTTTTAAATTTTTATTATTTTGAGATAGGTCCTCCCTCTGTCCCTAAATTGCCTAAGCCAAGCTTGAGCTTGCAATTCTCCTACCTCAGCCTCCCAGAGTGTTGAGATTACAGGTGTGCTCCACCATACCTACCTTATTATTCTGTTCAAGGTTTCCTACCCTGCCTTGCCTTGGTTCCTGCAGACGTTTCTGCTCCAGTAAGTTATGATTCTTTGTATTTTCCTGTCTGTTCCCTGTGACTTACTTATGGATCTAAGAAAAAGTTGTCGATTTTTCAGGTTTTAGTTTTTCTTGGGATAGAACAGTGATTTCCAAGCTTCTTGCATGCTGGACCAACTATTATTATTTCTTTCACACCTATCACTAAATAACGTTGCATCTCCTACTGTGAGAGTTCCACTACATGTTTTCACAAATTCCATTTTAACTTAGTCACACTGTTCATGGGAAGGGTAAATCTTTAATTACCCGTATACTTTAGAAAACATGACCACTCGACTCTACTGCTGCTATGTTTCTTTTTTTTTTCTGGGACAAGGGAAGTTTGCAGAAGATACAGAGCTCTGCCACGCAGTACCTTGTATCACCTGAGAAACTGCTCATTTTCTCAATCTTTTAAAATAAAGCTAATGAGAATATCCCTATACCAAGAATGTTCCAGTTGTACACATAAAGCCAAAGAGTATGACTCTTCAACTTGTATTAAAATAGAAATAGCCATCACAACCTTGCCAGCTTGGAGGAAAAGGCAATAAGAGTAGCAAAACATCTCAGGAATGCTTTACAAAGAAGGTCTGAGGCCACTCCCCTCTTAATCAGTGATTTTTCTTACTCTAATGAAACCCAGATGCTTCCAATAAAAAGAATGGCTGGTGTTCAAGCCATTTGCTAATTCTGCCTAGAGGTAGAGAGAAAGGAAAAAAAGCTGTGCCTCACATCATTAATTTTAAATATCCTATTTTGTTTTATTTTCAGAATGAAATGGTATGGAACAGTGTAATGAGCAATAGAAATATGGAACCAAGAAGCAATTATATCTTCAAAAGAGCAAAATGAGAGCCAATAAAAGGCCTTGCGCAAGTTAGCATACAAACAGGCAGATCAGAACCTCATTTACAGAGTCCAAATACATGCCTTTTGGTTATGTCTGTAAATTATCTTCCACAAAAATCATGTTATACTACTGGAGAATCATTTCTGGGCTACAATAAAAATTGGATTTCTCAAGAGGCCCTCAAACGTCTCAAATTTAATTTCTCCAACACTGAGTACTTGCTGGGACAGCAAGATAAATAAGGACTAATGTCTACCTTCAAAGTACTTACAGTCTAGTTAAGAAGACAGAGTCATACGTAGGTAAGTCTAATGTGATGTATGCTGGGTTACAAAAATGATGGCATATTTAATTCTGCTTGAAAAGCTAAGCAGGAAAAGAAGCCATGCAGGCCAAGAAAAGATGGGACCAGCTGGAAGATCTGGAGGCCAGATATTTAATCACTGTATCAGAAAAGTACCCAAGAGTTCCTTTGGAGTAGAAAGGCACCAAAATTTAGCTGCTAACTGAATTCTGAGGCTAAAGCAAAGGTCCTCACAAATGAGCTGGTGCTAATTTAAATTGTCTTGTGCAAAAACTGGAGCTAGACCTATGAAATGTATAAGTGTAACATCCAAAACTGGCCTTATAAAATGGAACAAAGTACCCAAACTCTTATATGAAGATGCGGTTCAGAGCTGTGCATCTCAGGGGGCCAGGTTCAGGTAATCCTGAAACCATCCCAACAAGGAAAACAAAGCAGGGGAAAAATTTGTTATGGATGGTGAGTTGTCATACAAGAATTATGAGTTGTATGAGTTGTCATACAAGAATAAAGCATATGAAGATATGCATAATAATGAGAGCTAGTTGACAGGCTCAACAAGTAGGACAAATTACATTTCTGAAAATAGGAATAATGAAGTACTTTCTAACATTATATCATTATTGCTTAGAATACTGTGAGGTAAATGAAGAAATTTTTGTTTTGTTTTGATGTAATCCTGGGGATTAAATCTAAGGCATTCAAACTGAGCTGAATGCTCAGCTTATTTTTATTTTTTATTTCAGACAGGATCTGGATAAGTCACTGAGGCTGGGCTTGAACTTGTGATTCTCCTGCCCCATCCTCCCTGAGTGCTGGGATTACAGGCATGCACCACCAGCCTGGCTGGAAATTGCATTCTTAAATTGGCAATAGGTTATTAAAAAGTCATATATAAAAGTGTACCAAAAATAATTGAGAACAAAAACTTGAGTTGGGCATTGTGGCTCATGCTGTAATTCTAGCTACTTAGGAAGCAGAGATAGAAGGAACCCAAGTTCAAGGCCAGCCTGGACAACTTAGTGAGATCCTTAGTGATTTAAAATTTTAAAAATAAAATAAAAATGGCTGGGGGTGTAGCTCAGCTCTAGGGCACTTATCTAGCATGCATAAGACCCTAGGTTTAGCCCCTAGTACTAAAAACAATTTTAGATTTAAAAAAAATCTTAGTAGATATGTTTAAGTAGTAGCCCACACAAAGGAAAAAATCAGAATATTGGACAATGGAACTAAATAAATATGGTAAGGGCTGGCTAAATACTCACCAATTCCATTTCCTCTCATTGGCACATAAGAAAACTTTCTTTCCTGGATGCCTTTCCAGTGAAAATGGAGCCATGTGACTGGACTGTGAATGAGAATATGTATAACTTGTAGTCTGGAGCAAACATCTCAGATGAGCATCATCCTTAGAGATCATGACACCGCATGTGGATGACAGGAAGTTCTATTTCTGAGTCATAGCTTGAAGGAAATCTGTCAGTTGTTCCCTAACCCATGTCAAACTGTAACAAAAGACAGAAATAAACTTTCATTTTCATTTCTGAGTTCATTTGTTGTGCAACATAGCATAGTAAATCACTGTGGGATATGGAATATATAGTAAATCACCTCAAATGCAATAAAAAGAAGATAAATACATACAACAACAAAATAGATGATCAATCAAGAAATTTTAAACTATGTATAATTGGTGTTTCAGATAGAGAAAAATAAAGTGAAGGGAAGGAAATATAACAAGGGAAATAAAGTTTTCAAGAACTCAAGGAAGATGTAAATCCTTAGACTAAAGACAAAATTATTCAATATACTGAATTATTTTCACTAGTAAAATTTCACTAAGTTTGCCAAAAAGAAAGACAGACAGACAGACAGAAAGAAGACAAATTTCAAGTTTAGATACACACTGCAGTGTTCTGTACACCCTTCCTTCGTTAGTTTATTCATAGCAGCAATATTTTTAAGATCCCTTGATATGTCATATTCGTTGTTAGGAAGTGGCAGTTTGTTTACCAGTGAATGGGAAGTCAGGTGAGTTGTTGGCAGAGCATAGTATAGAGAAAGAAGGGATTCGATTGAAAACATCCTTACATGAACTACCATAGTACATTTAAAAAGATGCTAATAACACCCGGGCATGGTAGAGTACATGCCTGTAATCCCGGCATTCTGAGAGGCTGAGGCAAGAGGATTACAAGTCAAATCCACCTTGACTTGTGATCCTCCAAAAAAAAAGTCTTAAAAAAAATCAGTCAGTCAGTCAATCAAGAACTGGGGTTTGAGCTCAGTGAAAAAACCCCAGAGGTGCAATCCCCAGTATAAAAAAAAAAAATGCTAATAACCAAGTAAAGTTAGAATGAAAGAAACACAAACAAATAACCAAGTAGTTAGACACCATACTTTGAACTAATATGTTTGAAAAATACCTCAAAACCTTAGAATAGCTCTCTGGATGGTTGTAAGAATGAGGAAAGGTTTTCCTAAAGACAAATCCTTGCTCTATTCACCCATCTGTAATATCAGCACAGCTTTGAGGAGCCATAGATTTTGAAATGACAAAAGCTTTTGCATCCCTCTCTCCAATAGACACAAAAGAAAGGAAGTGTGTTAGCCAGGTAGCACCGGGGCTGTAATCTATTTGTTTACTTATGATGTACTGCCTTTCTTAACACTTTAGAACTTTCTTTTCATTATGTCACGGCCAGGTTTTTATTGTGATGAATGGGAAAATTGGTAAAATGCAAAACTAAAGAAGAAAAATCAGGCAGAAAATGGGGCAGAGCCACGGGCAATGCAGGCAAGAATGTACAGGGGCAGACACAGGGGAGAGCAGCAGAGTGGCTGAACTGTGAGGGGTGAGAAATGGCCAGGTGTCTGAGGCAGAAAAGAAGAAAGAACAGAGAAGCATCTGTCGTCATGAGGAATGGAGCCACAGAAAGAGATTAAGAAAGAGAACTTTTGGAAAGTCTTTCTCAATCTTTACAGTGAAAACTACTTACTCTGAAAGAAGAGATTGAAGAAGATTTCAGAAAATGGAAAGATATTCCTTGCTCATGGATTGGAAGAACCAACATTGTGAAAATGGCCATACTACCAAAATTATTGTACAGATTCAATGAAATCCCAATTAAAATATCATTAGCATACCTCACAGATCTACCAAAAACATTCCTAAAATTCATCTGGAACCAGAAGAGACCCAGAATAGCAAAAGCAATCCTGGGCAACAAAGACAAATCATGTGACATCACAATCCCTGACTTGAAATTATACAAGCCCACTGTGATAAAATTGGCATGATATTGGCAAAAAAACAGACCTTAGGACCAGTGGAACAGACTGGAAGGTGCACCCACATCTACAAACACACTCAACCAACTTATTTTTGACAAAGGGGCCAAACAAGTTCACTGGAAGAAAGATAGCCTCTTTCATAAATGATTCTGGAAAAACTGGCCCACCACATGTCGAAAACTGAATCTAGACCCATGTCTATTACCATGCACCAAACTCAAATCAAAATGGATCAAAGATTTAAATATGAAAACAGAAACACAAAATTTACTGGAAGAGAAAGTAGGTAAAAATCTTGAAGACATAGGGGTAGGCAAAGAGTTCATGAACAAAAACCAAATTGCATGGGAAATACTTCAAAGAATCAACAACTGCGATCTCATCTTAATGAAAAGCTTTTGCACATCTAGAGAAATCACCAACAGAGTAAAAAGAAAACCCACAAATTGGGAAAAAATTTTAGGTGACTGTCCCTCAGACAAAGGACTTCTATCTAGAGCATATAAAGAGCCAAAAAAAAAAAAAAAATCAGCTCCCCCCAAATTTAAAGACCCAATCCCAAAATGGGCATCTGAGATGAATACACACTTCTAAGATAAAGAAACACAAATGGCAAATAGATACATGAAAAAAATGTTCAACATCATTAATCATTCGAGAAATGCAAATTAAAACAACACTGAGATTTCATCTCACCCCAGAGAGAATGGCTATCATTAAGAAATCAACCAATAACAAATGCTGGCAAGGCTGTGGGGAAAAAGGAACCCTTCTCCACTGTTGGTGGGAGTGTAGACTGGTGCAACCCCTGTGGAAATAAATCTGGAGATTCCTCAGTAAACTAGGCCTAGAGATTCCATTCAACCCAGCTATCTCCCTTTTGGGTAGCTTTCCAGAAGAACTACAAACATCATACCACAGCGATATATGTGCACCCATGTTTATAGCTGCTCAATTTGTAATAGCTAAATCGTGGAAGCAACACAAATGCCCATCCACTAAGAAATGGATAAAAAAGATGTGGTATTTTTATATAATGGAATGTTGCTCAGCTACAAAGAAAGATAAACTTGAGGCTTTCATAGGTAAATGGATGCAACTAGAGTCCATACTCATAAGTGAAATAAATCAGACCAGCATGAGTAAATACCATATTGTCTCACTAGTGTAGGAACCTGAAAGAGTAAATAAAATTTGAAAGGTATAATAGATATTGTGAAAGGGAAAGAAACTGTTCAAAGGGAGGGAACAACTAGGGGGAGGGAAAAGAGAAATAGAAAGAAGGAAAAAATATGAATACACACACACACACAGGATGACTGAGAGAGTCTTACTATTGATTTCTATTGCTTTATTGAAAGGAACAGTTAATGTTTAATTGTTTGATCAACCTTAAATGCCTATATTTGTTTAACTGAGTAACCAATTTGAAGATAACAATATGTAATGCAGTATCTATTGTTAATCTATCACCTTGTCTGAAACTCTGCATTGCTTCTATTGTTTGGGTGTTGTTTTGTTTATGTTTGTTTGTTTGTTAATATGTTTTCATTCTTTATCCTTAAAAAATAAAAAAATAAAGTCTTTCTCTAGCTCTTTGTGCAGTTGCACAACCTATCGAATTCCTGCTTTGAGACTTCACAATGAAGACTGGTGTTACTTGGCAGTGTGTTTGAAGTCATATTTCTGCTCCGTTTTAAGGTAGTACTGATGGATGTGGGCTATAAAAGAGCCCAATTCTATTTGGGTTACATATTCATGCACTGTTTCCTAATAGTAGAAATCCCAAGGATACAGTACCCCCAACTGTAAAAGGAACCTGTTGCTCTGGAGTAACAGAGAGGAGCAATCAGCAGAAGTTCAGGAGCAGTAACTATCTAGAGGAGGAGCACAGGACAGTGTGGGCTCATGGAGGCAGATTTCATCCACTTCATCACTTTAAGCCAATCCATTCTTGTCCAAATGATCACAAGGCTCTGGCAAAATTAGATGAGACTTCACTAATATAAATTATGGTCAGGGAAAAATTTGTTCAAGATGAAGCTGTTGCCCACAGTGTTGGGGCTATGCTAAGAGAGTCACTACCCTTGAGGCTTTCTTAGAATGTGGGAGGGAGTGGGAGAACAGTCTTTGAAGAAGCTTAAAGACTGCAGAAATTCTGGGGGTGGGGAGGAAGATGGAGCTCCCCCGAGATGCAGTCATCACAGCACTGGCAGGCAGGTGGGCCGTGAGGGAAAACCTGTGTGGAGCAGGGTCTTTATTCTTCCTACATGGGAGGATTGAGGCAAATGCCAAGCACTCCCCCTGGCAGAAAGAGAATTTGTGTATAGGTAGCAGTGGTCCCTTCTCTGGAGACCTTGGCCTTTCTGTAGCTGGAACTGTCTGACAACTCACTCTGAAGTATGGAAATCGCTCTCACTTCCCAAGTCTCCATACAGCCATAGACCTTCTAAGCTGGCCCCCATAATCTCTTGTGACCACTCAAAGAACTCAAATGGGGATTGTAAACAGCTCAGAATGTGAGTGGTGATAGTATGTTTTGATAACTGATTTCAGTTACATTCAGAGTCAGAATATCTAGGCAACAAGCAAAGCTTTGATTCTCAGTTCTTTCAGGGAGAGCAGGAGCTCCTCTCAGGGCAGCCGAGTTGTGGATGTCCCCGTGCCCAAGCTGATATACCTTTTTATGCCCATTTATTCCCAGATCACACAGCAGTTTCCTCTAGATTCAGCAGGCTGTGCATGCTATCCACCAGATTATGTTAGATAACTTGATGGTGGAAGCTTTGGCCCGGCCCAAGATCCCACTCTGATCCCAGAGGATATAGGGATTGGTCACTGAGATGTCTTCCCTACAGGGTTTCTCTCATACACATGTGATCTTCTACCTCCTGGGTAGCTAAGACACAGCCTCATTCTTTCTAACATAACAGATGCTGGGTGGCTACTCAAAAGATCCTCACACAGAAAGGTCATGTCTTTTCTAGGTCTCAAACTTTTCTGTCTGTGTATATCAGCTTTGTCACTTTGCTACTGCTGAGTATATCCACAAGGCCCTGCTCTGTCTGTTTCACCACTTTCACACAAACAGTTCCTTTTTGGATGAGTCACTTGCTACAACTTAGTACAAACCTTTCTTGTTTCACTCATAAGCAGGAACCTCTTCCTTTCACACAATAGGTTTGACCATATGTTTTTCTCACATCAATGTGAGACTTCAGCCTTTGAAGACCACATGTAAGAGCTGCTTCCGTTGACTCCATATCTTCCTAGAAACCACCTCTTCCAATTGTGCTGGCTGTTACTTTCAGAGATCAATTTGTTGGGTGTTTGATAGTCATGTATTTTCCCACTAGGCATTTCTATAAAAGGGCTAAAATTCACAGGCAAGATAGCACAGTAATTAAGCATGTGTGTTATGACTTGTGTCTAGATGTCCGCCCAAAACCTCATGCAGTAACAGGTGGTGTTTTTTCAGAGGTGGTTGAATCTAGAGTGTGTGATTAATTCATGGTGTAATGCTAGGATTAAGGGTGGGTGATTACTAAATCAGCCTGCTGATTGGTTTGTCACCCACCCTAAGCCCTGTAGCCTAAATGGAATATAAAAAGGGAAGAAAGAAGCTACTCAGGTCACTTGGACTTGCTGCTTGCTGCCTTCTGCCTGCCCTGCTTTGCCATGGACTATTTCTCCTCTACAATTCCCCTCTGCCAAGCCACCCTGACTTAGAGCCAGCCAACTATGGACTGAAACCTCTGTGAACTATGAGCCAAATAAACCTTTCCTCCTTTAACATTGGGTGTTGGGTATTTTGTCTCAGCAATGAGAAAAGTGACTATCATAGAATTTAGTACCAGAGAAGTGGGGTTGTTGCTGGGACAATACCTGACCATGTGGTTTAGGAGCTTTTGGAAGTGACTTAGAGGAAGAGTTCAGAAATGCTGCCTGAGAAAGCAGCCCTGTAAAGCCTTAGGCTGTACTTGATGGGAGATTCTGGTCAGAGATCTGAAGACCAGGATGCTGATAGAAATGATGCTGGTAAATACCAGGTTCAGGAGATTTCTTCTGGGAAGAAGAACTGAATTGACAGTTGGACTCTAATGTTGTGCATTATGGCTTCACAGAAAGTTTGTCTGCGTTTTGCTCATGTCCAAAGACTTTATCTGAGACTGAGATTAAGGGCAGCAGACTAATTAATCCTGCAGATGAAATTTCAAGGAATGCTGAGGTGATGGCATGACTACTTTGGGGGCTTTTAGCCAGATTTATGTTGAGAATGAAGAGCAAAGAGCTCAGTAGAATGATTCAAAATGTTCTGAGCTTGGCCAGAAAGGAAGATCCAGTAAAGTTGGGGCCTGCAAAAATGGAACAGAAGAGAAATTGATTGTTTAAAAGACTAAAAGAAAAAGCCAAGTATTTCAGAAGAAGACAACAGAAAAGATGACCTGAGGACATTACAAGAACCAGAAGCATTCAGCTTTTGCAGCTCAGAGTTGCAAAGGTGAAAGACTTTGCTTTCAGAAGACAGTCCCAGAGCACTATGTTTCAGAGTGGTGGTGGCTTAGAGATGTTGTTCCTTGGGATTTGGTTCATAGGTACTCATTCCCTACAGCCAAGAGAGAAGGAATCCTGACTATTGCTCTAGTTGACAGCAGATCTTGACATCAAACACGTGGTGCTGGTTTTAGGTGCTTCCAGAATGCAAGAGTTGTGGGGTCAGGAAGGCTTCTACCCAGATTTCAGAAGATGACCTGGAAAACCAGGCATGTGCCCCTGAGAGGGCAGTGTGTGAGGCTGCAAGTGTAAAGATGAAGGTGCAGTGGAGACCCCAGAAGTTTGGAGAAGCCAGGATGTGGATCATCTGAGGAAAACTGCAAGGAGGGTTCAAGTTGGCCCAAGGGAAAAGCCATGAGAGAAAGAGCTACAACCACCAGCAGTGCTGTAGGGGCAGAGCAACTCAAGTGCTTTGGAGTTCACATCTTGCCCCAGATTGCTGCAGATGCTGGACATGGAAATACAGGACTTAATATTTGCCCTGCTGGATTTTGGACTTGCTTTGGTCTCATTTCTTTGTATCCCCCTATTTGTACATTTTGGAGTGGTGATGTCTATCTTGTGACACTGACTTTTGGAAGTGTTTAACTTCCTTTTCATTTGTGCAGGGGCTCACAGGAAAGAGTTGCCTTAAATTTCAGAGACTTTGGACTTGGACTTTTTCAACAATACTGAAACTTTTAGGACCTTGGCAACTTTTGGAGATGGACTAAATGCTTATTGCATAAAGGGATGTGCATGAGTCTTTAGGGGGCCAGAGTGGAACGTTGTGGCTTGTGTCTAGATGTCCCCCCAAAGCCTTCTGCAGTTATAGGGGCTTTTTTAGATGTTGCTGAATCTAGAGTGTGTGATTGGTTCGTGGAGCAATGCAAGGATTAATGGTGCTAGGATTAATGGTGGGTGATTACTAAATCAGTCCACTGATTGGTGGTACTGCCCTAATTCTGGTAGCCTGGATATAACATAAGGGACAGAAAGAGGCTTGTCTTGTCCCTTGCTTCTTGTTTTGCTACCTTCTGTCCAACATTAACTGTTTCTCCTCTGTGATGCCTGTCTGCCATGCTATGCTACCATGGAGCCAGCCAGTTATGGACTGAAACCTTGCAAACTGAGTTAAATAAACTTTTCCTACCTTACTTTGTTGGATATTTTGGATCAAGCTGCTTTCATTGACTCTGTATCTTCCTAAAACGCACCCTTTCCAATTGTTCTGGCTGTCACTTTCAGAGGTCAATTCATTGGGTATTCAAAAGTCATTTCCCCCTCTAAAAAGGCTAAAATTCACAGGCAGGATAGCACAATCACTAAACATGTGGGTTTCTGCTTTGGCCTTTGCTCTCAAACTATAGTACTGTAGACAAGTCTTACTCTCCCTGTTAAGCCTTAATTCTTCCATCTGTAATGTGAGAATAACAAAAGTACATAATTCACAGAATTCTTTTGGGCACTGAGTGATAAGGTGAATGTGGAAAACAGCCTAGCAGTACCTCCATGCTATTTGTTGTTGACATTATTTCTTAGTTTATGCTATCTCCTCAAAAAGTTCACAGGGTAATTACTAGACTCCAGTAGAAGGAAAGATAATGCAAATTACTAATTTCAATTCAAAGTAATAAATGCAACATTCAAATACAATTATGTTCATTATTTATGGATTCTGTATTTGTGAATTTCTGTACTCACTAAAATTTGTTACCCCCGAATCAATATTTACATGCCTGTTGTGGTTGTTCATGGCCATCTGCCAAGCAGTGAAAATTCTGAGTTGTTTAACACACATGCTTAGCTGAGGTCGAACAAGGCAACACTTCACCCTCCTGGTTCAGCTCTTGAAGTGTAAACAAGTACTTTTCATGTTATGTTCAGGGCCATGCTTTTCACATTTCTGTGCTTTTGGTTAGTCTTTTCACTGTTTAAAATGCCCCCACGACAGCTCAGAAAAGCCCTCTTCTGCTCTTAGAAAAGCACAAGAAGGCTGTGATCTGCCTCACAGGGAAAATACCATATGTGTAGATAAGCTTTTTTCAGGCAGAAGTCACAATGCTGTTGGCCCAAGTTCAACTTCAATGAATCCACAATATGTAGTAAATAATGTGTCTTTAAACAGAAACACACATGGAACAACATGTATTTTTATGCAACAAAAATGTTGTGATTGGAGGATGGCAGGAAACTAATGAAGTATTTTCCCTAGGAGGAGTGGTTCCACATTTGTTAATCCAGTATTGTGGTAACTGTAGATATAACTACTGCAAACAACAAGAATCCCTGGAAAAAGAAGTCAGAGAAAGATGGACCTGATCCTATGTTGTCTTGGTT
This sequence comes from Chinchilla lanigera, assembly GCF_000276665.1. Lineage (NCBI taxonomy): Eukaryota > Metazoa > Chordata > Mammalia > Rodentia > Chinchillidae > Chinchilla > Chinchilla lanigera. Next base: position 15,920,710 of record NW_004955412.1, on the reverse strand, counting down.
ACTATCCTTGTTGCTAAGACAAAGTACCTGACACCCAAAGTTAAGGAAGAAAGGTTTATTTCAGTTCACAGTTGTGGAGGTTTTAGTCCATAGTTGGCTGGCTCCGAGGCAAGGTTGCAGAGCAGAGGGGCATGCCTGAGGAGAAACAGCCCACAGGAAAGCAGTCAGGAGACAGGGAAGAAGCAAGCATCAGCAGCAAGACTGCCTTCCTTCTCTACCTTTATATTCCATCCAGGCTATAAGCCTATCAATTGGTGCTACCCACACTAAAGTGGGGCTTCCATTATCTGCACCCAGGACTATGCTAAATGAGTTTAGCTACCACACACTCTTAATCCCACTATCACATACCCTAGATCCAGCTGCTTCAGAAAAGTCTCACTTATGAGCACAGGAGGCTTTGGGGGAACATCTAGACACAAACCATAACACATGTGCCACGAGGAATCATTAAAGGTTCTTAGGCAGGAGTATGGTGGGAGCAAAAGGCTTTGATAAAACTAAACATTTTCTTTCAGTTACTTGGTAGACTAAAGAATCCAAAGAACCTTCTGTGGAAACATTGAAGGACTGTAGAAATTTCTATATTTTGCAAGGTTATATTTTGTTTTTTCCTTACTTAACACCTTCAAGGACCTCTCAGTGTGCTCAAAACTCATTGCTGCAAATGCCCTCAGCCTTTCTGACTCAGCCTCTGTTTCTCTCTTCAGTCCATCTCTAGCCAGTCCTTGCTGAGATCCTAGAGATCCAGCCACAGAGAACCTCCCCAATTCTTAAAATTGGACAGACTCTTTCTTTCATCCCCAGGTCTCTTTTACACTTTGCCTGGAATGTTTCTCCCTACTCTCAGCCCTCTACTGCCTTCCCTTCTAACTATCCTCAAGTTCTAAGTTTAGAAGTCATTCTCTTCAGGAGATCATGATCATGCACCTTCCTATATGGCAGTTTCTATATGGAATTGTTTTTGCTTAGCTAATTGCCCACTTTTGCTGCCCTAGTCTGTCAGACTGGATAGCCTGGACACCCACTTCCATCTCTCACAGTTCTGGGGCTAGGAGGCCTAACACCAGGTTGCCAGTGGATCTGTGGAGCTTCTTTCCCTTATTTGTTGATGGACATCTTATTGTTATTTACCCACAGGGCAGAAAGCAGAGTACAAGACTAAGCTCCTGTGTCTATTTTTTTTATAAAGGCACTGATCCCATTTATGAATGCTCTACTTCATAACCGAATTTCCTCCTGGAGACCCCTCCTCCCAATACCATCAGATCAGAGGTTAGTTTTGAATATATCAATTTGCAGAGAAACAAACATTCAGCCCACATCACTCACCAGCTCTGAGAGAGCAAGGACCATGTACAACTGATTTACTGTTTATTTTCCCAGTGCCTAGTACCTGACACTTACAAGGTGCTTGTGAGCCCTAGGAGGGTGCAAAGAACAAGTCCACTCTGTGGGACTTGGGCCTTCAGCTCACCCGGCCTGTGAACTGGTGGTGCTCCTCATTACATTAAAGGTAGGGTGTTCCGTCCTCCACTATGGGGACCATACTATTGTCTGGGGGGCAGGTTTCCTTCTACTTCATCCTCTTCTCATAATTATCCGGTTACAAAAGGGTGCTGAGTTTTCTCTCCAGCCAGTAGGGCCCTCTGTGAACTGTGAAAGAGTTGATTCTTCCCAAATGCACTAAGTGCACTTAGATGTCTATAATTACAGCTGCATTTTCTAGAAGGACACTAATTATCTTTAATTCATGGATTATGTTTACTGCCTGGGAGTAAGCAACTAAAAAGCGCATTGCATTGGTGAGGAGGTGTTCTGCTTTTGTGCCTCGCAGTGGGTCTCTTCGGTGTTCTTTCTGCTCACCCTTCAAGGTCCCCCACCCATTCTGCTCCTTTATAGAAGGTCATTCCCCTTGATCTCCAAGGGACAAAAGGAGCGTGGAAAACATTATACTACTTCATCAAGTTTCAGAGAGTGTCAGTGCCTTGATTCAGGGTGTCATCTTATGGGTGCATAAACTTCATTTGATCAATGCCTGCATAGCTGATGTAATCACTGATTCACACTAATCTGCTTTCATAAGCAGAAAGCAACTCTATTTGACATAAAATGTATGAATTTCCAAGACTTGGAATGTTGATGGTTGTATTCCACAGTGAGCCTGTCCTTGTATCCCAGGAGAACAAAGATATTAGATACTCTTAGGTTATGTTTTATTCTACCTGTATCTTGTTAAAGCAGAGAGATTTTCAATTATTCTCCCCATTTTTCAAAGAGATTGCTTTAGAGAAGATTTGCCCAAATGTCATGACTTGTTCAGTCTTAATGTCCTTATTTATAAATTCAGGAAGTTGAACTAAGAGTTAAATTTGATTGTGATTCTAATAACCAGAAACTGAAATGATATATTACCTAAGAATTTTTATTGAAAGTGGCAGTCATTTAAGTCAGTAAAATCTTAACCTGGTAATAGATAGGACTCACATTTGAACCAAGTCCATTAAAGTCTCCACTGTAACTCCAACAATTCTCCCCATAGGGCTGCCTTTAGTTTGGCTTCCTCAGAATCAGAGCTCGAGAAGGAAAGCTTTTTAGGGAAACTGAGAAGAGAGGGAAGAGGGAAGCTGAGCAAGGACGTGGTCTTGGGTAAACTCGAGCATCAGCCTGACCCATGCAAAAGGAAGCACAAGAGCATACAGTGCACGGACAATGTCCTTCTTGAAAGAGGATGAGCCTACCGAGTTCTGGGGTCAGTCAGTTGTGGGCCATGGGCTGCTTCCTGCAGGGGAGGAGAGTGGCCTGCAACTTCTCAGGTGGCTCCCATGAGCTAGAACAATTCTCCTGAGAAGGAACAGCTGTGAGCCGGAGCAGCTGGGGCTCGTGCTGAGCCAGAGCAAAGAGTCTGGGTGGTGACCACAAGATCTACTGTAGTCCAGTCCTGTGTACTATCCCTCTGGTTTCTAGGCGCTTTTGTATATGCTCTTCTGTCTGGAATTTGTTTCCCTCCTTCTATTCTCAGACAAATCTTATTTCATCTGAGACATCACTTCCTGGAGGAACTTTTTGTCAACCCTTCAAGATGCACCCTTCTAGACGCTCCTGTCTCCAAAGAGACACCACATATTAAAGCCGGCCACCTGCTTACCTGGGCCCTCCTTGACTGTGGGCTCTAGGAGGTCAGGGAGCTTGTCTGCCTCGTGTCTCTGTCTAGCAGGCTCTGCAAACCATCCCTATCCTTTAAGAAATGTTTGTTTTTATTGCAGGAATTCATAATGCTCTTCTAAAGGACCTTGAAAAAGTCAAGTTAAAATCACTAACTGAACTAAGCCAAAGGGACAGGTGAGAGTGATACCTACAGGATGCCCCCTGGTCATGGGCTGTGGGAATTTTCAGGGAAAAGCTGTGCTGATGCCGAGCAAATTTATGAACACAGTGAAACTTGAAGCCTTGTTTTGGGTGTTGAAAAGCTCAGAGCCTAAGCTCTTCATAGGCACATAAAGTGAACTGTATTCTATTTTACTTTAATTTTTTGTTTGTTTTTTTTTGAGACAGGGTTTAGCTATGTAGTCCAGGCTGGCCTTAAACTCACTGTCTAGCCCAGGCTGGTCTTGAACTCTCAGTCTTCCTGTCTTAGTCTCCCAGAGTGCTGAGACTATCAGGCCTACCCCAACATGTTTTGCTAATTCTTTAATTTTTAAATACAAGCACCAAAGATCCTTTCAAGTAAAATGCCTTGAAGACCTGAGGGAAGTCGAGTCCTTTGGGTATGGCCTGAATTTGAAGACAGAAGTAAAAGTGACATAAAATAGAAGAAATAAAGATAGAAAAGAAACTGGGTGTGGTGGCATATACTTGTAATTCCAGCATTTGGGAGGCTGAGGCAGGAGGATCTCTGAGAGTTCGAGGCCAGCCTGGGGTACATAGTGAATTCAAGGCCAGCCTGTACTACAAAGCAAGATCCTGTCTCAAAAACAACCACAACAAAAAAGGAGAGAAGGAAAAATCTTACCTCTAGGATTATATTTTTGGGAAGAACTGCAGCTTTAAGACACAAACATTATTCAAGCTTTTTTTCCTTCCCAGGGGAAAAAAAATTTCCTAAGGGTCTTAAAGACAGTAAGCTAGTAAACTAGGCCTGTGCTTCTCACCTGTAGGCTGCATTCCTTCCTACCACCGCCAACCTCCCACACTCCGAGGAGCTCACTATTGAGTGAACAACATATCTCAGCGTCAAATACAGGTAAAGGGTTTGCATTTTAACATGGTCCACTAAATAGGTAAACTGACAGACACTAGAATACACACCCTCCATAGTCCATTTTAGGGACACACCCCAGTCCACGTAAATCCCATGAGGTCCCATTCCTCTTCTGAGGGCCCAAATTACTTCTCTGAATGTGTATTTTTATAATTCTGCATAACATACCCCTTATGCCTCTTAGCGATAAATCTTGAAAATTGTTTTTCTGTGACAGACGTCAGCAAACTCGCAACCTGCCTCCTGGGTGATTTGAGTTACTTCCCCATCTCCACTTTGGGGATCAGCCTTGGACTCTGTCTGGTGAAGAAATGATATGAATGGGAAGCAGGCAGCAGAGCAACTCGGAGAAGGCAGCTGGAGGAATCCTCGTTGCTGAGAAGCGAGTTCCCTGTAAGATGAGAAGCAACGGAATGCACCACTCAAAAACTTCACCTTCTCTTCTGAGGAAGGACTTAGTGTTTGGTTGTACACAGAACAGTTATGTCGTAGTAGGTGGAATTATGGCCTTGTTTCCTTTCTTTGGAAATTAAATGTGGTTTAGGGAGATGTATTTGAGTGCCAAGATGACAAGGGGTGGATTGGGTAGTTAATCTTGGCTGTCAACTCCACTGGATTGACAAAGGCCCAGAAATTGGTAAAAACACACCACACTTCTGGGTGTGTTTGCGAGGTTTCTTCAGCGATGACTGGCATGTGGGTCAGGGGGTCCCTGAACATGGGCAGCACCGCACATGAGGCTGGGGAGCTGGACAGAATGAAGAATGGGAGGAGTAAGCTTGTGTATGTGTATGCTCAACTCTTCCTGATGTGGTGGTTTTCATTGTTGTTGTTTTGTCTTTGTGTTTTGCTGCTGCCACCATCTGTGGCTATCAGACTCCAGATTCTTCAGCCTGTGAATACAGACCTACACCACTGACTCTCCAGGGGCGCTTCCAGGCCTTTATCATCGGACCGGGGCTGCACTGTTGGTCCCTCTTATTCTGAGGCTTCCGGTTTCTTGGGTTGAACAGTTATTTCAACCCTGGTTCTCCAGCCCACAGACAGCCATTGTGGGACAGTTCAGCCTCTGACTTTGTAAGAGATCTAATAAATACTCGTACATATATTCTACTGGTCCTGTTCCTCCAGAGGACCATTACTTACACAGATGCTATTTTTAAATTTTTCTGGTTCTACAGAGCGAATCGCTCCGGTTATCTTGAAGCTGAGGTAAAGAATAACTCATATACATGACAATCAGTGGAATTTCAGAAAATGAAGCGATCAGGATCATCTGGTCAGTGCTCATGGAGTGCAGAGAAGGGCTGGCATGTGCCTGAGGTGATATGATTCCCAAACTGGAATTCAAGAGCAAGCAGGAGCTCCAATCTAGATGTCACCGGGAGAATTATAAGTCATTGCCCTCAAATTCTCCGAAAGATGAGAGAAATTATGGGTTGTGTAAATGATGGGGGTTTGAATCAATTTCACTCAAATCTTAAATGACAGGATTAACTCTGGTGGTCCTTGTGTTAGAATTCTATTTCAACAAATACGGTTCACTAATTCCTGCATCGTAGACCCTTGAACCTCATGGATATGTAATTCAGCCTTTCATTTCACAGCGGAGATGGAGGTACAGAAGGGTGAAGTTGCTTGCTTCTGCTCTCAGTCTTTATTTCTTCACCAATAAAACAGAAGGTTTTAACTTCTAATTTTGTAAATCTTAACTCGTGATTATAAATTCTGCTAGAGAAAAGGTTGCGTTTCTAGAGAATTTAGCAAACTTTAGAGGGTGGTAAGAAGGGGACAGAAACTGACCCTTGAAACTGCCCCTTAAGGGGCAACAGCTCACGGCTTCTCCTCCTTGAAAAGCCTTCCTGCTCCTGTACTACAAGGAGCGCTAGACCCTCTCCCAGTCAGCTGGGTACAAACAGCCCAACTGCTCACTGCGATTCTTTAATTTCTCTTTTGTTTAAATGCCCAGAGTTTTTCCCTGAAAAGAAAGAATCTACCAGGAAAGAAATTATTTCCTGGTTTTCAACGCTGAAGTCAGAATAAAAGCACTGTTAACTCAAAGAAATCCATCCCCAACTCTTCTCCTGAATCCATCAGACACTATTAAAGTAAAAATCGAAGTTTTGATCATAATGGTTTGGTCAGCAACCGTGGGCACAGAGGAACTCCTTTTTCTTTTCTTTTCTTTTTTTTATATTAAAAAACCAGGGCTTGAAAAAGCACAAAAACTTCTTTCCCTCTCTTGAATCAACAGGAAATAGAAGGTGATTGGTGAGTTAACTGCATAATCTAATATTTAACATTCTCATGCTAATCTGGCCAAGAACTTCTGTATGGTTTACTAAAATTTGCATTCTGTGTATAGACCCAAAAGGGAAAATTTTTAATGTATCTATCTATAAAAATTATACGTGCTTTTTGTTAGAGGAAAATGTGCTGCGCTCCCTTGCCCCTTTCCCTAGCAGCCTAGTGGAGTGTACAAAAGAAAATACTGTGGAGAGGCTCCTGGTTTCGGAAACCTTATCGTAATTTAAATTCCTTCTTGTGTAAATGGACACAGAGGCCTTCAGCAAGGGCCATGTGCGCCCTCTGCTGGTAATTTGGGAGCTGAGGAACGCATTTTCATTCAATGTGAGATTGCGGCCCGAAAGAGGGGGAAAAAAAAGAGAGAAGTGAGGACCAGAAAGTAGAAATCACTATTTCCATTGAAAAATATGAAGCAGGAAGCTCCAGTGGTTCCACTCACCATGGTATTTGTCTTTGCTAATTCTTTAAACATATTCTCGATGATTACGGTGGTAATCGGTGGTGGTGGTGGTGGTGGTGGGCTGGTACTATATGGGAAGAAGATACCGCCATGAGAAAAGCCTGGTTTGTCTTGCTTTGGAGTCCTCTGTCAGAAAATGCAAAATGTTCCTGAATGGCTGATATGAGAACCAAAAGATCTAGTGCTTTTCTTACGCTCTGCAGGAGGGAATAGCTTCCTGGTCTACCTCAGAGAGAGCCGTAAGCCCCGCCAGGCCAGAATCTCCACGAGGCCGGAATCTGCGACATTTACGATGTAACATCCTCAGCACTCAAGCTCAATATCCAGCACATAACGGGAAAGCAATAAAAGAAAAACCTCTTGCATAAATATATAACCATGAAGATGACCCTGGATCAAGGGTGCGTATGGTGCTGACTCAGACATCAAGTGTATGTGAGACAGATTTTGAGATCACCTTATCTCATTAAGAAAATTTAATGAACAAACATAGTAAGTCTGTGGTTCATGGTTGTTCTAGAAGGGGTTAATAATATTGAAATTCTGTAATATATTCAATCGCGTAATGGGATACAAAAAAATGCCTTCACGGGTATCTCATTTGATCTCAGCCCAGACCTGAGAGATGATTATCACCCCTGTTTTCCAGAGGGGTCTTGTGCCTGTGAAAAGTAAGATGATGCACTCACAGCAATTGAATTTTCCGTCCCTCCATCCTGAGCTTTCCCCTTCCTCCTACCCTCTATAAAATTCCTTGGTTGCCTCTCATTCAGAAGTGGCTGAAGTTAAAATTAGAGGGGGCAGTCACAGCTTTTAAAGCTCAGCCTAGTAAGTCATATCATGGACATCTCCTTTTATTACTCTTGACAGCCAGATGATGGGAATTACCAAGGCTGGGCTACATGACACCAAATGGGTTAACAACCTTTTTAATAGCTTTCTTTTCCCCGGGATATTACACGGGCACTGCGGCTCCCTGCATCCTCAGCATTTGCTCAGGGTGAGACTGTCCGACACATACTCAGAAAGAGGACCTGAAAAAAGTCGTGCTGGGTCAGCAGTCAAAGAGATTTACACGTTAGGACCGGAGTGACCCCCTAGTCCGTGTTTGCTCATGACTTGGTTGGTCTGTTTGATTTCAGGAAAAGCAAATGAAAAATCAGAAGTCAAATGTTTGCTTAGGTCCCAGCTTCCCTCTCAGAACAAACCTGCAAGGAGTCTGCTATCAGAAGAAGTCATTGCACACCTTGTACGTGTTGTCCCCGAGACTGCCCTTTCCTTTCTGGTTGCCAAACACACCCTGATCCAGCCGGCAAGACCCAGAGCAAATGCCACTCTTCTTGGCGCCCTCCCTCCTGGCACCTAATGCTTTCTCATCTCAGAGCCCTTCTCTCTCTGTTTTAACTATTTGCAGGTCAGGTTCTCCCATTGACTTGGAGTTCCTTAAGAACATGGGCTATGGCATTTACCCCTGTGTGAAAAAAAACTTGGCTCTCACAGAGGGGTCCCAGGAGCCCAGAATATAGGCTAGCAGTTTTGAAGCTTTTTTTTTTCCATCATAACCCACACCAATAAACATATGTTATATCAGGATCCAGTAATAAATAGGCGTGCATAAATAGACAAATTTGTTTGTAAAACTGAAACAAAAGTTCACAGAGTAATACTATAAGAAGTGCTACTGTCTGGGGTTTGTTTTCCAATCTGTTCTGCATTATTTTTAAAAGTGTTTATCGTGGTGCAGCAAATCAATTTTAGGATACACCAATGAATGGTAACTTGCCTTTTGAAAAATATTGGTGCAGTGGACACTTTATCTGTTGCTCACTTGTTTTTTAATTTTCTGTTTGTGTCCACAGAATGGCTTCCAACTGGGGAAAGAAAGACTTTTGAATGGAGGATGGAGCAGGAAAGAAAGTATGTCAGTCAGCTTTCTGCTACTGTAATGAAACACCTGAAAATAATAATATAAAGGAGGAAAGGTTTATTTTGGCTTATGGTTCCAGTTAGCTGGCTCCATTGCTTGTAGGGCTTGTGATGAGGCACATGAGAAGACAGGAGAAGAGGAGGGAGAGGGAGGTGAAGAGGGAGAGAAAGAAAGGAAGGAATAAGAGGAAGAAAGAGGAGCAGAATAAGGAGGAAAAGGAGGAGATATCTGGTTAAACAACCCTTAATTATTGTGGGCTGCTTAGGCCCACAGTCTCCCAAGTGAGTGGAATGAGACAAGTTGACATGATTTTGGAGCTCCAAGAGGGTCTTGCTCTCTTATAGCATTCAATATTCTCTGGGTTTAGACAAGGACTTCTCCGGGCAGCCCATATTTGTTTGGTTTACGAACAAAGGAGGGGGATACTCAAGAAAACATGGGAATCTGAGCAGGACCTTGGGAGAATTTTCCCAAGTAGTCAAGTATGTCAATCAGGAGAACTACCTTATCTTTAGGTTGGTATTTATTGTAGGAGTGTGGAGCCTGCAGCTGCAGTCTCCTTTAAGGTACATGGGCTACATGACACCAAATGGGTTAGCAACCTTTTTAATAGCTCTCTTTTCCCCAGGATATTACACAGGGACTGTGGCTCCCTGCATCCTCAGCATTTGGAGCCAGATGTCCTCAGCTGTGCCTTATCTTGTCCTTAGAGGCCTCACAGCTTCACAGGCCAATACAGGCCTCAGCGGTGAGCAGTGACTCATCGAGGTTCACTTACTGTGAGTCCACTGCCCACTTTTAAACAAGGTACTTAAGCTTTGGACAACTCACAAGTAAACATGCAAATCCAGTTGGTTAGTATTAAATCCTGCTCAGAGCCACTTCATAGTGGTCTCCATCAAGGAGAGGCAGGGATAAGATGTAATCCCAGGGCTACACTCTTTCATGGAGGCCCCTCCAAATTTCCATCATCGCCAATGATGACATCAAGCCATGAACCCGCAGTGGATGAATCCACTGATGAAGTTAAAGCCTTCACCACCCAATCACCTTCCAAAAGCTCCACCTCCGAACACACGAGCATTTGCGGGACGTGTTAGATTCTAAACATAACACAGAATGACAGAGGATGAATGGAGTATAAAGAAAACAATACGCTCCCTAGTCCCATCCAGCCCCCTAGATTTTGTTTGAGCTCCCATAAATAGGACTGGAAGTTAGACACTAAACAGAATGTTCATGAGAAATTTTATTACACCTTAGGCACAAACAAGCTGCTTTAGGGTCTAGATCAGGGATCTGCAAACTACAACCCTTGCTTCAAATCTACTTGTCCACCTGTTTTTGTAAATAAAGTTTATTGGGACACATACACACGTCATTTATACTCCGCCTATGGCTATTTCTGCTACAATTGCAGAGTTGGGTAGTTGCAACCAAGACTGTATGACCTAGAAAGCCAAAAATATTTACTATCTAGTTCTGGGCAAGAAAGCTTACCAGCCTCTGGTATAGATGGAAGGTGACCCCTACCACCCTGGCGGGGAACCAGCATGGTTCTGAGGCATTAGGGCAGAACCATGGGCAGGGGAAATGTCTTTCTGAAAGTACGGTAGATCATTTCGTCCCCTCCCTAGGATTATTGGGCTGGGCACATGAGCAGCACAGCCTGCACAGGAGTGTCTAGGCAGGTAAATTCTGCATGAGGACAGTTACACAGCAGTACTGCCCTCAGGAGCACTTGGGTGTCCCTGTGACTGCAAAGATGGGGGCTCTTCAGCCAGCTGATACTGGGGTTTCATTTGCATTTCCAGGGCCTGGTACAGGTAAGATATGTGGAGGGTGCTAAACACATGTTATTTAATGTTGAATATTTCTTAAATCATGAAGGAATTAGCAGCATGTGGTTCAGAAACTGACTTCTTTCACAGCCCCTCTTGAAAGCAATGCTAGTCAGGAGCCTGGATGCTACAGCCCAGAGCAGCAACCTTCCCTCCTACTTGGAGACTGAGGCATCTTTTCTGTGCTGTTTGGCAACTAATAGAAAAGATGATGATTACAATGACTATGGTGATAATGATTATATAGTTAATACTTATCAAATGCTTATCAAGTGATCATCATTAGTCTGGATGCTTTGTATGTAGAGTTCGTTTTAATTCTCTTAACAGGAAGTTCTAGTTAAATCTCATCTTGCAGATGCGGAAACTGAGGCTATGTAACTTGCCCAAGGAAAAACAATGAATGGGTGAATTAGAACTTGAAAATAAGATGATCTTTATAAAACAAAAAAATTGGATCCTGGGGTGAACAGAAATGTTAACCAGTTGTTCTCACCCCTAAGGCCAGAATGGTGCTAAAAGCAGGGTATCCAAGCCAGGTGTGGAAGAGCACTCCTGTAATCCCAGCACTTGGAAGGCTGAGGCAGGAGGATCACTATGAGCTCAAGGCCAGTTTGGCCTGCAAAGTGAGATCTAGGCCAGCCTGAACTGCATAGTGAAATCCTGTCTCAAGAAAAAGTGGGGATATCCAGTAGAAAATGGCTGTGCCCGGAGAGGCCCAGCAGCAGCAGAGGCAGAGGAACGGCAGCTTCAGCAGGGAGAAGTCAGGAGGAGGCAAGGACACCCCTCCCTTCCAAAACTAATAGTGCAGACACTTCTCAAAGGCAAGTGTGGTCCTGAACGACCATAACTGGGCATCTGGAGAGATGAATTCTTTTGTAAATACAAGCAGGGTGGACTGGACACCCCAAGTACTCATCTTTGAATGCCCTAGCACCAGCACACATTTGTGGAGCACCGTGTAGGTTATCCACAAGTTTTTCCTGCACTCGTTATTCCAATTCTATCCTAGGAGAAGCATCAATCCTAGACATTTTGCATCTTCTCAGCTCAAAGACCACAGTGGCTGGAACTGAGATCTGAAGTCCACTGGTCAAGACATTGCTTTACTCAGTTGAAATCACACAACATCATACAGACCTGTCCAGCTTCCTCCCCACCAAAAAGAAAAGCCCTTCGTTGTCAGAAGTGGTCGAGGAGTAACTCTGAGAGATCACCTCAAACTGCTCGACGGTATAGCCGGCCTCTTTCACCGCAGCCTCTACTGCCTCTGGGCCGAGGCAGAGGCTGGAGAACCGCTGCTTGAAAACCGCTTAGTAGCTGCTCTTCAGCGCATCCACAAGCACCAGGAAGCCGCCTGGCTTGAGCAGGCTGCTGAGGTTCCTGAGGGCAGCGGGTAGGCAGGGAGGTCCGGGCAGGCCGCGCGCAGGCAGCATGCAGGCACAGAGTGCTGAGCAGGCAGTCAGCAGGGGGCAGGGGCCCCACCCAGAGGCTGGCGCTCAGTCACATCGCACTTCATCACCTGCGTGACTGCCCGCCTCAACCTCTCCTCCTTCTCGGGCCCCTTGACTCTGAAAAACACAAACCAACCAGCATCACTGGCTTCCTACCAGGGGACCCCATGGCAGTGTGAGCCGGAATGTGTGTGCTTAGGGCGATCCACGTGGGGAAAGAAGAAATGACGGACTGTGTTGGTATCTAAATGTGACCGTACTGCCTTAAGTTGAGCTAAGTCTTTTGATAAAGTGAACGGTAAATGGAAATGATAAAAATAGTAATAGTAATAATATTACCTGTCTGCCTGCTTCTATAATTAAATTATTTTTCCTCCACTTCTTTATTGACTTATTTATGTTATTATTATTATTGTTATTATTATTATTATTATTATCCTGGTCTCCTCTGCCAAACTGCTGAGTAATGGCTGTTTTACCCACACGTAGCAAGTAATAATAGGCTTAAAATGCTGAAAGAATATCTTTGTAGTAGTTGTTAAATAGCTTGGAACGAGAGGAATGGAGTCACGTGTGGACATTTTAAAAACTGTACTATGGCTGCAGCCAGGGCCCCACTGGAAAGAAGAAAATACTAAATCCTTACTACAGGGCTCCAAAAAATTACAGTAGATACCGAGTATTTTCTGAGGGAGATCGTTTCGTTGGTAGCCTTGTCAGGAATCCTGTCCTTTTCTGTCAGATCAAAGGGGTTTCTTGAGGGAAAATCAGTTAATGTATAAAAACAAAGCAAGGGGAGTGGATGGGACCATGTTGAGACACTGTAGTTTGGCTCTGGACCGACTCTCGAGGCCTGGGTGGTTAAGGCCTGGCTCCAACCAGTGCTATTTAGGAGAAGGGATGACCGGAAGGTCTGTGGGTCACTGGGGACCCAACCTCGAAGGGACTCATGGGATTTGGGTCCTTCCTTCTTTCTCTCTTCTGCCTCCCAGCCTTGAAGGGAGTGGTTTTGCTTTGCCACATGTTCCCACATGACAATCCCATATGGCATTCCCACACGGTGTTCTGCCTCACCACAGGCCTAAAGGTAACCACAAGCCGTGAAACCACCAACTAAAATAAAGCTTCCCTTTATAGGTCGATTAACTCATATGCAGTTATAGTAGCAGAAAGGCCCATGGTTAACATGCATGGGGCCTTTTAGAATTTGTTAGGGAAGGAATGAAGGAACAAACTAATAAATTATCAAAATTAAACAAGTCCAGCATGGTGGCACACACCTGTAATCCCAGCACTCTGAGGCAGGAGAGTCACGAGTTTGAGCTCAGCCTGGGCAACTTAGAGAGACCTTGTCACAAAAAAACACATAGAGTACACAAGAGAATCTAGAGAGAAGGAAAAGGAGGAAAAAAATAGCGGAAAATCAGAAAGGTGAAAGAAGAGAAAAACCAATGAGTAGGTAAATTACCCGATACCCAGAGCACCAACAGTAAGAGTGATCATGGGACAGAAACCTTTGAGGAAATTTGTCAACATTGTAGCAGGGAACGTATCCAGTCTTACACTCAGGGAGCACACAGTTCATTGCCTGATAGCCTCCAGGAAAAGACAGCCACTAAGGCAAGAAGGCCTGGTGGAAATAGCAGAGGATGCCCCAACTCTGGGCAAGTGAGAGACTTACTCTGATCATGAGGAAAAGTCAATGGTTTACATAAAATGTGCAGATTTAGCTTTGGGTAGAAAGATTTGGGATACTGGAAAATATTTGTGAGCATTTGATTCAAATTTAAATACCATCCATTTAAAAAGCTTAGCAATAAGCACATGAAAAGATACTTAATATCACTGCCTACCACAGAATGCAAATCAAAACCGTGAGGTGCCTCCCAGTAGAAAGACTATAACTAAAAAAGCAGACACTAACAAGTGTTGACAAGGATATACAGAAACTGGAATCTGCATACTCTGCTGTTGAGACTGGCAAGTTTTAATCTTTGTAGAAGAGTCTGGCAGTTCCCCCAAAAGTTGAACATAGAGTCACTACATAACCTGGAATTTCAGCCCTAGGTATATATCCAAGAGAAATGAAAGCATATATCCATGCAAAAACATACACGTAAGTGGCCAAAAGGTAGGGACAACATATATGTCCACCAACTTATAAATAGATAAATAAAATCTGATAGATAGCTATAGACAAAGAGAGAGAGAGAGGGAGCTATCTATATGTATATATAGAGAGATATACGGATATATAGAGATAGATAGATACATGGAGATATATATATATATATATAAAGAGAGAGAGAATATTTGTCAACAAAATGAAACGAAGTTGTGATATGTGCTACAATGTGGGTGAACCATGAAGACATTATGCTAAACAAGACAGGTTAGAACCAAAAGTCCACATACTGTGTGATTCAATCTGTATGAGAAACCCAGAAAAGGAAACTATTGAGACTGAAAGCAGAGGAGTGGTGGCCAGAAGATAAGGAATGAGTGTATGTTAGGGGTGAGGGCTGACTACTTCCAGGGGTGGGGAGTTATGGAAATGTTTTAAAATTAATTGTGGTTAGGGTTACACTACCCAGAACCATTGAAGTATGCACTTAAATAGTTGTATTAATTGTAAGGTATGAGTTATCTCTACAATAAACTATTGTATTTTAGAAAGAGAAAGAAAGAAAGAGAAAGAAAGAAAGAAAGAAAGAAAGAAAGAAAGAAAGAAAGAAAGAAAGAAAAGAAAGAAAAAAGAAAGAGAGAGAGAGAGAAAGGCACTTCGTTAGGGAATTTCTACCAACCACTAAACTAGTCTACCTAGAGAATAAGGATTCCCTTTGACTGGGTTTACCTACTCCCTTATCAAGCAACAGTGGTAGGGCAACTGCTTTGTCCTGATTTGTCTTGGACTCTTCTGATCTTAGCCTGAAAATGCCTAGTCCTGGATATCCATTGTAGTCCTGGGCAAACCAAGACAGTTTTTATCCTCAAAGTAGCAAAAGTAGTTACAAAGCTATCACTCGGTCTTGATATAACATAGATGATTTGATAGAACCATTTAAGAATAAAAAACAATAATTCAACAATATAAAATCTCTGAGAAACATAGATCTGAAGAGGAAATTAATCTAGAACAGAAGTCTAACCTCTCTATAGGTATGGATAATGTAAGTATGTATAAAAAAATAAAGAATTGCAACATGATGTTCTTTTGGATGTGCTCAGAAGCAATCTTGTGTCAGGAACACTGCAGGAATGTGTATTTAAGTGATTACATCAGGAGCAAAATGGACCTCTGTGCCCTATTGTGCATTAAGCTATTTTAAAGACACAAATTACCACAGAACTAGTACTTGCCAGTCATATGATGGTGGAAATTGTTCCCAAACTGTGAGACACACCATGAAGTCTGGAAATCTCACAGAGAATGTGCCAATTTGAGAGGAGAATTTGTTAGAAACACCCACTGCTGCAGATACCTGCCTGTCCTTGGACACACAGCAAACATTGGTGAACTCAGTTGCCAAGGCAGCTGTGTAAAGATTATACCTCAGGGCTCCTTAGCGCTTGTGAGTGCACCTGCAGGGAAATGGACTCGCCTGGAGACCTGGGCAATTACCTCTCAGCCTCATGTTTAGCTCAAGGGGTAGGTAATAAACACACACTAGAGAGGTGTGTGCTGCTTTACAGAAAGCTAACAGCAGTGTGGCCATTTCTCTCCTTCCACAGATCTACCCTTTCAAATGGACCCAAATGCAAAAAAGGCAGCTCTTCCCTCTGTAAATATGTACTCTATAAAAGCCTGAGGGAAGTTGGAAGGAGAGGAGGAATGAAAAGGTGAGCAGAAGGACTCCTGGGAAGACCACTTTGTGAGAGTATCTCCCCAGACCCTAGGCAGTTGTCCTGAGATTCAGAGGTTTCTCCTGCTTATCTTGCAGGGGGAGGGGGTTAGGGATGGTGAGTCAGAATCCCTCTGGACAAGCTTTCTTTCATTCCACTCACCTGCCCCAAGCCCCTCTCCAGAGGTTCATGCAGGCCCTCCTGAGAGGGAGCTATCAAAACATGTTGAAGACATAAAGTCTGAATAAACTTGGATATCACTGTAAAACTGTAAGAGAAGAATTGCTGGTAAAACTGCGGTGTAGTCCACAGCTGAATCAGGGGGAAAACATTCTGGAAGGAAGAGTGGAAGGCAAAATCCTCAGATGCATTAATTTGACAAATATATTTTGAACCTCTGCTAGAGACAGGAAGTGTGCTGAGTCCTGGGGATTCAAGGGTGAATGAACGAGACACAGACACTGTCCTCATGGAGTTTACAGAAAAGCAAAGGGAGAAGGAATTCATCTTTGATCAACCATAAAAGTGGGAATTAAAGCTGATGGATGCAAGGAAGGGAAGGATCATGGTGCTCATGGAGGAAAGTGAGAATCTTGACTTGGCCTGCAGTGCTTCAGAGAAAAGCTCATTTTCCTCTGCCCAAGACATAAGCTGGAGTAGTTATATGTTATCAGTTGTATCAGGAAAACTCATCCCAAAGTGAGTCAAGTAAGCAGAAACATGCAGGTGAATATGTAGGTGGTAACTGGACCAAAGAGACCAGAGTGGGGAGGAACTGTTCTAGAGAGAGGACACGGCACCTGCAAAGGTCACGTGGTGGAAGGAGACACGGAGAAGAGCATGCTGATGTGGCTGGACTGGGAGGCAAATGGGTTAGCAGGTCCCAGGTGAGGCAGCGCTCTGTGCGCTGTGTTAGGAATTTTGGGTTTTATCCTGGAAGCCATTAACAGTTGACAGGAAGTCATTAACGGTTGTGCAGGGATGGAACGACATGATCAGACTGACATTCTTAGATGATCGTTTGGGCTGCAGAGCAGAGAAGAATTGAGGGAAAGTACAAGAACGGAGATGGGAGGCCAGTTAGAGGAAGAAGATGGTACCTCGGGCTACAGTAATGATAAATACCAGATAAAATAAATTGGTTCAAGAGGAGTGAAGGAAATAAAATGGACAGAATTTGGCGATAGAATAGTCATGAACATGACAGCAAGGAAGATGACAAGATTGACTTCTAGGCTGCTGGCTTGTCCAATTAATTGTGCGATGTCATTCAGGGAGCTAAGAATACCAGAAATGGAGCGGGTCTGGAGTGATCATAGCTCTATGTTGGACACATTGAGTTTGAGGTACTTTGAGATATATGAGTAGAAATGTCTGTAATTGGGAGGAACTGGCTGGTTGACATTTTCTTAGCCTGCCTTGTTAATTTTCCCTCAGAGAAATTGCTGGGAGAGCATCTATTTAAGAGAGAAGCATCCTTATAAAAGGCAGAAACTTCTCCTAGACATGACTGAAATAATCATCATACCCTGATGTTCAGAAAGAATATCAATACTTTTTTTTTTGCAAGCCATGAAAATCCAGAGTTGCCTTGTCATTGAGGCAGTCTCCTAGTCTGCAGAACAAGCTTGGCACTACCGTGCATGTTTTTGGACAATATACGGACACGTTTTAAAATAGATAAGGACATCTGTGCAGAGAGCATTTGGTTCGGAGAACTTCCACCTCTGCAGGCACTCAAGCTTTCTTTGGCGAGGTACACTAAGGTGAAGAGGAGCAGCCACCTCTGCAACTAGAGGCCTCCAGCCTCTCTGGGCACCTGGCTGCCCTGAGGGTTGAGAACAGTTTGGAGAGCACACCTGTAATTTACTCCCACGTCCACCTGCATGGCCTGGCACACCTATGGGAAGCTTTGCTCTAAACACCTGAGCTTCTCCCACTGTAACATGAGGACCACCATGGCAGATCCTGTGCAGGTGCAGCCTTCAATTCTGTAGGCAGCTAGTAGGGCCTGAGAGTCTGCTTTTATATCCAGCCCACACTTGACATCTAAGCTGCTAGTTTGGGGATCACAAGTTAAAGTAATGTGTTTCAAGTTCCAGAAGCCAGGGGCTAATTAATGCTGCTTCTTGGATTTCTTAAGGGAAAAATTCACTTTCCTCTCTGTATAAGATACAAACTGGAGAAGTCATAACAGCTCTTTATTTTCTGACTCATTGAATGGATAGTATGAAGCAAGAGTTTGATGTCTTACAACTTTCAGATGGTTGTGAAAATAACTGATTCCTCAATGTGCGCATCACACTCCAGAGGTAGAGGAAGAGAAGACAGTTCATATTGTCCTTGGCAGTTGTTAGCACAAGAAATAGCCTTAGATAAAGTAGAAATAATCTTGAGGGAAATAGGTTGTGGGTTGATAGGGATACTAGGAGATGCGAGAAAGACATACACTGAATGCGATCACTATCATTCTCAAAATAGTTGAAGCCACAGGATCTGGCATGAGGATAAGGGTGAGAATGGAGAAACTTACTGCCAAAAATACAGTTCCTCATGCTAACAGAGTGACTGGGAAGGGAGGGTGTCTCCAGAGCCCACTGTTCCAAGCTGATGATTCCGACACGAGATAAGCAATGCTGTTAGTATCCTACTCCATTTTAAGTGTTCGTTTTTGAATGAGGTGGAAAGGGGAAATAGAGAACAAAGTTCCGAAAGACTGCCTGACATATGATTAAGATTTTGGAAAGGTGTGCTGTCAAACAATGACTGAGAATTTTTTCTAACCAACTTTTCCCTGAAATTCTATAAGCCCTGGTAAATTCCTTAATTATTTAATAATCTTTATATTGTTCAAATCCTCATAGCTACAGTTTTTTCTAGTTAAGTTCAATTACAGTCTATACAACTGCATGTTCAATAAAAAAGAGGAGTATGATATTAATTTTAAAAAATATACCTTCACCTTGAAGAGTAAATGTATAAAATTCTAAGTAAGGAGTTTACAGATTAAAATAGCATATGAAAACAGTGTCTCTCAATTTCTTACTAAATGCTGGAAAAAGGAAGCAATATTTAGGCACTATTAAACAATTTTACAATATCATTCATGTGTAAGTGCGACAAACATACATTTTCATTTATGCATGAGCCTAGAAAATATGTCACTTTTGCAATCCTTTTGAAAAAAATTATTTGGAGACCTGTTCAGTTAACTAAGAGATGAATCAGAATTAAAACTCCATAACTAGAAAAGTCATAAGACATGTCACCAAATAATTACAAAAATGATTAGAAGCCAAAGGCAAATGGTCTAATAAAATATAAAAGTATTTTAAGTTATAATGTTTTCAGCATGCCTGCATTATTAGAAGTCCTACAAGAAGGTTTTCAGGTGAAGCGGCAGACAGAAGCCTACATCTGCAGAGGGCGATGAGGAATACCAACAGTGCCGACATGTGGATATATGTTGTATGTATATGATCTTGATCAGTTTGAGATACTATATTGGAATACTCCAGATTGGGTGGCTCATAAAAGAGTCCAGAAATCCAAGGTCAAGATTCCAGCATGCTCAGGTTCTGGCATGGATACTCTTTTGGACTACAGATGGTTGATTTCTTCTTGTGTGTGAAGACACAGCAGAAGGAGAGCTAGCAAGTTTTGTGAGGGTCTCTTTTATAAGAGCACTAATGGTGCCCACTCTCACAACCTAATTACCACCCCCAAGCCCCTTCCTAATACCATTAGGGGTTTAAGATTTCAATATGGGAATTTTGGAGGCATGCAAATGTTCTTGATAACTCATTTTTTTAGTGCTAAATAGTAGTTTATCATCTATATAATAGTTTATCATCTAAATAATAGTTTATCATCAATAGTTTATCACAATTCATTTATTCATTCACCTACTGAAGGACATCTCTGTTGCCTCTAATTTTTTTGCAACTATGAATAAAGTTGTAAGTGTCTACATGTAGATGGTAAGTATCCATAGGTGGTGGGTGTAGTCTATGATTCCTTTGAATAAATATGAGGAAGTGCAATTGCTGGATCATACAGGGGAGGAATGTGGAGTCCTGCTAAGAACACCCAAGCTGTCTTCCAGAGTGGCTGTGCCCTTCTGCATTCCTCCAGCATTAAATGAGAGGTTCTGTTGTTCCATGTCCTTACCAGCATCTGGTGGCATCAGTGTTCTGGGTTTCAGTGATTCTAATAAGTATGTAGCGGTACTGCTTTTGTTCTGTTTTGTTTTGCTTTGCTTTGGTTTGCTTGCCTTTTTTTTTTTTTTTTTTTTTTTTTTTTTTTTTTTTTTGACAACTCAATCTCAGAAGTGATATCCCATCATTCTGCTGCACCCTATTGGATTTGTTAGAATTGAGTCACTAAATCCAACTTACATTCCAGGGGAGAGGATAAGACAACCGTGTGAATATTGAGGCAAGGATCACTGTGGTCTGACTTTGAAGCTGGCTATAGCACCTGGCAAATACCAATCAGGAAGGTTAATGTGGCCACGTTAAGATCAGACAAAGTAGACATTAAGACAAAGTGCATTACTGGAGATAAAGGGAAAAATTTCATAATAATAAAATGGTCAATTCACCAAGAAGATATAACAATCCTAAAAATAGATGAGGCTGATTAGCAGAGCTTTAAAATGCATAAGGCAAATGTTGACAGAACTGTAGGGAGTGAAGGATAAACCCGCACTCATGGTTTGAAACATTAGCATTTCTCTCTGTATTGATAGAACAAGAAAACAAAAGACAATCAGTTAAGATGCGGAAAGTTTGAAAACTACTATCATTCTACCTGATTTAATTGATATTTATAAAAACTATGGCTACAACTGGACAATATACATTCTTTTCAATGTAGAAAGCAACACAATTCTATGTACTTTGTGATCAAAGAAGAAATCACAAAAGAAATTTGAAAATATTGTGGATCAGATAATAATAAGATACAATATATCAAAAATCGTGGGATGCAGCTAAAATAGCACTGAAGAAAATTTGCAATTTTAAATCCTATATTCAGAGAAAGACATATATGAAATCAATGGCTTAATGTTGCCTCTTAAGAGGTTGGAAGCTAAAAACAACAAACATTTTATAAAGTTAGAGAAATAATTTAAAAGAAACCAGAAAAAGCATTAAAGTTAAAATAAATGAGAAAAACAAGAGCAGAACTCGGTAAAATAGAAAATTCACAGACCATACTATAATCAACAAAGTTAAAAGTTGCTTCTTTTAACAAATTAGTTTCTTTTTTTAAAGATATTATCAGCATCAAGAATCAAAAAGGAAGATTACTACAAGTCCAACAGACATAAATGGCTAATAAAAAGATAATATAAACAAACCAAATAAAACAAACTTATGCTAATGAAGTTGACAGCCAAGATGAAAATCAAAACTCCTTGAAAGATACTACTTATTAAAACAGATAAAATCCAGGCATGATGGTGCACTCCTGTAATCCCAGCTACTTGGAGACTGAGGCAGGAAGATTGCAAGTTTGAGGTCAGCCTGGGCAACTTAGCAATACTCTGTCTCAAAACAAAAAATAAAATAAAGGGATAGGGATCCAGTTCAGTTTAGGCATTCCTGACCACAGTCTCCAGTAAAATCAATCAAGCAAGCAAGCAAGCAGTCAATAGAGAAATACTATTTTGAACAAAAGACCTTCTTGCCACATGCAGAAAAATCGTCACATCTAGATGGCCTCATGGTGAATTCTATTAATCATTTAAGAAGAGGATAAAACCAGCGCCACAAAAACTTCAAAAGGAGAGAAAACACTCTCAACTCCAACGCCATGCTGATCTTATCATCTGCCACACACATTACAAGAAATGAAGATTATAGTTCAATATCCCTCATAAATATAGAACAGAAATTTGGGGTTTTTTTGTGGAGGGGGAGACAAGGTCTCACTACAGAGCTTGGGTTAGTTTTGAACTCACTATGTAGCCCAGGCTGGCCTCAAACTATTTTTTTTTTTGGTCCAGGAATCAAACTTGGGACCTTATGCTTCCCAGGCAGGTGCAGTTCCACTGAGCTATATTCTCTGCCCTGTCCTTGAACTCTTATCAATCCTCCTGCCTCAGCCTTTGCCAAGTGCTGGGATTACAGGCATGTGACACCATGCCTGACTCAAAACAAAATTTCTTAATAGCACTTTGGCAAATCACATCCAGAAATACATAAAAATGTAACGCTTGATAACCCAAGAGGTTTATGCCATTTTGTTTTAGCATTCAAAATCATCTGATGAAATTTACATTTTCCAAAAAGAGAAGTAGAAGCATGTGACCATCTCAATAAAAGCAAAAAAAATTGACAAAATTGAACATTTGATTTAAAACTTCCAAGAAGGTAAGAATGCAGAGGGGCTTAGCCTAATAATGAACATCTGTGAAAAACCTGTAACTAATATGCTTAGTAATGAATCACTGAAAAAAATTTCCCCTAAGATATGGAATAAATACAAATGTCTTCTCTCATCATTTTTATTCAACATTATATTGGAAGTCATAGCCAATGTAAATAAAGTTAAAAAATAGAAGATGTAAAGCTGGAATAGAATTTAAAAATCTATTTTTATTTGTAGAAAACAGTAAACATAGAAAACCCTATGTACACTATGGAAATAGTGTACATAGAAAACCCTATGTACATTGTTTTCTACAAATGGAATTACAAAAAAACCTACTAAAGTGAATTAATAAAGTCAGCAAGGTCATAGGACCCAAAGCCAATACATAAAAATATACTAAAATTGAAATACAAATGGAATTAATAAAAGTTAAAATTTAAAAAACAATAATAGCATTAAAAAAGGAAAATTTAACAAACTATAGGAACTACAAAACATTGCTGAAAGAAATGAAAGCAGTCATACACAAACAAAGAGATTAACCATGTTTATTGACTGGAAATTTAGTACATTGTTTCTCCTAAATTAATCTGTAAACTCAAAGAAATCCCAAAGTCTCAGTAGGCTTTTTCTGATGATTGGCCATGTTGACCTAAAATTTATATCAAGATATAATGGCACTAGAAGTTCTAAAATAATCTTGGAAAAGAACAAAGTTGGAAGATTTATAGTACCTGATTTGAAGACTTACTGTGCCTAGAAATAAGGGTGAGACCAGTGTAAACTCAGTGGAAGTTATGCAACCCCTGAATGACAGCAAAAGTATTCATTGGGACAGAAAAAAAGCCTATTTGATTCACCTTGCTGCTTTATAAAGAATTGTATCATCAGGAAGTCACCTTGATGACTTTTGACAATCCACGTCCACTACCAATAAGACAGTGTATCAACAACATATGAGAAAATGAATATAAACTTAGAATACTCCTAATAACCTTGAGAGGAGAAACCTGCCAGAAGCCATCAGACTATTAAAAGAAAATAGGAGACTAATGAAACAGAGGCAGACGTTAGAATCAATTTCAGATAGGAAATTGACTCTTAGGAATAAACAAAACTGACCAATAGGTAGGAGTCAATTATTAGCGCAATTATACAGAAATGAATTGACCATCACTCCAGAAGAGAATCTAAGCAGGCATATTCCTCAAGTGTGATAAATCTTCGTGATTTCAATGTTGAGCCCCGAGATTCAAGATGATTACCTTATTTTTCTATCCTGTCCAAGTTCTTGAACCTAGGTTCATCTTTGATACTTCCTCATTCTCACTTCCCAAAGCTAATGATTACAATTATTATTTATTCTAACTCAAAAGTTGATCTTAAAACCATCTATCTTTCTCCATCAGCTTAGCTCACAACATCCAGCATCTCTCTCACCTGGATTTAAATGAGCTCCTTCCTCCATCTCTTGTTTCCCTCTAAATCCCTTCCATCAGCATCCAGATAGATCTTTGTAAATGTAAGCGGGGTCTCATCCTTCTCTTGGTCATATCTGAAATACCGTTCATCCCATTATGCTTGAGACCCATAATCTTTAATTTAGCCTACAAGTCCCTAAGGATCTGGCATTTGCCTCCCCTCCCTGATGCAAGTTCTAAGGGGGGAAGGGCCTTCTACCCTGTTCGGTGTTCTGACTTAGGAGCTGATGCTGTGTTGATGTGTTGAGTGAGCCATAATTGCTCAACAAAGGTTTGATTTTTTTTAATTAATTAGTCAGTAATTAATTAATACTAGTTTCTTTAACTATGAGCCAAAAATAGTAATATTTGTTTCTCAAGAGAGATTGTTTTGGCAAGAAATCAAAATTCCGTGCTTGCTTAGGCAGCACATATACTAAAATAGGAAATCAAAATTCCCTCCTGATTCACTATACCCAAAATAGACAAATGGAATTGTGTCAAACTAAAAGCTCTCCACAGCAAACAAAACAATCATCAGAGTGAAAATACAAGCTACAGAATAAACAGAAATATTTGCATTAATATCCAGAATATGTAAGGAACTGAAAAAAGTTAATAGCAAGAAACTAACAATCCAATTTTTAAAATGGGCAAGAGACCTAAATAGACATTTGTCAAAAGAGTAGCCAACAAGTATATGAAAAAATGTCAACCTCTTTAATCATCAGGGAAATCAAAATCAAGCAATGAAATATCACCTGACTCCAGTAAGGATAACTCTTATCAGAAAGACAAAAGATAAAAAATGCTGGCAAGAGTATGTGTAGGGGGGAACCTTACATGTTGCTGGTGAGAATGTAAATTAGTACAACCATCATGGAAAATAGTGTGGCAGTTCCTCAAAACATTAAAAATACAGCTATCATATGATCCAGCAATTCCATTCCTGGGCATATAATCCCACTCCTGGGTAGGATGGCTATAGTTAACAATTATGCATTACACATTTCTCAAGCAAAAAAAAAAGGATTTTAAATACTTTTATCATAAAAAGTAGTAAATGTTTAAGGAGATAGACACATTTAACCTGTTTGAACATTATATAATCTACCCAAAATCACATGGTACCCATTAATGGGTACAATCTTTATGTTTTCATGTATCAGTTAAAAATAAGTTTAAGTATACTATATATATATTTAATGAAAAGACTAGAAAAAGATAGGATGTATAATACACAATGTGTTGTAGCATCTAAATGAAGAGAGAAAATTATAGGAAAAGTTGAATTTGAAGCATGTGAAAGACAAAGAGAAAGTCATGTGAAAACTAAAACTAAATCATAAAGACGGAAAAGATGAGAGAAATATTTTTTTAAAAATTTAAAACCAGGGCTAGGGATATAGCTCAGTGGCACAAGCGCCTGCCTGGCAAGCACAAGGTCCTGAGTTCAATTCCTGGTATCAAAAACCAAAGTTAAAAACCAGGCCAGGTGTGGTGGTGCATACCTTAATCCCAGCATTTGGGAGACTGAAGCAGGAGGATCTCTGCAAGTTCAAGACAAGCCTGGGCTACAAAGTGAGTTCAGGGAAAGTCTGGGCTACAAAGTGAGCCTGAACTGAATAGCAAAACCCTGTCTCAAAAAGACTGAAAAAAAATTAAAATCTAAAACCACAGGAACATTAAAAAAGAGAAAGTACAAGTGAACATATAAAAGTAGCAGTCAAGGCTGGTTGGATCCTAGGGTGAACAATACTCATCTTTTTCATCTCCTTCCGCCTCTTCATTTGAAACTTGTAAAGGTCTCAGCCATAACCACAAAGGCAAAGATGGGACGCCCTAGGAGCTAATGGTCATCTGGGCAGAGCAGACAGTGTAAAACAACCAGGAAAGGATGGAGGCGCGCCAGGACAAGAGTCAGACAAGGGAAACGCAGACTTGACTGCCGTGGTCCAGAGCATTTTTGCCAGTTTCCTGTGTGGGAGAAATCAAGCATTTCAACAATTCATCTACATAAGTTTACTTCTACATGTGATAGTGCAAGCTTTGGGCCATTAGGTGTGAGTGTGTAAGCTCTAATTTTATGGATGGTGAATAATGCATCCCTTTCACACAATTCCTTTATATTGTTTATGTCAGTTAAAAATCCTAGCAGGTTTTTTTGTGGTTTCCGGTGATGACAGCATTAGGCACACCTGCAGCCAAACCCTTTGGTCTCCTTGGTAAGCAACACAAGGGCACCGGGGAGGGAGCCCTTGCACCAGAAAGCTGCTGGTAAGGAGCTGAGTTAACCTTTACCTGAATCCTGCTCAAACTAGGTCCCACGGTAACTGAACCACATACTGCCCCCTCCTCTGGAAGGATCGGGAAGTGTATGTGTCCCTTCTTGGCTCAATACCTATCTGTTCAACTCTCTGTCTGTGTCTTCGGTTGTTTTGGTGTACACACTCACACACACACACACACACACACACACACTCCTACGTCGCATCTCTTTCTCACTCTCATGAGCTCATTCTCCATTTTGGATCTTTCTTTGGTCTCTCTGTTTCTATTTCCATTGCTTTTTCAACTTGGATTCAAAGGACCATTCTTGGCTCAGAAAAACCAGCTGTCACTCAGGTGTCCTCAGAAAACCAAGGAGCAGACACGGTTCCTCTACCTGTTCCCTTCCAGATCACACACATAGGTCACCACGGGGGACCAGTCAAAGGCTCCTGGTTCCTTCTTCAGCCACTTTTCCAGTTCTTGCAGGTTCTGGTCCAGGTAGTCAGTAGTGATGATCTCCTTGAAGGAGTCACAAGCAGAGAGGAGCTGGTAGATGGTGGGGCCAGAGCCAATGTCAATCAGGAGGTCTCCTTCCACCCCACCTGACTGTAGGAAAGAAGGCAGTGTGAGGCATCATATTGCAACAGACAGAACTGAGTTTACACTGTCCTCCCTCAGAGTGTGCCAGAGCTACCCAAGGACAGACCACTACACTCTTCACAACCCAGATCCATTTTCAAAATATCTTTTCATTTTCCATTCCCCATCCATAATGGAGGCATGTTTAGGTGGGCGAATTTAAGGTCTAAATGAAGAAAAAAGATCTACATCTAGTGTACAGATCCCTGATCCAGAAACACTGCTGCATAGATAACGTAAAAACTATTAAGGAATACTTTGGGGAGAAAATGTTTTTGTTCAAAAATGGGGTTCCTATAGTGTCCCTTCAGAACTCCCATCTAGTTCCTATCATGGCGGAGGTCTTTCCCTCTTGAAAATTCAGAACATTCCAAATAAATATTAGACTCTCAGTTGCTTACGTGGCCCATTGAGGTTAGATGGCTCCCTCGAGTCACCTTAACAAATCATGCAGACTCAGGACAGCACTCAGGCCCCCAGGCTTCCCATCTCAGGACCAAATAAGATAATGGCTCTAAAAGCAGTTTGTAAATTGTAAAGCAGCTAAACCAACATTAGTTTTTTTATCCTAGTTCAATAAGCAGGTGAAGCCAAAAATGCTGTGAACTAGTGACAGCCAGGCCCAAACCCAGCCAGGCCTGGAAATCTATGACTCACATGGACAGGAATCACAACCGACAAACTCACCCTCGCAGAGTATCTTGAAAAGATATGTCAGAAGGTGCCTAAGGATCTGGTTTTCGGTAGAGTTTCTGGACCCAAAATTGTAATATTTTTCTAGATAATCCCGAGGGTTAAAATGTTCTACATAAACATCCTTGGAGGTGAAGCCGGATTCCATTGTGTCCCACTCCAGCCCGCCGCTCCCCTCCTCTCTCCCCCAGAAGCCAGCGAGTCACCCTGCCAGCGTTTTCCTGAGGCTTGGGTTATCAATCTTCGTCCCATCAGGTCAGCCTACCCTTTAGAGAAAGATGTGTGGCTGAACTCTCTCAGAGAAACAGGCCACGAATGTTCTGGCTATTTTAAGAACTGAGATTCTTGGAAAAGGTAACCTAGAAGCGGGTGAGGCATGAACTGCATGCAGTGTTTTGCCAAGTGGGGAAGGTCAACCACAGAAAACTACAGACAGGCAGAATCACCCAAGCCCACGGAGGAAATGATTTAATGCAGCAGAACCCTAAGTTCAGAGAAATGGCTCGTGTCTGAACAACGCTGTCACTTCCCTCATTCTTGCAGTTTCCTCCAGAAAAGAGAGTCACAAAGAATGGATTATATTTAAGCATGGAAGAGAAAGCAAAGAGGGGAAATGTGTTCAGGGCTAAGGAATGTTGGCTAAAGAAGGAATCTCAAATGCAGTCTGGAAAGAGGAATTTTAAAAACCCGGACAAGGCTTTCTGTAAAGTCTAGGCTACCTGGCACGCCTGAGGCCCTCACCTTGGGTTCCAACACTCCCCACCGCTGTCCCACGTCTGCAGCCATTGCTACCACTGCTCACCTTCCCCAGGTTCCCTACCACTTTGGGTCAGTTCTAATCCTGACAGTTCTTTCAAAGTAAGTGCTGCACCTCTGTTTCCTTTAAGAATTCCTTCCATTTCCATTTCTGAACTCATATTGCTCTTAGAATTCATTCCACCCAACCAGGAACTTGATATTGTGCTATTATATATTTGCTCTCGGCTTTGTCTGTGAATTCCCCTTCCCAAACTAAATATTACATATGTGCAAAACTAAATCACCAGCTCTCTTTAATCAAGCACTGTGGCTTGGTTTTCACATCTCCTACTCTACTTCATGTATTGTTTCCTTTAGTAGATGTTCAAAACACTGGTTAATTAATTAACTGTTGTCATATTATACCAAATGCTAATGCAGTGAGTCTCCAGTACTCTGTGGATGATGACTTACCGAGGGCCCTTTGATTACAAGGTACAGAAACTCAAAGAATCTCAAGGAGAAAGAAAATTAACAAAAGAATATCCTGAAAGTTTGAGAGGTATCTAACTCGGCCTTGTGAACCTAAAAATCATTAAGGATCTTAATTTTCTTCTTTCTAGCCCTTTGGAGGGCTGGCTGCCACTTGTCTACAAATCAACTATTTCTTTTGCTCACTCATCATGTGACCCCGTTCTGCCATTCAAAATGGTGGCATCTGCCTCTGAACTTATGTCACTCACTGACTGTCCCCAGTAAGTACTGGTGGTGGACAACAGTTAAAGGAGGTGTGTGTGGTATTAATACTACCTCCAGCAGGAAGTTAGATGGGCCAGACACACTGTCTTGCATTACTCCAATTATTGAATCTTCAAAAGCCAACCAACGTTTGAAGGATATGTAATCAAAGAGAGATGGTCTTGTAAATGATCCCATGGCTCTGCTACTACAGCTTGGACTCTTCCTGCTTCTCTGTCTGGCCAGGTCATAGGACACAACAGGAAGCATCCAGAACTCAAAGTCAAAGGGCACAAGTTGCTGCCCTGGTTTGCTGCCAAAAATTTGAGTAATAGGTTGGCAAAGAAACTCACACCTCAGTTTAGGTGTGCAAAATAAGAATAATAACATCTGTTCTATCTAAGGTTGAGAAATTTAAATCGTAACTTACTTTATACTGAATTCTGACTTTGGAAAATATATGCTATTCCCACCCATGGGTCAATTTACCAGGCAACTTTGAAAATAGTGATCATGTGCCTTACTTGTGGCCTTGATGCTGTGTGCCTCCCTTGCCCCTCATCTTATCAGAAGGTGAAGGATGAAGGTCAATTTTATTTAAATTCCACTAGAATCCTGGGTAATACCTGAGTAAAAAAACATAAATTAAAAAATACAATGATTAGAAAGGAAGAAGACAAATCTGTTTTTATTATTTGCAGATAACGTGGTGGCCCATTATGAAAAACTAAAAATAAATATAAATTACTCGAATTAATACAAGAGTCTGCCAAAATTTTTTAAGAGTAGAAAAATTTACTGGGGAATAGAAATAGGGAATAAGAATATCTCCTGAGGGACATAAGAGTCCCAAATAGATGGCCCCTACCAAAATTTTTGAACACAAAATCAATAGAAAAAATAAGTTCATTTCTAATTAGCAATATAGCTATAAAATGAAATTTAAAAAAGACTGACCATGATGCCATTAAAAACTATGAAGTATCTAGGAATAAATCCAACAAAACAAGTATATGATATTCATGGAGAAAATTATAAAATTTTATTGAAACATATTAAAGAAGATCTAAATACATGGAGAAATACACCACTTCATGGATTAGAGGCCTCAGCATTGTAAAGATGTCATTTTTCTCCAAATTGATTTATAGACTCAGTAAAATCCCAATTAAAATCCCAATAGGTTTTTTTGTAGAACTTGACAAGCAAGCTCTAAAATTTATATGACAGCACCAAGGGCCAAGAGTAGCTACTCTTAAAAAAATAAAGTGGGAAGACTTCCTCTATCAGATATAAATATTTATTACAAAGCTATAGCAATTCAGACAGTGTAGTTTTAGCACTAGGACTGACAAATAGACCGATGGACCAGAGTAGAGGGGCCATGAACAGACCCTTACCTTTATACACATTTGATATATAGCAGATATAATAGCTCAGATCAATGGATGAAAAGATAGAATTTCAATAAATAGTGTGAAGATAATTGAGTATTCATAAGGAGAAAAATGGAATTAGACACTCACTTTGCACTACACAAAAAAAATCAACTAAGGCTCATTAACAAAGCATACATGAAGGGCAAAATTAAAGATTTAGAAGGTAATATAGCAGATATCTTCCTAATCTTGGGTGTAGGGAAGTATTTCTTAAATCAGACACAAACCCACTAATTGTAAATGAGAGATTTATGAATTTGAATATATGACAGTAAGAATGTCTGTTCCAAAGACAGTTTAATAGTCTAAAGAGACAATTCCCAGAGTGAGAAATGGTGTTAGAACACATAAAACTGACAAAGTACTGAGATCCAGAATTTATAAAGAACTACTGTGAATCAAAATGAAAATAAAGAAGAAAACAGAAGACCTGAACAGATCCTCCATAATAGAGGAAATCCAAAAGACCAAGAAACCTATTTCTCATTAGAGAAATGCAAATTAAACCACAATGAGTTACTGGCAAAAGTGACACCTGGGCAGCACCAAGGGCCTTGACCAACAGACACCATTTTATCCTGACAGTGGACATATAAATGGGTTTCCCGTTCTGCAAAACAAGCTGGCGTTAACTAGAAGAGTTGTATTTGTTCATGTCCCGTGTCCACTGGTTGGACTCCTAGGTGTACACCCAGAGAAAATTGGGCATCTGTCAATGCCCACACATATACATGCACACATGTACTCACACACACACACATACACACACACACACACAGAAACACATTCTTAGCAGCATTGTTCAGAACAGCCTAAGTGTTCTAAACTAGAAACAACCGAAGTGCCCAGTGTTATGGTTTACAATGTGAATATCCCCCAAAGCCCTTGTATGCTCACAAGGTGGAGCTTTCAAATGGTTTTTGAATCATGGGGTGATGTACCTGACCTCTTGTCAGGAAGTGGGGTCTGATCACAAAATGCGAGTCATTGGGGTGTACCTGGAAGGGTATCTCTCTCCCAAGTTCCTCCCCTACCTCTCTGCTTCTTGGCCATCATGATGTGAGCAGTTTTTCTCTCACTGCCCCTCTGCCATGCTGTTTTCTGCCTTGCCACCTGTGGAGTATGGGCTGAAAACTTGAGCCGAAATAAATCTCTCCTCCTTTAGGCTGTGGGTGTCAAGTATTGTGTCTTAACAACAAGAAAGATACTCTAAGATACTCAGAAACAGGAGAATAAATAAATAAATTGGCATATACAGCAATGACAATAAACAGGTTACAGTTATAGCCATTAATGTGAATGGTCCTCTAAATGAGGTAGGGTGAAAGAAGCAAATTACAAAGAAGATCTTTTTATTCCCTTTATATAAAGTTCAAAAGAGATTAAAGTAAACTGTATAGTATAGTGATGCTTAAATAGGTGAAAAAAGAAAACCAATGGAATGGTTAGTTCAGATGTCAGGATAGTGTTTGTCTCAGGGTGGAGGTCAGAGGAAGAAAGTAGAGTGTGATAGTTTAGATCTGGAATGTTCTGCAAAGGCTCATGTGTTGAAAGTTTTGTCCCCAGCATGCAGACATGGTGGAAACTTCAGGAGGCAGGACCTACTTAAAGGAAGTAGGTCATGGCCATTGCTTTTGAAGGATATCTTTTGTCTCCGATTCCTTCCCCTCTCTCTCCACTTCCTGGCCCCATGAGGTGAGGAGCTTTGCTCTGCCATGCCCTCCCTGCCATTGATGTCCTGCTCCACCACAGGCCCAGAAGTAGCAGAGCCAAGTGACCATGAACTGAAGCCTCTGAAACTGTGAGCCAAAACAAATCTTTCCTCCTTTAAATTGCCTTTCACAGGTATTTTGTCACAGCGATGGAAAACAGATCAACACAGTGAGATTGTGCACAGGCCAGAGAACACAGGTACATCTAAGACCCTGCAGTGTTAACCAGTGTTCCTTTTATATTAATCTTCATATAAATGTTTTATGAAATTTTCTATACTATGTAATATATCTCACAGTCTTTCAAATGCAGTCACTTGAAACAAATACAGGCTTAGAGACCAAGGATACTATAGATCTCCCTAAGTTTCCTCTCTGTGGCAGGACCCAGAGTGTCTCACTTAGTTTTACCCAGTAGGGTTAAACCATTAGACAGTATTGAAGGGCAACTATCTTAACTATCTCAACAAAAGTGGGGCAAGTGTGGAAGGCAATAGTGCAAAGTTTGCTGTTGCAGAGAACTGTCTACACAGCCTCTTCCTGGTTCTCTGCTCAAGTCATACTTCATGCCAGGTGTAAGCCTCCAGGTCAGAATTCCAAGCCAGAGCCAAATTAAGCTACTTCTGGAGTCAGAAGAACCAGCA
This sequence comes from Chinchilla lanigera, assembly GCF_000276665.1. NCBI lineage: Eukaryota > Metazoa > Chordata > Mammalia > Rodentia > Chinchillidae > Chinchilla > Chinchilla lanigera. The sequence continues at coordinate 15,887,902 of NW_004955412.1, read as the reverse complement.
ATTTGGGAGCCTTTCATGTGCATGGTAATTAATAATAAATAAACAAATTACAACCAAAATGATAGCTCATCAAGTTTGATGTGGTCCCACCTGGGCTGACTTAGATTTTAATGAATGCATTTGATGAGTTCAGGGATGACTAATCAGAGCATTAACTGAAAGAGATAGGGAAGCTTGTCTTCTCCCTTCAGACCATAGAGGAAGCCACTGTGTGTATACAAAGCTTTGGGTTGAAAACCCACATTCATAGATACTGATTTGGCTGGAAACTCTAGTTACCTAGTTAAATGGTAATCAATATTTATCCATTTCAAAGTTTTAAACTGGCTACTGAATCCGTTGCTTGGCTTTCAGAGAGCATCAAGAACAATTGGGAAGGGAAGGAAAGGTGTAAAATGGTGAACTGGTTGGCCAAAGGAAGAAGAATGATGGAAGAAAAGACATTTCAGAAGCAGGGGTGGTTGAGGGCTACAGGAAAAAGAGAAAGATTCCCAAGCCTCAAGCAGGACCAGTTTCCATAATCTGCCCACAAGTTATCCAGCCCCCGGTCTCCGCTGCTGTGTGGTCTGGGAGCGGCGGGAAGATGGGTTTCAGGGCAGCTGTCGGAGCAGGGTATCAGCAGCTGTGCTGCGGCAGGTGGTGAGCTTGCCACAAACCACATGTGCCCAGCAGATGCAGTGCTAAATCCTGGTGCACTGAAAATCAGGGCGGAGCTTCCACAACAGCCACCTGCCAAAAGCTGGGACTCGAGTGGCTTCTGTGCTCTTTGGCTGGTTTTGTTTATTTCCTTTTCTCCCGGGTTTGAAGTTCTTTTGTCATGCTTACTTATGAAACTTACTGGATCTGATTTAGGGTCCTCTTCTTTGTTCCACTGATTTTTCTCTTCCTTACTCCTAATTGCTGTAATGGTTTAATACCTACTTAGAACATCTGTTCTGCTTCTACCAGTGCCAAATACAAAAATAATGCACTTCATTCTTTTCTCCCTCTACCTTTATCTATGAGAAAAGCTAATAGTTTTATGTTCTGGGTAAAAGACGTTAGGACCAAGATTGAATCTTGTCATGCTGTACTTCTTTTACTGTTTTGTTGTGTTTAGTTTTTGCAAAAGCACTGGGTCAGGTGATTAAAAGGAAATGCTTATTAAATTGGAAAAAGAGCAGTGAAGACTAAATGTGGACTTTTTTTTAAAAAATTGAGAGTGAGTATAATAACCTCATGGAAATCAGATGCTGTAAAGGAAACCAAGCCTCAAAGGTTAAAAACTTCTGATTGTCAAGCTTCAGTCTCTTCCATCTCTTCATTTTGAAATGAAGTAAGGAACTGTATAGTGCAAGTGAATTCATCCATTTGATTCTTTTTTTTTTCCTCCCTCTCAATTTCCACTCTGATTTCTAGCCTCATTTTCCATGGGCAGCAATTTTATGTTTAACATATACTGTTAATGTGTTTTTTTTAAATATGAAATGTTGTGCTTGCATACATTTTACTTACATCATTTTCACTGTATTTTCAAGGCCCATTCACGCTGTTATGGTAGCACATGGCCCATTGCTTCTCATATCACTGCATTGTTCCCCATAATTTGCACCCCATCGCTTACTTTATCCATTCCCTCAGTGTAGGACATCCAGACAGCTCCCAGCTCCCCAACACACGGTCTTCTCTGTATAGACTTATTAAGGATTTCTACAGATTATATTCCTTTTTAGGCAGACCCACAAGACTGCCCCCAGCAAGATTACAACCACCTACCTCCCCACCAGCTACAAAAGCCAGAAATATGATCTGGCTGTGTGGGAAAAAGAAAGACAAGAAATATAGGTAAAACGTTAAACAATCTCTGCAACAAAATGCTTGCTCAGCTTCGGAGTCTCCTCTTCTATAAATTTCCTCGTCATATCCGTCTCCCTTTGGTCTGTTGGACATCTTCCAGTTGTTGTGGTCTTGTAGTAGTTTCCTGTGTATTCTACAAGATATCCAGCTCTGTTGCTTTTATCCTTTGCAGATATTTCTTCCAACCTATATGCCTGATCATGTTGGCTTCATCAAAGTGATCACTTCATCAGTCAGGAATATGTGACCTAACTAATCAGTGTTAGCCTCATGAATTCTGCCTTTGAACTTGTGTTTGTTATTTGCTTACAATCTTAACCTCTTGATTCATTTTAATAAGACATATGGTCTTCAGTTATTTTCGCTTTCTTTGTCAGTTTCATCATCAATCTCCAATTTGCAAAAGAATCACTTAAATGGATGTAGAGTCTCCCAAAACTAACTTCCCATCCTGCAATTCTCCTTCCCAGCAACCAATTTCTCCAAATCCTATGGCCTCTAGCCTAAAACTTCAGATCTCCAAAGCTTCCACAGAAATGTACAAAATGATTGAGCAAGTCCTTTCAACCAGCTGAAAATGTGGAAACTGTGTCTGTTATAATGGTTGCTATCCTTAAGGCTTGCAAACTGGAACTAGAACTTTCTCAACATACTAGAACTTCTAATCCTTCCCAAGTTGATTCTCGACTTCAATCTCTTGCACACACTGCCTGGCACCTTACCTTAAAGCCCTCTTTCCCTTTGCTTGGCTAAAACCTCTTATTTTATAAACTTACCTTGGGCATTAGTACCAGGAAGCCTTCTCTGACCTTCCTCTACTCACTCACCCTAACTAGGTCAATGCACCTCTTCTGGTTCCCCAATGCCATGAGCCTCTTTCTCGCTCACTGAACTTGTCACACTCTGGTGCAGTGGCCATTTGCCCACTAGATAGTGAACTTCTTGGAAGAGCCTATATCTGACCCATGCTTGTACTCCTACTCCTTGTATGGGACCTGCCACATACACTGGCCTTCACAGCTGCTGAATGGATCTAATGAGCTAACTGCTCAAACCCACTTCAGCTGGCCTCTCTGCCCCAGTGTCATGAGCTTTTTGGAAGTCTTCATTACAGCAGAGCAGACCCAGAAGGCTTCCTGTGCAATGATCAGCAGCTGGTATGCCTCTCCTGTGGTCTGTCTTCCTGGCTACTTATGTTATCCAGACTACATTTCTACAGGGGCCCTGGAAGTGGCAGAACTGAGTCCGATTTTCTGGGTCTTAGTCTCTGTTATGGAGACAACAAAGTGCACAGTATGGATGGGTACGTGAAGGTCAGTGAGATCTGTACTAGCTGTAGCCCACCTCTTCCTGATTTTCTCCCATCCAGAGATCAGGGTCTGGCAGAACATGGGGTCAGGTGGCATAGGCTGTAGGCAAATAAGCAGGCAGTGAACAAGCAAGGAAAAGTTCTCTTGTCCCAATGGCGCTGCAGTCTGCCAAGCTCAAGGCTCTGCTGCCCTCTCGTGCCCAGAGAGGAATAGACATGGGAAATTCAATCCAGTGGAGGTCAGACCTCCTGGAATCATCTCATGCCTCCTTCTCTTAAAGGCACCTCTAGGATTAGAGATGCACACTGAGCAGAAAAGCGCCTTCTCCCCAGGAGTGGGCTACCCACCCTGGACACTGCCTGTGATTCTCCTGGAGATCTGAGTGCGTGGGACCATCTTCTGGAAGGGCAGAATAAACGACTTGAAATGTTAAACGGGAACATTTCCATAGGAGGTCCTCGTATAGTGGACCTTTGCTAGGGTGTGGCTCCTGTCTGCCTATGGATTCCAAGTTCTCTTCTCCACTTTGGCAAGCCCTGTTACAGTGTGGGGTGCCCTCACCAGGCACTTCCTACCCTCAAATTTTGTCTGGCTGGGCAAATCAAGCCCAGGTTTCTCTCCTCCCCCACTTCCTGTCCTTGTAGCCCTCTCCCAGCCCCTCTGCCCAAGTTACTCCTCACAGTATCATCCTGCTTATTTCCTTCTCAGTTTCCCACACTCAGAAAATATCCCTATCTTCCTCTACCTTGTTTTCCCATCTCAACCAGAATGAGGGTAGAGCCATGTCTGATGCATCACTGTATCCCGAGAATACAGACTGAGCCCATCACAGAGAGATAATCAGCACTGGCTTCCTGATTGAGGTTCACCAAACATGCTTATAGCTCACCAGTGGCCCCACTTTGCTACCATGATCCTTCCAACTGCAATACCTCTGACACCCAGCCCACCTCCACCTCCACATTTGTCTGCCCAGCAACCTGGAGCCCACTATTAGTTCAACACCCAGTTTAAATGTATTGCCTTTCTGCGGAACCTCCCCTGTCTCACCAGATTAGGTACATTTCTTTCTATGCACCCTCGCTTCCTGTAACACTGCTACCAGTACTGTCTGCAAACCCAGCAAGGACAAGAGTTATGTTCTATTTAGCTTCGCATTCTTAGTGTCTGGCAGGTGGTAGGTACTGAGTAAATATTTATTAAAGAACTCTGGTTACCCTTGAAAGGGATTCTGAAGCCCAGTACCCCACACTACCTTCCTAGCTGTCTCCTTCTGCTCTCAAATATGGATCCTACTCTTCAGCCAAATAAACCTGCTCCTCAATCACCCAGTATTTTCCCAAGGTCATTTTAGCAGTATCATTTCCTCCAGTAGAAATGTCTTTCCAACTGTCATCTCTCTTTAAGATTCATGTTGGTAACCACTTCTAGGAAGCCTTTTCCAGTCCCCAGCAAGGACTAATTCCTCCCCTTTCTGTGTTTCTTGTCGTCACCTTGTGTTAGAATTAACAAATGCCAGCAGCATTAGCAAATTTTATAGTCAGACCATGCTTTCCAGTAAATTCTCACTAAGAGCATGTTGCTTCTTACTCCAGTGAACTATAAACACTTCCTAGTCATTGGCCACATCTCCTCAGCATCATCCTGTGTCCCATGAAGCCAGTCACAATGTCCACTCACAGTGGGCCCACAAGATATAAATGGCAGTTAGAACATCGAAAGAGTCCGTAGCCCACCTAATTAACTTCAGCATCTTAGAAGAACCTACTGCAGCAAACAGGAGATCCTCACTAAGAAGGCTTACAAACTGCTGTCACTGGCGTTCACATGTGGGCCCTCCCCACGCATGCCCTGTGCTGAGTGAGGTACTAGAGCAGACACTTCACAAGCTGCTGGCACTGCCATTCGGGTCTGGGCTTTACTTGCACCCTGACCTCCTGGAGGTCACAGACACAGGTGGTGCATGTTCACCACCACTGCAGCCCACGTCTGGCTCCTGTTCACATCCTGAACTGACTGGAGACGCACAATCAGGCAGGCAGTGACCCTCTGACATCATGGTTCGTAGCTGAACACCACCAAGAGAACCAGGTATTTCGCATCTATTTCCTGGGGGCAGAGTGGGTGACCCACAACCCTGCCGCCATTACAGTCTGAGTTTCCACCCTCCATGCACCGGGTGCAGACAGGAGATCCTCATTCAGAAGGCTCATGAACTGCTATCACCTGGGTTCTTGTGTGGGCCCTCCCTGCATGTGCCCAGCACCAAGTAAGGTACTAGAGCAGAGGATCCACGAGCTGCTGGCACCGCAGTTCCAGTCTGGAATTTACTTGTACCCTGACCTCCTGGAAGTCACAGACACAGGCGGTCTGTGATCACCACCAGTGCAGTTGGCATCTAGCTCCTATGCCCATCCTGAGCTGCCTGGAGACACAGAATCAGGTGGTCCACAAACTGTTGACCCCCTGCAGTTTGTGTCTGGGTTTTGCCTGTACCCTGAATTGCCTGGGGACACAGGACCACTGGTACAGGATTGTGCCACCAGTGTAACTGATTCTGGGTCATACACATGCCCTGAGCTGCGCTGGGATGCTGCATCAAATAGTCTGCCATCAGCTGACATCACAGTTCCCATCTAAGACCTTGGAGAACTAGATACACTTCACCATCTACCAGAAAACCCTGGACTAAGCAGTGCATCTCAGTGGACACTGAGGGGCAAGCCTGACCACCAGGAAAACTAGGGACAGTAGCGACATTTGCTGAGCTACCAGGGAAGAGGGAGACTGAGTGTTCTGCATCTGGTATCAAACATGAGAAGATGAAGGACTAAAACACAACCTCAGAACTCCACCCCACTCAGAACAAGTCCAGGAGACACTGACATAGGAGAACTTGGTAAACACACAGCTGAAATTGCTGAAATGATTGCAACGGAAGTAAAGAAACAACTCCATCAGCCATAGAAGAGATCAGATCAGAAACATTCTCTCAGGCAAAAAATGAAATGACAATAATAATGAAAGAACTGATCAGCACATCTAAAGAAGAAACATTTAAAAAATAGATGAACATAGGCAATGGACAGAAACATTAAATGAAAAATGTGGGAATGAATTAGAACACATGAACCAGATTCAAAGAGACATCTAGAAAATCAAAGCTTCCACGGAAAGCTGCCAAAATTGCTTGAATGAAGCCAAAGATAGGATTTTGGATCTTGAAGACAGCGTGGCAGCTAGTGATCGTGAAGGAAAGGATCTCTTAAAATCAACAAGGAACCAGGAAAAATCAATTCAACAGCTCCACGATGAGGCAAAGAGGAATAATGTAGGACTAATAGGAGTCAATGAAACAGCAGGAGGCAACACAAACGACATAAAAAGAATATTTGCAGAAATAATA
>NW_004955412.1:15644466-15876760 GCF_000276665.1 Chinchilla lanigera | reverse complement strand
ACATTGAAAGAGTGTTTGCTGTGAGAGTTCCGATGGAAACTGGCTACATGTGATCATGAAGTTTTTTGTGCTTACTTTTGTCACTGATTTCCAATTTCATTGCACTATGGTCAGATGATATGCATAGGATAATTTCAATTTCTTTGCATTTACTTAAGCATATTCTACGGGTTAGTATGTGGTCTATTTTGGAAAATGTCTCATGCACAGCTGAAGAGAATGTATATTCTGATGTAGGTGAAGCACTGTGTATACATTTACTAAGTCCATTTGTTCAAAAGTTTGGTTCAGTTCTGATATGTCTTTGTTGATTTTTTGTCTAGTTTATCATTTATGACAGTGAGGTATAGAAATCCCCCATCACAGATGTATTAGTGCTTATTTGATTTTTCATGTCCACTAATATATGTTTTATATAGTTTGGTGCACTAGCATTTGGTGCATATATACTTATGACTGTTATTTCTTCTCAAATTCTTTCCTTTACAAAGATGTAGTGATCTTCTTTTCATCTCTTAATTAATCTTGCCTCGAAATCCACTTTGTCTGCAAATACAATATCTACCCTGCTTTTTCTGGGTTCCAGTTGCATGGAGTATTGTTTTCCATCCTTTGGCTTTCAGTCTATGAATTTTTGGGGGGGCTGAATATATTTCTTGTATGCAGCATATTGTTGGGTTTTGCTTCTTGATCCATTCTACCTGTGTGTTTCTTTTGATTGATGAATTGAGACTATTTATGTTGATGGTTATAATTAATATGCATTGACTTATCCTTTTCATGTTATTTTCCTGTTGTTGCTTCTCTTTTCCTACTCTGTTTAGTTACTTGCCTTTCCTGGTGGATTCATTCTGTTGGGGTTCATCAAGTTGCAGTCCTCATTATCTCTTCCTAAAATGTTCTTCAGAATATTTTGGAGTGCTGGTTTGGTAGTCATGAATATCTTCATTTGTTCTTTGTCATGGAAGTATTTTATTTTTCCATTAATTCTAAGAGATAGTTTTGCAGGGTACAATAATCTGGGTTGGAACTTATTTTCTTTAAGGACTTGCAATACTTTACTCCAAGCTGTCCATGATTTGAAGGTTTACTGTGATTCTAAAGGGCTCTCCTTTATAGGTGTTTTGTTTCTTTTCTCTAACAGCTTTTAATATTCTGTTCTTGTGCTGAATTTCTAGAATCTTGATTATTATAAGTCTTGGTGTAGATTTACTTTGGTCATGACTAATTGGAGTTCTATATGCCTAATTTACATGTATGTCAAATTCTTTTTCCCTGCTTGGGAAGTTTTCTGCCATTACTTCTGTGAACAGGATTTTTATGTCATTTACGCTATCTCCTGCTTTTTCATTGACTCTGATCAATCTTATGCTGTTCTTCTTTCCATCATCTTGCAGCTGTTTGATTTTTTATGGTCTCTTACTATTTTGAAGAGATATTTCTTTTCATGATCACTAGCCGTGATCCTGTCTTTTAGGTCTGATATTCTGTTTTTAGTTCATTTGATTTTGAAAACTTTCAATGGAATTTTTATTGTCTTGGATATCTGTTGAATCTATTCCATGGTTTCCATTTCTTTTCTATGTTGGGAATTCATGGTTTTATTTTCATATGTTCTTCTATTTTCGTTTTATCTATGTCTACTCCAAATTTGCTGGAGTAGACATATCCTTTATTATGGTCATCATGTCTTTTTTACATGAAAGATTATTTCTGCTCTGATTTCATCTATAACCTCGTAGATTTGGTTTTTTACTTCTGCTGTTATCATTCCAGAAAATTCATGTGGGGGGATTCTGGTTTTCTCTATCTCATTTTCCCCTTGATTTCTCCAGGGTGGGTTGGAAGTCTGGAGTTGCCTTTTGCTTCTGTTTTATCGTCTTTTATTTTTTAAACTTTAATTTGTGTGTGTGTGTGTGTGTGTGTGTGTGTGTGTGTTGCTGCTTGTATTTTTCTTATGTTAGGTAGGTTTTATCACTCGTACCAAGGCTTCCTTAATAAATGTCTTTTCCTCAGAGATGTCTTCTAGGTGTAGTGAGCTCTTGGTCTTTGTGTATATCCCAAGATCTATCTTCCTACTTTATTAGGAATGAGAAATTTTTATCCATTTGGCTCAGTACCCATACATTTGGTACTGGACTATGGGGGTGGTTACAAACACAGACTATCACAGTGTTTTCATACAACCATGAACAATTCATTGCAACAGGCATTGGATCTTAGCTAAAGTAGTACAATTAGCAATAATATCATCAAGCACAGTGTAAAAACAGACAAACTGTGCTAACTGCTAATCTAATTATAGTACCAAGATCTATATTTATATAAAAAATCCAACATAAACCAAGAACTTGTAAGCAGTGAGTTTCCTCTTGGTTGAGTAACTTTATCCTATGGGTAAGAGGAATTTAAGAGGGATAGGAAACAAAACAGAGTGATAACTGAAGAGAAATACAGTAGAAGCAAGGCTGAAGGACAAAGGATGGTCGCTCAAAGTTTGGGATGCTGGAGAAGACGACAGGAGATAAAGAATGAAGGAGAAAGCAAAAGAATATTGAGGTAAACCAGAAAGGCTAGAGACAGTGTTGATATCAACTAATGAAGAAAGGCAGTTGAGGAAAGAGAGAGCCAGGACAGACAAGACAAAACAAACCAAACAATAAAAGTCAAAACCTAAACACCCCCCCAAAACAAAAAATTTTCCCCTAGTGCCCTCAGTTCTGTGTTAGTTCCCTTGTCAGAGCCAGAATCTGTAGTGAGTAACCCTAACAAGTCTATAGTATGATTACTGCTGGGTGCAGGGATGATTTTGGCCATTGTCCCTTCTCAGTCCACAGGTCTTTGGGGTACAGGAAAGAGGGAAGGGTGACCAGATGGGTCATGCTAACTCTGTGGGACACAGACATCACTGCTGGCCATTCTCTGCCTCTCATAGATACACTCCCAGAATCAAGCATTTTACAGCTGAAGAAAGTGACTTCCCCAGAGTGATGTCTTTGTAAAGCCAGCTATTGCAAAGCCAAGCCTATAGCCAGCTGGCCCTGTGCGCAGAGCTCTTTCCAGTTTCAGGTTCCTTCTCTCTCTGTAACCTATTCCTGACAATTTACCCATTCTTTTTCTGCCTAGGCAGAGAAACAACTCAGCAAGTGCAGAAGGAAATGGAAATTCTGCCCAGAATCAGCAAGAGGGAAAGTATTAAGAGAGCTCTGTAGACTTCACAAAGGTCCTCTGGTCTCTCCACTGTTTTTCCCTCTTGGGGTTCCCTGGCCACACACTTCACTCAGCCACCACATTGTCACACACACTGTCTTCTTACCTATATTTGTGCTCAGGATATAGGGCCCATACATGTTGAGGTATAATTAAAAACTAGTAAACTAGTAAAGAATTAGTCCTTTCAATTCTCCTGTATGATTTTGCTGAAGTGATAGGCACAAGCAAAAGGAACCAGGAATCATACAACTTCAGCGATCTTGTCTAGCTATGGGGCAGATGTTTGGGGAGCGGAGGAGCTGTGGTGAACCTTCCTGGTGCTCCAAAATTACTCAAGGTCAGTCGAGTCTATTCTATCTGTGTATATGATTGGTCTGAATTCCATCCCCAAAGCTACCCATTCACTGCTCCATTCTCAGGTGAAAGATCATCTCATAGCGTCCACAGAGAATTCATAGGCATGGCATGCCTAGTGGAACAACAGGGATGGTGACCCTTCAGAATGAATGACTACTGCAACCAAACAGTGGGCTATCACCCTGCCAGTTCAACATGTGCTTGGGCCCAGATCATGACCCTGGGGACAGTTTCTTTGTGGTTGCTGGTTTGTCTTGAGCCATCTATTTCTGTTCACTTCTTTGGCCTGGATAGGACTCATATCTCACTCATCTCACTCTTTCTCCTTTCTTCTTTCTGCTCCACTATCTCCTTTCCTTCTTAGTTTACAATTTGCTGGACATTCCTATTTGAGACACATTGGAAACTATTGGCTCAGAGCTAAGTGAGGAGCTGGGATCCTGAAGGAGCCACCCACACCTTTTTCCTGTTCTCTTATGTTCACATGTTTTTCATTACTGGAGACCAGTCAAATGCTCCAGCATCTTCTTCAGCCCTATTCCCATCCATGGACAGATCTGGTGCATGGAATTAGAGGCAACGATCAATCCGAGAAAGACTTACAGAGGCAGAGGAGATTAATGAATGGTGGTCTGAAGCCATGTCAGTCTGGAACATTCCTGTCATTTCCTCTTTAGACTTTAGAACAGAAACATTCTGAATCATCAGAATCAAATCAGGACTCTGAAGTCTACACTCCTTCAAAGGTTCTAGGAGGTTTGTTTGTTTGGGCTACAAGGGGCTAACCATTTGGGAAAGTAAACTCTGGAATTAGGGGTTTCATCTGTACTCATAGCCTTAGGTATCACTTGGCATATGCCCAGCCCTGAGCACAGACACTGGACAGAGGGAAAGTATTGGATATAGGAGCACCTGGAAGTAGAGATCAGCTTTGTTCAGAAAGCACTGTCTTCCTTCCGGGCATTCTGCACTGCAGTGCCCTGTAGCCTCACAGAGACCATCTAATGCCCCAAAGACCAATCAGTAAATATGTAGTGAGCACTAACCCTATTCCAAGAACCTTACATGGTAGTGTGAGGACCAAAAGGAGAATACAGGACCTGCTCACAGACACCTTAGCCTCCTATTCCTACCTTGTCTTCCCTGCAGCCAGGGAGAGACTAGGTTAACCCAAAATAGCAGCAGATTTAGACCCTGGCAAGGGGCTTCCAAGATGCACAACAAGGCAGTGACCCAAGGGTCCTGTTACAACTCTGCCTCTGGCCCAGCCTCTAACCTATTGCTCAGTAAGAATTGCTTCTCTCACCTGATCCAGATGTCTTTCACCATCTGACCCCTGAGCTCTTAACTGAGGTTCTTAAATGTTTTCAGATGGCAGAGCACCTGGAAGTCTTGGTCCTTTTTGTACAGCATCAGGAAGTAGTCATCTCTTTAACTCTAATGCACAAATTATGCACAATTTTGCAAGTGGGAAACATGTCCCTGCAGTAGGAGGATGCTTATGCTGTGTAAAATCAGAACTACACAGAGGCAAAGTCAGGGAACAACAGGCTTGTGAGTTCTGCTGCAACTCTTTGTTTGTTCCCTGTTCATTTGTTTTATCCAGACAGCACAGTGATCAATAAATTGAGGTGGGCATCAAAAGTTTAAGAAAATTTTATGGCAGAAAATGCTTAATTGGAAAATTCTATGTGTTGAGTTATGTCTTTTTTTGCTCATATGAATCAGTGGAGGATATCCATTATGTGACTTTTATGTTCTAGCCTGCCTAGTCCTTTCTTCCCCTAGAGGCAAATCTGAAATCCACTCGCTGTGACATTTTCATGGGTCATAGTGACAAGCAGAATAATGAAGCCCACCTTGCATTTGCAGTGGCTCCCGAGCTTCCTTGTTACTTCTTTTGCCAAGAACAGGGGGATGATAAGTCCACTCAGGACTGTCAAAAACACAGCTTTTAGACTTCTTGTTAGCAGATCTTGATCTTAGAAACTGCAGAGACATTGAGCTCCCCACTCCACCCACCGGCCCACTATATACCATGTTTCATGTAGAGCTATAATCTTCCTGTGGGGCAGTTCCATTAACCTGAAAGGTCACATTTACTGCCAGTTGCCTGGTTGCCTTTCTTAACTTTCCTCCACCCTCAAACGTGTACTAGCATTGAAGGAAATTAATCCCTAATTTGAAAGGGGCAAGACCCACTGCCCTTCCACAAACTTCCTCTAAGTTAAAGGAGACTAGCACCTGATTAAAACATAGCATATTAGTGCTTCAGGAGGAAATGAAGGCATTCATCTCCCTGGGGATGCTGGTCAAATGTGAAGTAGTCCTGATAGATTTTGACTATGAGTTCAAAATCCCTCTGAAAGGTACCAGTCACTGTGCAAAAGACAGATCTCCAAAGAGCCATGGAGATCGGTGAGTCTGTCCAGAAAGGATAGCAATCTGATCCCCTAGACTGCCCTGCCTCCTTCTCCTTATTTTGGTACAGGGGATTAAACTCAGAGCCTTCATACTGAAGGCTTTTTTTTTTTTTTTTTTTTTTTTTTTTTTTTTTTTTTTTTGAGATAAAGTCTTGCTAAGTTATTAAGTGGCCCAGGCTGGGCTCAAACTTGAGATCCTCCTGCCTCAGTGTCTCAGAGCACTGGGATTATAGGTGTGCACCCTGGGCTCTTCTTGACAGAGAAATGCTCTGTACCACCCGCTACCCCAGCTCCAGTCCACTGCTGAACACTTGGGTGAAGAGCAGACAACACATGAATGAAACTTCCTGAACCCTCCTCTCCACCACTATTCACCTCCATCCCAACTACCTTCCTGTCCTGGTGCCCTCCAGCAGACACTAACTACTGCTGTCCCAGCCCAGCCCCTAGGGTTTTCAGTGGCTTTGGCTTGTAGGGAGTATTTTGGTCTCTTCTGTTTCACTTACTGGGTTTTCAAACTTTGTAAGAAGCATGCTTAATTTTTAAACAAAATCTGCTCTGCATCCCCATAGATATCATTGATTATAAGCTGTAGATGCCTTAATTGATTTTTCATATTTAGTATCTTATGATCCACAGCACTCAACACCTCACTCTGGTTTTTGCCCCAGACCACTGAATAGATTCTGATAACTTAGCCAGCTCAGGAACTCAGAAAGGATAGGTTTACTTGAAGGGTCAGGAGGATGAGAAGATGGAAATGAGGTTTAGCTTGGAGCGTCACAGCTTGAGGTCGGAAAAAAATCTCTAAATCCAACAGAGAGCTAGAATTTACAGAGAGAGCTGAGCTGCAGCTACAGATATTGGAGGATGTGTGCAAAAAATATTTGCTCTGTAAATGAACTGAATTTATTCTTCAAATTCCCATTCAAATGGATGGGGTAGATATTAAATCACAGTTACTTAGTTTCCCTTGGTGGGAAATTTACTCGGTGCCAGGTGTCAGAAATGACATTTGTCCCTCTGTTTCTCTGTTTACTATTTCCATTTCCCACTGAATTGTCTGTCCCCTGAAATTTATATATTGAAGCCCAAACTCCTAATGTATTTGGAGATGGACCCTCTGAAGAGGTTCAAGAAGTTAATAAGGTGATAAGGTTAGGATCTTAATCTAATAGTACTAACATCCTTATAAGAAGAAGAGACATCAAAGGATGTGCACACAGATAAGGCCATGGGAGGACACAGCGACAGAATAGCCATCTGCGGGTGAAAGAGAAAGGAGAAGCCAACCATGCCATCACCCTTGATCTTGGGCCTCCAGCCTCCCTGCTGTGAGAAAACACATTTATGTTGTCCACCCTGGCTGTGCCTTTTGTTATGGCAACTCTAGTAGACTAAAACCCATGTGAGAGCGAGGGATTCATTCTTGCACTCCTTTCCTAGCAATGCTCCAGACTATGAAGCAATCATACTGACATCTCTTCTTCCCCTACACCATGTGGGTAGCAAGAATAAACCTGGCAACCAATAACAAATGCAGGAGGGGCCGTGGGGAAAAAAGGAACTCTTTGTCACTGTTGGTGGGAGTGTAGACTGGTGAAACCACTGTGGAAATCAATTTGGAGATTCCTCAGTAAACTAGGATTAGAGGTCCCATTCAACCCAGCTATTTCCCTTTTGGGTATTTTTCCAGAAGAACTGAAAACATCACATCACAGCGATATATATGTGCACCCATGTTTATAGCAGTGCAATTTGTAATAGCTAAATCGTGGAAGCAACACAAGTGCCTATCAACTGAGGAATAGATGAAAAAATTTGTGGTATTTTTATATAATGGGATATTACTCAGCTATGAAGAAAGATGAACTCAGGGCTTTTATAGGTAAGTGGACACAACTAGAGACCATACTCACAAGTGAAATAAATCAGACCTGCATACACAAACACCATATTGTCTCACTAGTATAAGAACCTGAAAGAGTGAATAAAATCTAAAAGGTACAATAGATATTGGGAAAGGGAAAGAAACTGCTCAAAAGAAAAGAACAACTGGGATGAGAGAAAAAAGAAAAGAAAGAAAGAAGGGGAAAATACGTATATAGGTATACACAGGATAGCTAAGATAGTTGTACTTCTGATTTCTATTACTCTGTTGAAAGGAACAGTTAATGTTTAATTGTTGGATCAATCTTACATGCCTATATTTGTTTATCTGAGTAAACAATTTGAACATATCAATATGTAATACAACCGCCATTGTTAATTTCCTATCACCTTGTATGAAATTCTGTACTGGTTGTATTGTTCTTGTGTTATTTTGTGAATGTCTGTGTGTTTGTTAGTATGTTTTTGTTCTTTCATCTTGAAAAAAACAAACCTGGGCCATATGCAAGGGAAGGATGTAGGTCTCTGCCATGCATGTGTGTCCCTAAATAAATGAGAATATGGATGAAATTAAGTTCAATTAATAATACCGATTTAGCTAATTTATATGTTGAACTCTGTAATCTGAAAATAAAAAATGTATATTATTTGCAAGCTACTTGTGGAATATTCACAAAGCCTTAGTATGTATTAAGCCACAGAGAATTTTTTAATCCCCCCAAAGTACAAATAACCCAAAATATCCTCTGACCAAAATACAACAAAATCAATGTCAATTACAAACCCAGAAAACAAGAGATTGTACCACTCAAATGTTCTAAATGTTTCAGTTAAATATCCTTGGACCAAAGAGAAATCAACATTTAAAAACAGAAAATAAGTGTGGGAGGAAACCCTACACATAATGATCTATAGGACAAAAATACAGTGGGAAATTTATGGTTTAAATAATCAAAAAGCAGAAAAAATAATAAATGAATCAAATATACAAATCAAGACAGAAAAAAAGAATAAACAGGTTAAAGAAAACCTAAAGACACAATCAAGAGTGAAGTAGTGAGTACAGATGCCAGATTGTGGGGATGGAGGAAGCTGAAGGTGCGAGGGAGAGGAGGAGGTGCAGACAGAGAACATAAACAACACTTCCAGAAACTGGGCTGTGAGGGGGAAGAAGGACACGGGCTAGCAGCTAAAAGCGGAAGAAGCTTTGATAGAGAAACACTAAATATTTTGACAGTAGACGAAAAGGCAAGAATGGGTGCCAAAACCAGTCACATTTGTAGAGATGAGTAGGAGACAGAGTTCACAGCTGAAAACGGGTAGGGAGGTGCAGATGTTTGAGATCTGAAGCGAGAACGCCATGACAAACGAGAGGCGCAGACCAGGGAAATGCAGAATTACAGTTGGCCCTTCTCATCTGTAAGGGCTCCATACCCATAGTTTTCAAAACTTTTTGAAAAAGATTGTGCTTGCAATGAAAGTGTGTAGGCATTTTCCTTATTATTCCCTAATCAGTACAGTGTAACAATTATTTACTTAACATTTGCATTGTGTAGGCCAGTATAAGCAATCTAGAGATGATTTAAAGTACACAAAAGGATTGTGTAGTTATATGCAAATACCCATTTTTATAAGGGACGTCAGCACCCATGGATTTTGGTACATGAGGGCAAGTAGGTTCCTAGAAGCAATCTCCCATAGATATTGTTGAAGGCCCAGATACCATGGTAACTTAGTAGGTCAATCTGCTAAGAAGTATCATTTTCTACAGCACACCGGGCAGTTTGGATGCAGAAGAGATTTTGGACTCATATAAGGTTAGCATTTTCCTGGGCAGGTGGAACACAAGGTAGATGAACAACAAAAGCAGAAGAGACCCCTATCTATTTACTCATTCAAAATGCATTCATTGAGCACTGGGTGTTGTAAGATAACAGGTTGATGCATAGGAATGGGAAGTCTGGAGCCAAATCCCCCAGATCCAAGTACAGCTTTGCACTTACAAAATATGTGTCTTTGAACAAGTTAGTCTCTTCTTGTCTCTGTATTTTGTTTTATCTGTGAAAACATGAGGTTGAGTAACCTATCTGCTAGAGTTGCAGTGCTATACTTTGGATCTGGAATGCCCCTCAAAGGACCACATATTAAAGTCTTGGTCCCCAGCCTATCTCAAGGTGGTAGAAACTTTAGAAGGCAGGGCCTAGTGGAGGTAAGTTAGGTCATTGGGGTTGTGCACTTGAAGGGAATATTAGGACCCCAGTCACCTCTCTTGCCCTTTTTCTTCCTCTCCTTCCCTCCTTCCTGGCTACCAGATGAGCAGCTGTGTTCTACCACACACTCCCCTCCATGAGGTGCTACCTCACCACAAGCCTGAAACAATGGAGCCAGATTACTATGGACTGAAACCTCTGAAACCATGAGTCAAAATAAATCTTTCTCCCTTATAAGTTCATTGTCTCAGGTATTTTGTCATAGTGCTGGAAAGCTGACTTACACAAGTGCTGACAGGATTAAACAAGTTAACTCAAATAGAGAGCTTAGGGTAGGAAATTCATTTCTGGCCATAACAGAGTAGCAAATATTAGTATGGGCTTTTACCATACACAACTATGCAACTGAACAAAAAAGACTACATAACTGTTTTCAGGCATTAACAGGGCACAGTCACAGAGAATCTCAGTCCTATGTTCACCAGCTCCATGGCTGGAGACAACTTCTTGACTGCAGCACAGAAAATAGAACCTAAACAGAGTCCAGCAGACCTGATAAGCTAAGAACAAAGATCAGAGTTTGGAGCTGCTGAAGCAAAGCAGCAGTTTGTGCTGCTGGTTTACCAGGGAGGAAGAAGTCACACATAGGGGGACACAAAGATCTATGTATGAGGATATATTCATTTGCTAGAGCTGCTGCAAAAAAGTGCCACAAAATGGGTGGATTAAGAAATAGAAGTTAACTTTCTTGCAGTTTTTAGAGGCTAGAAATTAAAATCAAGTTCTTTACAGGGTTGATGCCTTCTGAGAGATGTGAGAAAGAATATGTTCCATGTCTACAAGTTCCATGTCTACATGTTTACCTCTCCTACAAGAAGGTAGGAGTATGCTCCTACCTTCTTGTACTTTGCTGGCAATCTTCCTTGGCTTGGAGAGTCACTGTGCCATCTTCACATGGCACTCTCCCTTATATGTGTATCTGTGTCCAAATTTCCCCTTTTGATAAGGGAAAACATGATTTTGTATAAGGAAATCAGGGCCAGGTCCTGATTATTATTGGATCAGGTCCACCCTAATGACCTCATTTTAATTTAATCACCTTTGTGAAGAACCTGTTTCCAAAAAAGGTCACATTCTGAGGAATTAAGGGACTAGGACTTAGAAGTATCTTTTTAGAGGAATAAAATTCAACCCATAATCTATAATTGCACCCCTGTTGGAGGGGGGGTTATTCTGTCAAGAATTGGGCAGCACATGCACAAGTTGAGGCTTTGAAGGAGACTGGCTATGATGGCTGGGGAGAAGAGTGTTGTGAGTCACTGTTCCAGCAGCAGTGGAGAGATCCTTCATCACAGCCATGTATCATCTTAGCATTCAGCTGAGACCCCAGAAAAGTTATGCATTGGGAATAAGGATCATGGCTCAAAGCAAAAACTACTTTACACCTACCCTAGCAAAGCCTGACATAGAATGGAGGAAAACCTCTAATGAATTAACTATCTGCCCAAACAAAATACAACAACACTCTTTAAAGGAAAATAACATAATGTAGACTTCTCATATCACTTGCAATTTCTAGACTACAATAATAAATTACTAGATATATAGAGGTATGAAAATGTTACCACATGGGGCTGGGGATTTAGCTCAGTGGCACAGTGCCTGCCTGGCAAGCGCAAGGTTGTGAGTTTGATTCCCGGTACCAGAAAAAAAAAAAAAAAAATGTTACCACAAGGCCGGGGATATAGCTCAGCAGCACAAGCACCTGCCTGGCAAGCACAAGGTCCTAAGTTCGATTCCCGGTACCAAAAAAGAAAAAAAAAAAAGAAAAAGAAAATGTTACCACAAAAATAAAAAATATCAGTGGAAACAGCTTGAGGTGATCTAGATGTTGAAAGGAGCAGGACTTCAAAACACTTATTGTAAATGTGTTTGAGGAATGTCTTAGTTAATTTTCTCATTGCTAGGACAAATTATCTGACACCCCTAAGTTAAAGGGAGAAAAGTTTATTTTAGCTCAAAATCTGTGGAGGTTTTAGTCCATAGTCAGCTGGCTCCAAGGCTTGGTGACACACGACAGAGGGCAATGGCAGAGAAGAAAGTGTTCATTGAGTGGCAACAGGAAGCACCAAGCAGTGAGCCTCCTTTTCCTTTTATATTCCTCGTAGGTTACACCCGGAGTGGGGCCTCTGTCTTCAGTAAATATATTCAGCCACACTCTGGGTGGAGTTCTATTAGCCATACCCAGAACTATGCTAAGCCAACCAGTGGACTAATCCAGATATCACTCCCTTAATCCAGTTTCACATACCCATGATCCATTCATCTATCCAAACTTTCACCTGTGAGGGCATGAGCCTTTAGGGGAACATCTAGATATAAGCCGTAAGAAGAGTTAAAGAAAAGCAAAAAGGGAATCCCAATAGATAAATGACACATACATACTCTTTTATTTTAAAGAATTGAAATATTGGACTGAAAATGCAGTGCCTGAAATGAAGAATTCACTATGATTTTCAAATAGCAGATTGGAGGTGGTAAATGTAAGAGCTTATCTTTACTGTCCCATCACAGAAACAAAATCCCCGATGCCCCAACCTAAAGAAAGAGAGGTTCATTTTGCCTCATGCTTTTCAGAAGATTCAGTGCATAGTCAGTGGCTTCTTGCCAATTCCAGTGATGCCTTCAGGCCCTTCAGGCCATTTCCTATTGTCCTGATGCAAAGTACCGGACTTTTTTTTAATGCTAATCTTTTCAGCAACCACTTGCTCTCCATTGCCCCAACTTTGTACTCATCTCTTGCTGGTGAAACTGCAAACTTTTCATATTTTTCAGCTGTACTACTTTGACTTTAAGGTAGAAACAGCATGATAGAAGGGTAAGACAGAGGGAAGCTGATTACTATATGGCAACCAAGAGAGAAGGGAGAATCTGGAATATACCCGGGTAGGTCATCCCTCCAGTGACCCACTCCCTTCACCCAGATCCCACCTCTGAACACAAGACCCTCAGGGAACATTTTAGATCCAAACCACAACATTCTACTCTGACTCCCAAAAGGCTTAAGTCTGTCTCATGCAAAATGTATTCAATCCATCTGTAATAGTTGCCATAGTCTTAAGACTTCTAAAATTGCTGAAAAGTCTAAGTCCAAAGTCTCCTCTGAGAGTCAAGGAAAATTCTTAGCTGTGAGCCTGTGTAAAAATCAAAAAGAAATTAAATACTGTACTTCCAATGTACAGTGATACAGAATGAACATTCCCATTCCAAAAGGGAAGAAAAGGGGCATAAAAGGAATTGGACTAAAGCAAGCAAGACCAAAACCCAGCAGAACAACCATTAAATCATATACTTTTCATGTCCAACTCCTAAGACAGGTTGTGGCAAGATGTGAATTCCAAAGAGCTTGTGTGAGCTCACCCTTAAGGTATTGCTGGCCCACATGACCTCTCTTGGCCAAGCTCCATTTATTGCTTGCAATTTTTTCTCAGCAGATGATCCACATTTCTGGCATCTTCAACTTCTTGGGGTCTCCACAAAATCATTGGTATCACGCTCACAGCTTCACACATCATCATTTTGATACAGCAAGCAAGTTCATTGAGAAAGGTACTCACAAAAAAACCAAAAGAGCAGGAACAACCAAAGCTTTATTTGAGCCAGCTGACAGACAGGCTCTAACCAAAAGCCAGAGAAGATGTCTGCACTGATTTGGCTCTCCCCTTCAGTTTAAGTACATTTTAGGTTTCCATAGTAACCATTACCTCATTTTTGGGACTCTTACAAGAATGTCACACAATTATCACAAAGTTTACTTCTCCCAGAAGGTCAGACAGCTGAATTCCAAATGACCATTGCAGTTTAACTTTTAGCCCGCTTCCCAGTTTGTCCTGTTTGTTCTGTTCCCATTTTATGACTCTGCTCTGCTCTGAGTTGATAACTAACCAAGGTGACTGGGGTGAACTACAGCTTAAGTGAACTTTAAGTGACTTCTCTTAATATGGAGTTAAAAACAGAAAATGGAGTCTCCCTTGCCCTACCAGTTTCAGGAGAACATGACCTTCCTCTGAAATCTGAAAGCCTCTCTGACATCACAACTCTTGCATTCTACATGCATTCTAGTGCAAAGTCAATGATGCCAGGGTCTGCCACCAGCTTGAGCAGTAGCCTGACCCCCTCAGATCATGTTACAGTGGCTTTTGGGAGCTTAGATGGCTAAAGTCAGGGAAATATTTCCCTAGAAAGCCAAGAATGAATAAGGTGCCCTGGGGTTCTCTTCTCAAAGCAATCTTTTGAAGGAGTTTACCCCTTCACACTCTTAAGCCTATGAAAGGTGGGGTCTGGCCAATTCCTGAAATGTCTTTAAGTGATCTTTCCTATTGTTCTAATGCAAAGTTCTTGACTTCTTTTTAATTTTAATCTTTTCAGCAGCTACTTGCCCTCTATTGCCCTAAATTTGTAGTCATCCCTTTCTGGGCAAACTGCAAACTTTTCACTTCGTTTGGCTGTACTGTTTTCTCCTGATCCTTACTATAATTTTGGCTAAAAGCATCCAGAAGTACCTATGCTATGAATTGAATATTGGGCTGCTTTGAAATTTCCTCTTTCAGATCAATTGATTCCCTCCTTTAAGTTCAGTCTCACACAATGTCTTAGTCATGAACAGAAATTTTTTGCCAGAATGAAACACCTATGCCTCTGTGGTGGTTAAATGATTAATTGTCAGCTTGAGTGGGAACTTCCAGTTGAATTGAGTCAGCATGGCTCTGGGCATAGAAGACCCACTTCACGGAGGATTGTTGTTGGAGTGGTATAAAAAGGAGAATGGGAGAGAAGGATTTCATCTGATTTTCCTTAGAAGAGCTTCACTGTGGCTGATTTTCCTCAGAGGAGCTTTGTCTGTTCTCCTTCGCGGAACTCCAGTCTTCACCTTCTCCTTGGGGGTCGTCTCCTGGCTTTCAGTGCAGACTCTTCAGCTTCCCACATTGTCCCTCGGGCCTTTTGGGCACAGATCCCTCAGTCTTCCATCATGGATCCTTCAGCCTGTGATGCAGACTTATATGGGACATTGCTGTGGGCTGCAGGCCTTTGGCTGGATCCTTCAGATCTCTGCTGTGTGGAGAGATCTTTCACATTCTTCTACATTTGACTCTGTGGGCAGCCATTGTAGGCTGATCTTGTAAATTTCCGTGTCCTACATTAAATCTGATTCAGAGCGTGTGCAGTCTTCTGAGGAGCCTTGCCCCAGCCTGGTAAGCTCATGTAAGCACTAACTAATACAGGCCCCTAGTCCAATTTTCAAGCATCCTCTTTCTCATCTTAAACTTCCTGTCCACATACCTACCAGCCACCAAGCTCTTTTTGGAGCAATCAAGTGCTTATCTAGTCTGTCTCTCTAAACTTTTCCAAACTCCTCCCAAAAACAAGTTTCAAAGGCTTCTAAACCACATGGTCAGGTACAATCACAGCAATGACCTTACTCCTGGTACCAATTTTCTAAATTAACTACTTTCCTGTTGTTACCAGGTTTGGGGTGCTGGCTTATCTTCCTAGAGGTGGTTTCTAGGTTCTTTCTGTCCTGAGCAAAAAATTAGTTAAGATAAATGAAAATGGTAGCAAAGTTCTATTAAAGGTAAGAAAATAGGCTCTGCAGGGTGAGTTTGGGCCAAGTAAAAGTAGGAAAAGAAATTCATCTTCCAGCATGAGGGTAGGACGTCACACAAGAGAACATAGTGGCAAAAACTCAATGTGGACTGCCCCTTTTGTGTCAGCCTATTCCTCAGGTTGACATCAGGTCTAGACCATCTTATAGACAATCTGCTCCAATTCTCATGAGAAGTTCATGTGCAGGGCTTTGAGAGCTGTTCTGAGCATATATTCTGGGATTTTATCATTAACAGGCCACATCTACTTCCCCAGCCAGCTTTGCCACACATTAATCTCCTGTCCCACCATCACTGGGACAGAAATGCCTGACAGCCACAAGTTAAAGGAGAGAGGTTTATTTTGGTTCATGATTTTCATAGAATCCAGCCTGTGGTCAGCTGGCTCAAAGGCAGAAATGGCATGGTAGGAGGGCATGGCAGAGGAAAACTGCTCAACCTATGGCAGTAAGAAGGCAGGGGCAGGACAAGAGCCAAGGAAAAGAACATATCCTTTCAAGCCGTGCTTCCAGTGACCCACGCCCTCTGACTATCCCTCACTTCTGAACACAAGGTCATTGGGAGACATTTTAGATCAAAACCATTACACTGTCTATGAACTTGAAGACAGAGCCACAAAAATTATCCAATCAGAAAAAGAGAGACAAAAATATTGAAACAAAATGAACAGAACTTCAATAATCTATGGAAAAATGTAAGGCTCTCTAATATATTCATAATTAGAATCCTGAAGGAAAGGAGAGAAGATAGAGTGGGAAAAATACATGATAACAAAATGGTAAAAACTTCTCAAAATTTGGTGCAACAGATTAACAACTTATAGATCCAAGAAGCCACCAAGTCCCAAGCAAAGGAAATTCACATCTAGACACATATTAATCAAACTTCTGAAAATTGTGAAATCAGTCAGAGAGAAATGACACACTACATACAAGAGAACAATGACACCAATAGTGGCTGAATTCTCAACAGAAACAGTGGAAGTCAACATGTAATGAAGAACAGCTTTAAAACTGTAGACAAAACAAAACAAAAATATTTCTCCACCCAGCAATCCATATCCAGTAAAAATACTCTTCAAAATTGAAAGTACAACGACCTTTTCATATAAATAAAAGCCGGGACAACATATTACCAATAAACCTGCATTGCAACAAATATGATAGGGAGTTTGTCTGACTAAAGGAAAATAACACCAGATAGAACCTCAGAACTACAGGAAAAACATAGAGCCCTTAAAAAGTTTACATCATGAATTCTAGCCTTCTCAATTGGATTTGTCTTCTGCCTCCTCCAAGCCCTTGATCACCTTTTCTCTCTCTGCACCTTAAATACATTCCTTAGGGACTTTCTGTGTCCTCAGCTCACTGAGATCTAAGAAGGCCCTAGGCAGAATGGAGGGCTTGGGTCCAACAAGACCATGCTGAAGTTTCTTATTTGCCTGTTCAGCAAGTAATTTAGGAAAGTTCCTGGGGCCCATTGCTAAGGAAAAATTCAACCCAAGCAAATTAGGCAAACCTCTCCAATCAGCATTTACAGTTACAATGAGGAATTTTAAAAGAGAAGGGAGATTTTATGATCTCTGGAAGTTCTTCAACGGGACTCCTGGGAAACCCTCACACAAACTGGCTGAAAATATCCCAAAGATGTGGTCTGTAGATGGAAATCCAAGAGAAACCACTTGAGGGGAAGAAGCAAGTATTAGAACTTCTATTTTTGTTTACTTACTAACTCTTAAAATTTTATTTTAGTGTGTTTATACCTCATGTGGCAGTACAGCAGTACATCTATATAATTTATAAATAATATTGGGTACATGTTAAAATTTCAATAAAAAGCGTACACAAACACAAAGTTGAGAGATGGTTGGTTCCAGAGGAATTGTAACCTGCTGGCAGAAATCACTTTATGCATTTCACCTTAGGAACTCACATCATTGGTGTATTGTGCAAGGTTTCTGAGGTAGGTCTGTGAATTCACTACATCAGAGTCACCTAGTAAGTGGTTTTAAAGTAAGGATTCCCAGATACCATGCCACAGATTATAAGTAAGAAGACCTGTGCTAGAGAATCAGTTAAACCTGAGTGTATTTTTAAATCAGCAGGAAAAAACTCCATGACCTTTTGTGCATAGATTATCTGGGAATCATACATGGGAACTGACCGTCGCCTTACAAGCTCCAAATGATGCAAGATAAAGAGGGAAGTTTGTGAACAAGTGGGAGGATCGTGCAGATGTTCTGCCCAGCTGGCAGAAGCTGGACTAAAACAAGAAGCACAATTAGATGATTTGTGAGGTTGGTTTCAGCTGTCATACTAGACCCTTTAAGAGGAAGCAAGGTCACTGTTGATCTTGAAGCTTCTGAGTATCTCACAGAGGCCAGTGATGGACCTACTCTGTTGGCCAAAACTGGGTCAACCAAATGACTGCTCTCCCCACAGTTTTTCCAGATCATATCCCCACCGCCTAGCCCTAATTCAGACCCTCCCCATCTTACATGTGTCCTCAACAAGTCAATAGCATGGGAGAAACAAGATTAAGAGAAATGACAAGCTGGTGCAGTCAGGCTCCTAATTCAAACAAATCAAATTTGAAAAGTTGTTTTTAAGCCAGTCAGGAAAAAATGAATGTGGACTGAGTGATGATACCAAAGAGTCCTGCCTAATTTCTGAAGGTGTATAAGTGACACTGAGTTACATAAGAATAATTCCTTCTTTAAAATGAATACATCAAAGTATGTCCAGATAAAATGACATATGTCTGGATTTTTTAAAAAAAAAATTAATAAAAGCAAAGAAAAAACAAATGAAAGGAAGAAAAGAAAGATGAAGGAAGGAAATGCGACAAGGCCTTGGTAATACTGAATTTAGCTCCTGGGTTTTATGAAAGGTTCATTATACTATTCTCTTTATTTTTGTGTATCTTTGAAATTTTTATTACAAATGCTTTCAATAAATAACCAAAACAGTATCTTGCACTCAATATGCATTATATAAGTAACGGTATTGGCTGTCATAACACTTGGGTGGCATGCACAACACCGAGGCCAGCAGGATTTTAAGTACATACAGAAGATGATACCAGATGGTGGTAAATGCTATGGAAATAAAAGCTTGAGATGGGCTGGTCAGGAAAAGATCACAATCGGGAAACATGAGCTGGGACCTAAACTGCTTTGAAGCAGGCAGCCACGCAGAGATCTGTGGGGGCAGAGAGCTCTTGGCAGAGGGAAAAGCATGTGCAAAGGCCCACCCTTTCCAAACAGATGCAGAGTAGCAAAGCTACGTTCAGGAAGGAAGGAAAGAAGGAGTTGGCTCAGGAAGGTAGAAAATGGCCAGATTATTTAAGACCTTTGTAGGTAACAAGAAGAGAGGTAATGACTGATTAAAAGACAGAGTCCTACGTGGGGCAGGTGTGAAACTATTGCTGGGAGAAACTTGATAGACAGATGAAACCAAATATAGATCAACCTTACAGCTATAAGGAGAAAAGTAGGGGAAAAGAACCAGAATATTAGTAAGTATGAATTACTCTTCAATTGTAGCAAGCAAGATACTACTAAGAAATTAGACGCTACATTAAGAAATGAATTCAGATAATAACAAAAACATTCCAAAAAATAAATAAGTAAAGGAAAGAACATAGGGAGAATGCAGATATTTGGGTTTTCTTATGTATAAGAAAACTGCTCCTAGGTCCTAAATTACAAGAAATGAGGCTGGAAAGTCTTCAAGCAATAAAGGCTCATGAAATCAGCTCAGTCATGGAGCAAGTGTGAGTCCTGGGTTCAATCCCCAGCACCAAATAAACAAATAAACAGTACATCATTATTGAAAATTCTCTCAGAGACTTAGTCCTGTGTCAAAAATCACACTGAATCTGTTGTCTTTCTCACCCATACCGACTCAGATGACCCCAACAAGTGATTAGGAAGTTGACAAGGATGTTTGAAGGTGAGAAAGAAAATAATTAATAATAACAATAATAATAATAACAAGTTTGACAACTATGTCTAAGAAAGAAATTTACGTGTGGGTGCTGACATCAGGAATGGACTGGAAGCCAATAGAGCCAGAGACTCTTTCTGGAAAAAAAACTGTGTTATGAAAACACCATGAGTGGTATTGGTTTAATAAAGGCTTTGACTATTGGAGTTCAGGCCCACATTCCATCTCTCAAACTGGCACAAGCAGGAATCAGCCATAGCACCAGCGGAGACTCAGCCCCAGGGCTCCCTGCAAATGGCCAGCACAAGTGACAGCTGAGAAAGAATTTCCCAGATCTAGAGCCAAGGGCTTCAGAGAACAACGCTTAAGGGAGCTTAGGGTATAACAAAAGGATGTTCTTCACTTCCAGGACAGGAGGTCTTTACTCAGGCCTGTGCACAGGATTGCACCTCTGCTGTGGAGCAGGAGCTTCTGCCTGCTCATTCCTCGCACTACAACAGGAGATGTTTATTGCGAACGGGGTTATAGCAGCACCCTTTGTGTCTACTGGGAACCTCAGAATGAGCCCTTACTGGGAAATGGTGTCTTTGCAGATGTAATTTCAAAAAGGATTAAGATGAAATTATCAGGCCGGCTGTGGTGGTGCATGCCTGTAATCCCAGCACTTGGGAGGCTGAGGTAGGAGGATTGTTGTGAGTTTGAGGCCAGCCTGAACTGCACAATGAGGCCCTGTCTCAAAAAGATAGATAGCTGATAGATAGATAGATAGATAGATAGATAGATAGATAGATAGATATAGATAGATAGATAGATGATAGATAGATAGATAGATAGATAGAAATTATCTTGAATCAAGGTGGGCCTTAAATTCAATAATAACATCCTCATAAAATAGCAAAGGAAAAAAAAAGTCAGTAAAGGACACACGAAGGACAAAGGTCATGTAACTTAGAGTCAGAGGGGGGAATCTTGCTGCCACAATCTAAAGAATGCCAAGAGGCACTAAAAGTTTGAAGAGATAAGAGATTTTTCCCCAAAGCTCCCAGAGACAGTGAGGCCCTACCAACCTCTTGGCCTCCATATGGATTTCTGGCCTCCATAACCATGAGAGAATACATTTATGCTAGTTTAAGTTACATAGGCTTATATTTATGGTGTTTTGTCATGGCAGCTATTACAGGTTAGATCTGAAATTCTCCCCCCCCAATTTTCATGAATGTGGAATGTGATTGGACCATAGTGTGACCTATACTCACTGGTGGATTCATGCACGGATAAGTCCAGCAGCTGAGTGTGCTGTTAGGAGGGGGAGCGTGGTTAGAGGAGGATCACTGGGGTGTGAGCAGGAAGAGCGCCTTCTTGTCCTTGGCTCCTGGCCTCACTCCCTGCTTCCTGGCTGCTGTGGCTTCAGCACCTTTTCCTCTGCCATTTCCCCTCTACCATCTTGTTTCTGCCTTTGATCCAGCCAACTATGGACTCAGACTGTGAGCCAAAAGAAGCCTCTCCTTCTTTAAATGGTAGCTCACAGGTTGCTATTCTATGAGGACCCACACCCAGATTTTATGGACAGAATTACATGGCACTTAGGAACCCTGAACTTTGAAACATTTGCAGCAAGTGGATGGAGTTTTGGTGGGTTTTCTCCCCGCTTAGGAATATGTAT
This sequence comes from Chinchilla lanigera, assembly GCF_000276665.1. Classification (NCBI taxonomy): domain Eukaryota; kingdom Metazoa; phylum Chordata; class Mammalia; order Rodentia; family Chinchillidae; genus Chinchilla; species Chinchilla lanigera. The sequence continues at coordinate 15,855,394 of NW_004955412.1, read as the reverse complement.
ATTACATATGTGGGAAGAAGAGTATAAACAGATGTGTGATGACCAGAGGACAGATGATGACAGAAACTGCCAGCTCTTCACCAAAAACCAATCTCTCCTTCCTGTGAACATAGAGGGGATACATTTTCCAGCACTTCTTGTAACCAGAATGTCTGAGACTGAGTACTATCCAAAGGAGTGGATGGTGGATCCTGAGGGAGTAGATAATAGCCAACTGCCAAACACAAACATTCACCTTGGACCACTGAAGTACTATCACAACTGAGTATTTTTTATCTACTTGGTACAGTGGGAAGCACTATCCTATCTAGCCAATGAAAGAGATAAGCATGAATGCTGTGTGAACAAAGGTTCTGCTCAGCACATGTTAAGTTTGAGATGGCTGATAGATACTGAACTGTACATGTCCACTCTAATGGCTTACACATGGAATGTCCCCCACATGTCTCATGTCTTTAGAAGTGGGGCTCTCAAAGAGCACTTAGATCATGGAGGCATCACAGTCGTCAGTGGATTGATCCACTGATGAATTCTTAGCTGAGTGGGTGGAGACTGACTGGAGGAGGTGGGTTACTGGGGGATATGACCTGAAAGAGTGTGTTCTTGTCCCCAGCCATTTCCTCTCTCTGTCTGGATCTCTCCCTATCTCTCTGCTTCCAGCCACCATGAGGTGAAAGCTTTTCTCTGCCGTGCCCCTCTGCCACAACAGGGCCTTGCAGCCATCTGACCATGGGCTGAACCCTCCAAAACCATAAGCCAAATAAACCCCCTCCTTTAAATTGCAGGTACCTGGTATTTTGTCCCAGCCAAAGAAAAGCTGATACATAAACTATGCAGGTGAATTGTGGGAAATGGAATATTAGGACAGGAGATACAAATCTTGGAGTCAGTGGTCCATGCTAAAAGTAACAGAAGTAGATGAGACATCAGGGAAAAGATGCAGAATAGACAGGAACAGACCGCTTTAGGGGGTCAAGGAGCCATTCGGCGATCATTTCAGATGCAAAGTTCTAGCAGAGGAAGACGAAGTAATCATCCAACAAGACCAAGAAGCAGCTGCCCCTGGTGATGCACGCCTATAATCCCAGCAGTAGGGAGGCTGAGACAGGAGAATTGCTTTGAGTTCAAGGCCAGCCTGAGCTACATAGTGAGTTCAAGGCCAGGCTGACCCTGTTTCAAAAAAAGCAAAAACAAACTAACAAAAAGACAAGAAGCTGGGGCTGGAGATTTAGCTCAGCAGCACAGCGCTTGCCTGGCAAGCACGAGGTTGTGAGTTCGATTCTCAGTACCAGAAAAAAAAAAAAAAAAGACAAGAAGCTGCAGTCAGTGAGCTGAGGGAAACCAGGAGAGTGCCTCCAATGGAAGCCAGTCAGTACGCAGAGAGCCTCTGGAGAGCAAGCAAGATGATGTCAGCAAAGCAGCCACTGCACTTTGCAAGTCAGAGCCACTGGGGACCTTGACAAGGCAATTTTAATAGAGTAAAAGATAAAATGCAGATCAGAAGCTATTGTAAGCTGTTGTGAGCTACAGTACCCATAGGCGGCTCTCTCTAGAATTTTGCTATCCGAAGGAAAAGAGCAATTTGGGTGGCAGCCAAAGGGGATGTGGGGTCAAGAAAGGCTTGATAAAATGGGGAGCATTTGTCTGCGTATGGGAATGACCAGGTAGATGGGGAGAAATGGGTGTGGGAGAGAAGAGGAAACATAACCAAGAGCTTGGAAAGACAGAACAGGATCAAGTCCCCAGGAGGAAGAGTCGAATTTTGCCAGCAGGATGAACATGCAATCTGGCAGTAACAGGAAACTGGACACTCTTGTCGCTCTGGGCCTAGCACTGTCTGGTTGTGGTATTCGGGATGAATGATGGCTCGCAGAGCCAGGCATGGTGGCGCACGCCTGTGATCCCAGCACACAGGAGGCTGATGCAGAAGGATCCCTGCAAGCTTGAGGCCACCCTAGGCTACAAAGCGAGTTCAAGGCCAGCCTGAACTGCACAGCAAGGCTCAACACCCCCGCAAAAAAATCTCAAAAAACCAAAAAAAAAAAAAAAAAAAAAAAAAAAGATAGCTCCCATCTTCTGAAAGCAGATAGAGAACCAGGCAGGAAGGCATGATGTGGGAGACGCACCCTGGTGATTATAACCAGATGATCTCATGTATATGGATCTTGGTGCTACTTTCTTTTATTATCCTTGAGGCTTCGGGGAAATCTAATTTAAAATTGTCAGCCTGCTGCCAGCTCTGCTGTGGAACATTAAAGGAAAGGTCAAGTAGCCACGCTTGGAATAAAGGTTTGAGAACCAGCACTGAGGTGCAAAAGATTTCGGCCAGTAAGTTGAGTGTCTTCCAAGTCAGGCTTGTGAGATCCCCTTTGCCTACATCCCCTGCTTTTTGTTTTGTGTTTCTTTTTGTTTTTGTTTTTGTTTTTTACGCTATCCAGGAGCACTCTACCACTGTTACATTCCTAGCTCTTTTTGTTTTGAGACAAGATCTCCCTGAGTTGCCCAGGCAAGACTCAAACTTGTGACCCTTCTGCCTCAGCCTCCCCTAGTCCTCCTGTATTACAGGTGTGCACCACAGCTCACAGCTCCACTGCCACTTTGCAAGTCCCTTCTTTCCCAAGTGGAGAGATAATCAAGGAAGACCTTTTCCTCGGGCTGCTCATTACGCCGATTGTCACGCATGCATTTCCCACTTTTGTCCACCTGGTGTCACTAGACGCTCACGCTATGCTGAAGCCCTCCCTGATGGAGGCAGAGAAAACGTGAAATGCTGCTTGTTTAAAGAAATGCTAACAGGTGACATGGAGCCAAGTGTAGCTTTTCTCTGAGGGTTTTACAGTGCTGGAAGAATCGAGCTGCTTCCACTTCAGATGGCTGGAGATGCCAAGAGGTGGAGAGAGATGTGCTACCTTAAGGTCACTTCCAGTCAAGCCAACTGCAGACCCAAGTGCCCAGGAGCGGTTGGGTCTACTGCCTCTGAGGGTGAGGTGTCACCCAGTCAGAGGGGGCGGTGGGAGGTCTAGGGCAGCCAGCAGGCTCACTCACTGCCTGAACGGCAGACCTGCTTCAAGGTGGAATAGGGGCTGGGGATTTAGCTCAGCGGCACAGGGCCTGCCTGGCAAGCACAAGGTCGTGATTTCAATTCCCGGTACTGGAAACAAACAAACAAACAAACAAATGAAAAAAAAAGGTGGAAGGCAACTTCAGCACCATTGCACCCTGGCCTTCTAGGCTACAGGAAGCTTGGGGAGGCCAGGAAGTCGCTTAACCCTGGCCTCCTGTCATTACCCCTTGAGCTCTCAGTAACCTCACCCAAGGCGCTCAGCTCCCCCTGGCAACCCCTTGGTCTACCATGACTTTCCCAGTAGACAAGATGTGGGGACATTGAATTCCATCCAAGGTTGGTCTTCCCTCCGAGTTAGATGAGGCTCCAGGGTCCCTGAGGTTGGAACTAACTGGAACTGACTGCATATTCCAAATAAATCTTTTAGAGATGGGAATAGTAGGGTTAGAATGGCCTATTAATTTGTGGGAAGAAAGATGGGCGGAAAAGAGGATAGAAATACTGACTGAGGAGAACTTTGGGAAATACCCCCAGGGATCTCCACTTTGGGTAGTTTTAAACGTCCATTCTGTGGCATAAGCATGGACCGTACTCTCCCCTTACCCAGTCCTACCCAGACCCTGTATAGGGGAGACCCAGAAAAATCAGGGCAACAGCCCAAGTTCCAGTAGCTTTCTAGCTCCTGAGCAGTGAAGCATCTGCCACTAGTGCCCACTAGGTGGAGACAGAGTCCCAGCGATTCCTGTAGCAGCAGTGATTAGCTCCAGACCCCACGCTCCTGGGTGCCCCTTCCCGGGGCTTCTGCTCTGGAAATGAATGCCAAGGCCACCAGCTCCTGTTCCGGGACAGCCTGAGCCCACCCCTGCTTAAAACTCACATTTTACAGCACCAGTTCAGGTGGCTGCATGAGCCAATACAGCACAGGTGGTCATAAATCTGACTCACATCTTCCTCCAGCCGGCTAACTGTCCTGAAGACAGATGACCAGGTATTGCTGTCCCATTTTACAGCTGAGAAAATGGGACAGTAGAGAGCCTTTGAGACGCAGTCAAGGCCACAGAGCACATAGCAGAGCCGGCCTCCAACCCAGGTCATTGTTTTACTATGAGCGCCAAGTTCTCTGCCAAATCTGCTGCCCGTCTCCCTCAGGGGTACCCAGCACTGGACCCGCTGAGCTGTTTCCAGTCAAAGGCGAGCCGGGTGCTTGATTCCATGTGGGTGTGTGTTTCCTGCCTGCCCATGTGGTTTCCAAAATGCTGCTGAGCCCCAAGGCCAGGGCCCAGCTCCGCCTCAGAGCTCAGAGAAGCACACAGTGACACAGCCATGGGCCCGCTGCGCCCTCAAATCTGAGGGTAGGCAGGGGACTGGAGGCCGACTCTCCTCAGACATCGCCAGGTCTGTGGTTGGTGCAGGCCAGGTAGGGTGAGGCGTGACTTAAGTCTGACCTGGGGAGTCTACCGACAGTGAGGGACAGGCTCTAGACCCCCTCCCCATTTTGCGGCATATTCTGGGCCAGCACACGGAAGAGGCAGAAAAGGCTGTGAGCTCCTACTGCCTAGTTCAGCACAGCAAAGAATGTCTTCCTCAGGGCAAGGGGCAGAAGCTGGGGGACTCCCGGCTGAACAGAGAAGGTCCCCCTCGGGAGGGCGAGGCCTGGGAGGCCGGCTCCTTGACAAGCTCGTGCGGCAGGAGCTGGAGCAGAGCCGCTGCACACCACCCCCTACCTGTGAAGTCACAGCCTGTTTCCTCCTCTGCAGAAGGAGGTGGAGGCGGCACTTCCGTCCAAAGGAGTTGTCAGGGCTGAAGGAAGTGTTTGGCGGGACCTGTAATTAGAAGAGCCCTGTGGTCGCTGAGTCGCTGTCCCACTCTGCCCAAGAGTCAGGACAGAAGAGCTCTGTCGTATCCCAGAACCGGTGTGGATGAAATCAGCGCTGTCTCGTTTCTCATCATGTGTCACCAGGGCCTCGGCCGGGGCGGAAAATGTGGGGGCTGTGTCAGCCTCTGCCTCTGCCTCTGCCTCTTCAGGAGATGTAGGGGAGCAGGGAGCAGCCCGAGTACAGTTGGGAACGGCTAAAAGCAGCCCGCTTTGCTATTAATGTAGTCGGTAAATAAATAAAGGAGGGCTTAAGCGTAGTGTACAGCAATCAGTTTAGAACTACAGGGTAATTAGCGCCGCAGGGGGCTGCAGGGCTGCGGAGTCAGGTTTAAATGAGCGGAGTTCACTTTCACCGAGGCACCCCCTGGGGAGCAGGAAGGCAGCCCAGAGGAGCCCGCCCTCCTGCTGGCCCCTGAGGGGCCAGGGCTGCGCCCGGCATACAGAGGGGGCGATGTCCTCCCTGATGGAGGTGCAGGCATCTCCACACACAGAGAGATGCTCAGATAGTTCCTGACTGTGAGCGTCACAGCCCTGGGACTTCTTCTCCTTCCCCCGGAGCACGGCAAGCCCAGTTCAGGTGGCTGCATGAGCAAATACAGCACAGGTGTGGGAAGCAGAGGCCCCACCTGTCCATGGGAGTCTCCTGGCAGAGCCTGCGTGGTCATGTGACCGCTTCCTTACTGTCCCCCCTCGGCCCTGACAATTGCATCCTCCGCTCCAGAGCGCCAACTGGCTCTCCCCTCCCTCCGTTCCCCACTCGTTCTTCTATCCATTTATTATTCGTTGGGTGGCTGCCTGTGTAGACAGTTAGGCTCTGGGAATCCGAAGATAAAGAACACAGTCCTTGACCTCAAGGAACTTGAGTCCAGAGATGCTGGCAATTAAGAAAACAGGTGATTATCATGCACAATGACAAATGGTACAACCGAGGGTCTGCACAGCAGGGGCACCTAATTCAGCCTCAGGTGGCCTTCGCAAAGAGAGGCAGACTTGAGCAGAAACGTGAGTCAAGAGACTGTGAGGGCTGGGCAGGAGAGGGGAGTGTGGGTCTGCGCAGCTCACAGCAGAGAGGACGGCAGGCTTGTGCACCCCAGAAACCGCCTGGGGTCCACACACAGAAGAGCACAGGGGCAGCCACTCTGCGATCAGGGGCTTGGGGTGATCTCGAGGGGAGGTCAGGGTGGGAAGCCGCCGCTGCCCCAGAGGTCTTGTGAGCCTTGCTGCGGAGTTTGAATTCCACCCTAGGAGAGATGAGGAACCACCGGAGACTGAGATGCTATTTGCATTTTTGGAAAATCACTGAGCCTACAGGCAAAGCAGAGAATGGGAGAGGGAAGGGTGGAGGCAGAGCGCAGAGGCAGCATCTTCAGATGTCCCTTCCTGGGCCAGGGGCGGGAGGGTCTCCACAGGCAGCCAGGTGGGAAGGCTGGCACTGTGGAGGGGGTGAGACAGCCTCGGACTCGTCCACCTTCTCCTGCTTCTTAGCTGCGTGGAGCTTCGGCAGGCCTTTGCTGCATCCAGGCTCCAGCTTTGCCACCTCTGGAGAGAGGGACCTCGCAAAGCCACTGGAAGGACAGCCTCTAAGGCTGATGAGGACCAAGGCCCTACCCACATCCGAGGACGTGGGAGGCCGTACTGCCTAGGGAGTTTGCAACCCTGGAGTGGGGGGCATCTGCCTGTCCCCTTCCTGGCCCCAACTGCGTGCCCGCTGGCAAGCCCTGTCCTGGACAAGGCTGCCTAGGACGTCCCGGCTGGAGCAGAGGGCAGCTGCGGCCGCGGCTGGGAGGAAGGAGGGTGGAGGCTGGCCCTGAGGAGCGTGCGTTCTCAGGCTGGCCGGGCCAGGGCCCCTTTTTCTCCATGAGATCATATCTGGGTCAAAGAGCATGTAAAGCAGGCAGACCCCGGCGGTCACACAAAGCCCATTCAGCCAGCCCCTATTCACCCACCTCCTCTCCCCCAGAGCCCGCGCCTCTGCGACCCCAGCGCAGCGCCTAAGCCTCAGCTTTGATGTCCAAGAACAGAAAACGGCGATTAAATGTTGTTTTAAAGAGGGAGTGCTCACTGCCCTCCCATCTGTCAAGAGAAAGCTGAGGCCTGAGGCCGTCGGGGGCTGGGGGAGGGGCGGGAGGCAGAGGGGTAGGGGTGGGGGTAAGAGGGAGACGGCAGATCCAAATCAAAACAAATACCTTTTGGGCCAAGCATTCTTTTCCAAGGGGAGAAATATGGGGACAGGAGAAACACTGCGAGACAGAAACTCCAGGGAAAATACGGGGGGTGGGAGAGAAAGGCCAGGCAGAGGGGCCGACTTCCGGAGAGCTGGGAAGATTGTCCAGCGGTGAGTGTGGCTCCAGGTGGTCTCAGCTCAGCAAGCCCAGGGTCCCGGACAGCAGGAGCTGGCAGATCACCTTTCGATGGCTGCCATCCAGGCAGGCAGGCAGGCAGAGCCCCAGGTCTCCCTGCAGACTGCAGCACGGGGCGGACAAAGCACTGGGACACTGCTCCCGGCTCGGGGGACTCCCGGTGATGCTGCAGGGCAGGCCCGAGGCGGGCGGGGCTCCCACCTGAGTGACCACCGCGGCAACAGCAGCTTGTGTTCCCAGGCCTCGGCCGGGGGACAAACGATGCTGGTGACGGGGCAGCTCGGATGACCTCAGGCGGAGGTGCTGGCCACCATGTGTAGGACAGAGTAGAAGGGGTCCGCAGCTACAGGTAAGCAGATGGGCTTCCACCCCCAGGATGCAGAAGAGGGCTTGGCTCACAGACAGGGACATGGGCCAGAAGGAAACCCAACAGGCTGAGCTCTGTGGCCATCATTTAATCTGTGTTGGTGGAAATGTTGAGCTGGTGCCTCTGCCCCAGGCCCCCATCCCTACCCTCCCTGCACATGGCCACCTGCTCTAGCCTCCTTCTCAACAGGTCTTGGCTGCCACAGGACCAGGGGCTTTTAATTGGGTGGAAGCTTCATGTGGAGACATTCCTAAACCTTGGTCAGCTGCCAGGAAGACGTGGACAGTGACTCCATAAATATCCAGACAGGAGATTCCCGCCTTGGGAGTGCAGGACAAACCGAACCTGATTCGGGATTAGGTCTGGATGAAAGATCTGACTGCCCCACTCACTAGCGGCATGATCCCAAGCAAGGAGTTACATGCCAACAGACGTTAACTCCACGGGGCCAGGGCTTGTGCTCTGTCCATGATTCCAGTACAGAAAACAGTGGTGTGAGACAGTCTTGTCAAATGAGTGCATGAAAGAATGCCCTATGTGGTACACAGTACCAAGATCAAATGCTATTAATGTATTGAGCACCATTTAAGCTAAAAATCATTAGACCCGTACGTTGTGGAGTGGGTATGTGCCTTGTACACACACAGGGCATGGAAGTGTCATCAGGTGAATGTGCACATCACTGAGTGTTCTCTTCCCTTTATCACCAGACAGAAATCTTAGTTCCTCTGCAATGTTCCCCATCCAAGAAAAGGCAGAAAAGACAAAGCACTTTAAAAAGAGGGGGGGACACTGTGACCCGGAGACAACTGAATTAACTTTATTCTTTTCTAACTGCAGATTCAAGGTATACAACTGAACATTGCTATTTTTCTTATGAGACTTATAAATAAAAATACAAAAAATGTTCACTACAAAAAAATCTACTGTTAGTAGGATGTAAAAAATATTCTCTTTGCTATAGAAGGCACAAACTTCACTTAGTGACACATGGAGAGAGAAAAAAACCTGCAGCAGTAAATTTTTTTTTTCTTTTTTTCTTTTAAATCTTGTCAGAAACACTGAAGTTACAAAGAAACGCATCAATCTACACGAAACGAAGGCAGATGCGGAAAGCTGCAACCAGGACCGCACAACTTCGAGAGAACTGCTTCAGAAAACAGAAAGAAGTGGCAAGCACAACTTGGGGGACAGGGAAGGGGTGAAGGTGAAATCCAAGAAGGGGCAGGGGAGGAGGAGAAGAGAGGAAGGGAAGGCCAGCAAGAGAGGAAAGGAGAGGAAGGGAAAGAGACCAGGAAGACAGAGGAATGGAGGGGGAAGAGAGGAGAGAGGGAGAAAGAGAAGGAAAGAGAAAGGGGGAGGGGGAAAGGGAGGGAGAGGGACTGACAGGTTGATTTGTACAAAAAAGGAACCAGTAAAATTGAAGAAACAAAATTGGGCAACCTCCTAAAATTAGGCTAAGAGGAGGCGCTGAGGTAGACATTAACTAGAACATTGATGAATTAAAAACACTATTCTGTAATACAGAGCAATCGGACTGGCACTTGTGCTGTCACGATAGAAGACAAGCCACAAAAACAAACGAAACAAAACATAATACCCAAACCAAAAGGCTTAGTTTTGCTTGGTCCAGCAGGGCATCAGGGCCCCCAGTGCTATAACTTACATACATATATATATATTTATCTTTATATATATGGGCGGATGGCATGGCGCACCACCACGGCCTCTTAACCTTACGAGGATCATGCATAACACTATGTGAACGAACACTATGATACACACCGGGAGGCCGGGACCCTGTCTGCGGAGTGGGCGGCCAAGGACATGGGGAGGCTGGGGAGGCTGCAGCTGCTGGCTGGCAGGCCCTTGGGCCCCGTGTTCCTCTCTTCCCCCGCCTCTTCCCCTGACCCAGCCTCCTTGGGTTTGTCCTGTAGCCCTCTCTTGGCCATTTCTGCCTCTGCTGCTACTCGCCGGTCCCACTGTGTAGGGTGAGTCCTGCAGCCTGTCCTCCCACTGAGATCTCCAGGTAAGTGCCACCATTCTAGCCAGGCCAGCAGAAGCTCCAGGAAGGAGGAGACGAGATGGGAGGGGGGGAAGATGGCAATAAAACAGGCCTGGGAAAAATGAACCAAGAAGATCTCACCTCTTTCGCTTTTCCGTCTCCTATTCTCCCCCACCCCCATCTTCACCCTAGTTCAGCTTTGCCAGGGAACTGGTCCAAAGTCCCCCCACGAAGAAGGTGCCCAAGGGCGCTCTCCTCCTACAGCTCGTGTACCCATACATAGCGTCCAGAAAGGTACCATACACTTGTGAAAAAATGCAGCAGGTTTTTTTTTTTTCTTTTTTTTTTCTCAACATGGAAAAACTGTTCAGGCACAAGGATTAAACAAGCCCCTGTTGCACCCCTGGATTGTACTGAATCACTGGGTCCCCAGCCTCCCGACCCACCCCTGTACCCCAAATCTGCCTTCCTCATATTCGTGGCCTCCTCCAAAGCAGCCCAAAGCAGCAACGTTATTTACTATTTATATCTCTCTTGCTATATATATCTCTCTCTATATATTTGTCTATCCTATATACACATAGGATTTTTATGCTTTGAATGAGCGAAGGAGTAATCAGGGAAGGGGCACATGAGTGAGGGATAAATGTCAGCAAAAGCATTAAGGGACACACTGGTAGGAGCCTGACCTGGGAAAGGAGTCCCCAGACTGGAGAAGGGTTACCGTTCTGGATAAGGCAGTAGCACGCTGGGATTTTGCAGGACCACAGCTAAAGGCAGCAGGGCGGCAGCACGGGCCAGATGGCAGCAAGGAGAGGGGGGCAAACACCCCAAGCTCATCTGGCAAGGGGGCCACCTGCACACGCCTAGTCTCCCCAAGCCTGCGCTCTCGAGGGCTTCCTACGCTGCCTGTGCTGGCGCAGAAAGTCTTGGCAGGTGGAGAACAGTTTTGCCTTTTTGGGCAGGAAGGTGGAGAAGAGGCGTACTGGGCTCCTTTGGGGTATCTGGGGTCTCCCAGGGAACACAGCAAGTACGGAAGTACCCCCTCTGGTCTCCCTCAAGAGCTTACCACACCCGCTACTGGGATCTGCAGAGCCCTCCAGGCTGGGTGGGCCAGGCAGACGCTGGGTTAGTACCATCCTAAGCTGCAACATTACACATTACAAAATACCTCATGATTGGACACACCACCACACACACAGAGCACACGCGCGCACACACATACGAAGGGTAATTTGTTGTTTGTTGGTTGTGATGGTGGTGAATTTTTTTTTTTTATCTTTTTCTTTTGTTTTCCTATTCACATTACAAAAGGAAAGGGCAAGGTCCTGTAGAACTGACAAAGGAACTAACAAATACTACAAAAATATTACAATTTGTAGAGATCAGCTCAGCCCTCTCAGCTCTTATGAATGAGGGGACCAGGCTGAGTGGGAAGGGTCGGGGAGCAAGGGGCCAGCTTGTTCTATGGAGTAGTTTGTTTTTTTTTTTTCCCCTTCCCCACCAATGTTGAATGACATCTTGCTGTTAAAAATACTGTTGTCTGGAATTTCAGCTCCCCTGACTGACTGGGGGAGGAGGGCATAGTGCATCGTGGTTTCTTACAGACTGCCTCTCCCCCGAAGAGTCTACTCTTTTCACATTATGAACATGACAACTGCTCTAATCACGTATTTCAAGTTTAACTTTTTCCTTTCCAAAGCACTAAGTCATCATCATAGTTGCAAAACAGCATCCTCTTGACGTGATCACCCCTAACCAACCGTTTAGTGACACCGCACCCCCAATGCACATCCCCCAACACACACGTTTTAAGGCCTTCAGATTTGGTGGACAAGATTGAAGGGGAGGGCAGGAGGGATGGGGCCGGGGGACAGGAGGATGGTTACAGCAGCACCCATCCCTCCGACTTCCCGAGATTCCTCCCAACCCTTCTCCTCGACATCGCTTCCCTAAACCACTTTTTAAAAACCTAAGATCACAATGCAGCCACAACTTTCTGAGAGAGAGAGAAAGGAAGGAAAAGAAGCAACTCTTACACATAAAGCATGAGATGAAACACAGGGCCCATCCCCAAGCAAACAGGAGTATTGCAAATGTGCTTTCCAAAGATCGAGGGGGGGCGGGGCTGGGGAAAAGGAGGAGCAGAGGGGAGGCGAGAGAGGAACAGAACGAGTGGACAAACGAAGAGGTAGCTTTTAGAAAAATAACGCCCCCCCTAATACAACAAAACCAAGGCCGGGTCACCCCTAACCAGCCATGAAAGGACACCGACTTAGGCAATGACCGCATACACGGAGGTACACCACGCTCTCTGCAGGGATCCGAGGGACAAGGCCTCCAGCCTCAAGGACCCAGCAAGTTGTAGGGATGGTGGGTGCGGCCTCCAGAGTGTGTCAGGCTGAGCTAACGCTGGGCACAGATGGCTTGAGCCCTAGGCAGAACCAACAGTGACTCCCGAGTGCCTTCAGGACAGTGAGACCCTCACACACCATCCCCTCTACCCACCCCTCTGCCCTTCCCGGCCCTCATACGTAAATCCTGAGTGTTACACTCCTTCTGCCAGCTCCAGAGGGGAGGCTGGGAGCCAGGGTGACCAGGGTGACCAGGGTGACAGCAGGGTCTTGGCCAGCTGAAGTCTAAAGCCGGCTGTGCATTTACACAAAAAACAGAAGAGAACACACCCTTCCCATTCCTCCAACCCCCAACCAAAAAAAAAAAAAAAAAAAGACATAGGGTTAAAGAGCTCATGAGGTCACAAAAAAACTGAGGTAATTCAAGTACAATGTGCTAACAGGGGACACAGGAAAGAAGCAAAACATACACAAGGCCAATGCGCTTTCAGCTTCTCCTCCTCCTCCTCTCACTGGCCTGTGAGCCAGTGATCCTGTGCTGCTGTCTGGGCCTGGGTTTTCCTGCCGGGATCACTGTGTCTGGGGTTCCCCAGGCCCCATACTTAACGGGTCCCCAGCATGACAGCAACTTCCTCCCCTGGCCAGCTCCCACACCCTGCGCGGGAAGGACACCTGTATCTTTCCCTTGGACGATGAGCCCTTTCATGTCCTCTCCCTAGGGACTGACACAGGGTTGTAGGCGTGTGCGTTTGCTTGGCTGGTGGGAGATAACGTATTTAGTTGTTCTGTTTTTCCATTTTGGAAGCAAAAACAGCTCAGCAGGAACCTTGCTCCAGGTGGGCTTCGCCCAGGTGGGTATCCGACGTATTTTGTTTTGTGTACGCAGAAAACTAAGGGGAGGAAGGGGCTCTGGAGGGGGTTGAAGGTTTCCCACGAGGAACCAGGGGAGGAAGGAAATGCTGCCCACGTCCCCAAGGGGCTAGGAGCTCCTGGAACCCGGAGGACAGCAGTTAAAAGGAGGACAAGAGCACAGAGCTAGGGAGGGGAGAGCTCAGAGGTTCTCAAGAGATCTCCAGGGACAGCCAGATATGGCAGGGCACAGGAAAGCAGCGGATGAACTGAGCGTGGAAAGAGAGCCCTTCCCCTCCCAACCTGCCCCCAGCAAACCAGAGCTGCCATTGTGAGCATCAGCCGGGCCCCCGTACCATCTGCAGGCCCCTCTGCTTCCCTCCCTCCATCCTCTGAGGAGGCGATGGGAGGAGGATGGGCAGACAGTGTGGCTCTGACCATCTGACCAGCAGCCCTCCCACTCGCCTCTCAGCCTCTACTTCTAGACACAGATGGAGGGTCTGGGTAGAGGGAGGAGAAAAATATGCCACCATGGAAGTGAACAAAACCACCTCTACCCACCCATGAAAATCAAGCCTCCAGCCTCCACAGAGGGCAGAGGCCCCCTGGGAAAGGACACTGGCTTGGCATCCAGGTCACCTGGAGCCCTACAGAGAATCAAACACCGAATAGTTTTGAGGTTTCCTTTTCCTTCTCTCTCATTTTTTCTTTTCTTTTTATCTTTTTATCGTTTTTTTCTTTGCACAGTCCTCCCTCGACTTCATCTCGCTCTAACTTGTCTTTCCTGGCTGTCGCTCCTGCTCCGCCGAGAGGGCCTCCCTTCACACGTAGCACAGGTAGAGGTAAGTCTTCTCTATCCTCCAGTCGGGCGGGATCTCCTCAGGCTTGTGGCCCTTCATGTGCTTCTGCATGGAGGAGAGGCTGGGGCAGTACTCCGTGCAGATGGTGCACTGGTAGGGTGAGGCGCCATTGTGCGTTCTCAGGTGCTTAATCATGGCGGAGTAGTCCCGGGAGCGCTGGTGGCAGAGCTTGCACTCAAAGGGCTTCTCACCTAGGGAGGGGGTGGACACAGCAGGAGAGAGTAAAGACAAAGGGAGAGGACCATGAGGGCCTTGGGCCACCCTCAGGCATGTGGGAGAATCTTGGTCCTCTAGTCCAATGCTGTCCAGCAGAACTTCCAAGATGATGGACACACCATCCAACATGGCGGCCACCAGCCACATACAGGCACAGATGTGGCTAGTGCAACTGGGATGCTATGCTCTTTGCTGTGTATCACTGTGCTAGTGAGAACAGCATTGGTGGCTGGTGGCTATAGGAATGGATGGCACACCATTAGCCCCTTGCCTCACTATTTTTAACTTTCCCAAAGGCCAGGGCTCTTGCCTTCTACTTAAGGAAATAAATGTCTCAAAAGGGGACACTGAGGTCCTGGAAGTCCTGCGAGATGGTTCCTCACCCAGTTCTCCCAGTAGGAACAGAGTAGACAGTCCTTCTAGGGTTACAGATGTTAAGGAACAGGGGTGGGAGAAAGCCAGGGAGCCCCGTTCTTCATACACTCTCCACCTGGAGAACCTAGCGTGGTAAAGTGCTAAGAACCTGTGCTGGACCTGCCTTCCTTTCTGGGGCAAGAATTGGTGGACACAGCCATGGCATAGCCTGCTACCCTACCCCGATCTCCCCTCCACTGGAGTCCCCCGCAGCTGAACAGAGGATGGAAGGGAACCTTGTTTCGATACAGTAATTAACTGGCCAGCCATCTCGCTATCAATATTCCTCCGTGCAGAGGCCCAGCAAATAATGAAGTAATGAACAGCCCAAGTGATCTAACTATCGACCGGCTATTTACAATAGTCACTGCCAATGCATTTAATGATCCACTGGCCAGGTCACATCCCCAACAAGGGGCTAAGGAAACCCCAGGGCTCTGGGAAACCCTCTGGGTCACTTGAGTTGTCAGCAGCGGGCACCCCATCCTCAGCTAGAGGAAAGAAGACAGCCTGGACGACACACAGCTCTGCGTACTACTCCCTCTGCTCACCTCTCCTCTCCCACGGCAACACACTGTCCCCTAAGGCAGCACGACTTTCCTGAGGTCATCTCTTCCCCTTCTTCTAGACAGGCTCACGGTCTCCCTGATCAGAGGGCTTCCTAGTTTTCCTGGTTCCGCCAGCTCTCATTCTCAGAGGATGCCCCTCTGAACATGCACCTCTCTACTAACTGGCAGTGTGCTGGTAGGGTTTAACATGCAGCTTTCCAAAAAGCCCTGATCTGTGGCATTGGCCTACCAGTATGTTGTGAATACAGTACTTCCTCTGCAAACAATTTTAGGCAATGAAGATGATGTCACTGAACTTGAAACTGGGAAAAGCAGGCTTTCACAAGCAAGTATAAGGCTGCCCCAGGACTCCACCCACTGTTCCTAACGCAGGAATTCCTGGAAGTCTGGACCACTTTCACTTGTCTGTCCTCAGAGCCCAGGGAAAACTGTTGCTCACATTTCTTTTAAGTAAAAAGGAATGTCAAGGTACTTTGAAATAGTAAAACATTATACACATCAAAGGATTATTAAATACATCTGCTTCTCTAAGCTCAGAACTGAACTTGATCTAACATCACGATTTCCCCACCCTATCATAGCCTCATTCAATGCATGCTAATTCTTCCTCTAACCCTCTAGCAACACAAAACCATGCTAATCTTCGCTTCCAGCTAATCTGGGCACTTGAACCCTAACTTAGAACTCATAAATAGACATCGCGTTGCATGTCAGCCCTGACAGCGGTGCGGCTGCCTCAGGGTGTGACCTGGGGCCCTGGTACAGTGTGCTGTGATTGACTAGTCCTGCCTGCCTTGGTCTGTGGGTGGAGGGCTAAGGACAGCATTCAGGCCTCACAGAACCTCTTCTTCCTGGTTCAGCCTTGGGCCATCCTCACTTGGGTTCTCTGGGGGAACCCTGTGCTCCTCGGCCCACCCCAGGCCCCTCCCTGGCCCTCAGTACCTGTGTGCACCCTATAGTGCGTCTCCAGCTGGTGCTTGAGGCTGAACTTCTTGCCACAGCCATTGCACTCATACGGTTTCTCCCCGGTGTGGATGCGTTTGTGGCTCTTGAGTGTGCTCTCATCCCGGAAGCAACTGCCACAGAACTCACACTCGTACGGGTGGTCACCTGTGGGGACAAGGGGTTGGGTCAGGCCCTGACCTCGTACTGCTGCCTCTTCCCTTTATCACCTATTCTTTCCCCTGGATCGGGGCAAGCAGCACTCTAGCTTGACTCCCTGACCCTCAAAGCATGCCTCCAATTTGGGGAGCTCCTCACTGTTCCCCAAGTACTTTCTGCACTCTCTCCCTCTTACACTAACTCAACTGTTCCCTCTGCTTCATTTCTTCTCTCTCCAAAGTACTCCTAGTCATCCTTCAAAGCCCAGCTCATCCTTGTACGGAAGCTTCCCTTTAGCATCCCAGGAAGAATGAGTCACACTTTCTTCTCTGTCCCGAAGTAAAGAAACATCCAGCATTTTATTCTTTTATTAACAGTGCAGTTTTAGTGGAACATATCCATCAAAATGACCTATGTTTGTTGAACACTTGCTATTATGCTAAGACCAATACACAGATCATATCACATGAACATGACAACTACCTTAAAGAATATAATTCGCATTTTACAAATGAGAAAAATGAGTTAGAGATGCTTAACTCTCTCCCCTAAGGTCGTGTAGTTAGGAGCTGCATTGCGATGGGGCTGTGGTGTGGTTGCTAAGCCTGGACACTGGTTACTTCTTAGACTGCTAATTGGCACACTCTTGTATCTCCTGGCATAGGCACTATGCCTCTAAAACGGAAGTGCCTCAAGGGTGAGAAGTGAGCCTGATCCATCCCTGTCGCCCAAGTGTATAGCTCAGGAATGACCCAGAACAGACTCTCAGGAAATGTTGGATACATTAAGCTTAGGGAGAATTGTCTTCCCTCATCTGGAATCTATGTCCCTTACAGACATTCCTCTTTTAGCACGTATTCCATTCCTGCAACTAGGCTGTTAAATGAATTGGTCACTAGATGAGGAATTGTCTATAGCATGTACATTACAATATTCAGAACAAAAAAAATGGTCAAGGGAAACTCCAACTTGATGACTTTGCTTTTATTTGCATAACTCTTACACTGCAGTACTGAAGTGCGTAACAGCATAAAACTGCGGTACTGTATTTTACAGTGTAATCAGCAAAAATTACAGTACTGTATAAACAAGGTATACGATGCAAAAAAAAAAAAAGGCAAGTCACAAGTCTGAGCAGTGGGTCATAAGTGCAAACAGCACCCCCCAATCTGAACAGTCATTAAACAAGTAGGTCATTAAACAAGAAACATCTGTACCCTCCTTTCTGGGCATCCCACTCTTAAAATCCCCTAGGGGAGAGAGGCAGGGGTGTGCATTATGTCCCCAAAGTGGGGTTTCAGGACATGATAGGTGAGGACTTCAGCTACTTATTTATTACAGGAGTGAAGGCGAAGACAATAAAGATAGATTGATCACCCCAGACTTTGTTCATGAATATTTAAATATCTCTGATTCGTCTTGTCACTGTAATTACAATTTCTCTGGGCTGCGTCTCCAACAACCACAGTTTATGGTAAAGAATGGCCCACTGTATTTCACTTGTCCCTCTGCAGATGTGCGGGGCTGCCAAGCGTGTAATGTCCTCTGCATTTCATACATTTTCCTCAGCTGCTGAAGGTTTAAGTCATCCACAATGACCTACGTTTTTTCATTATCCCCATGTCAAACTGCGCTCGTGCCTGGGCATAAATTGTCCTTCTCCTTATAGACTCGCATGCCTATGCCTTCACTTCCTCTTTAAAATGATATTTTATTCTCTCCTCCTTCCCTTCCGAGGGCCGCTAACCAAACCTCCCCCCTCCCCAGTGCAGGCCCCTGTCCCCATATAAATTCTCATCTCTTCTGATGGCTCTGAAGGGTTTTTAAGGCTCTGTGGGGAGTGGTTGCTGGGGTCTGTTCACGGGCTGACTCTCTCATGGGTGGAAGATTTGCAAGATGCACGGAGGCCACGGGGTGGGAGGCTGTTCCATCGGGAAGCTCTGAGAGCTGGGCCATCTCGGTCTAGTTCACACCGATCTGTGGGCACCGCCTGGCTCAGAAGCACGTCTGGCAGCAAAGTCCTCACACACAGATGTGGCGATGGACTGAGGCCTAGGGTCCTCCGATCAGAAAACCAGTACCCTTGTCTTCCTGCTGCCAGAGATACACAGACTGCCCATTCTCCAGCCCCCAGCCTCATTGAACCCAAGGGAAATGAAGGCTCCTGCAGAGTTGGCACTAATTGCTTGTGTGTCTAAGAGAGGGAGGGTGAGTCTGTGCGAGCGCCCCCCCACGTGCCACTCTCCCTCTGCGTCTGCACACGAGGTCCGTCTGACATCCCACTCCCCCTCCTTACCAAATCAGCAACGATTACGACTTTAATCAAAGATTCAGTATCCTCATTAAGATATAAATAAATAAATAAAGCAAGGGGCACATGAGACCGCAGCCAGAGCTGGTAATTAAAACGTACATCGGCAGCCACCCAGCCCAGGGCCAGGGGGGTGGGGGGACACGACACGGCTGCCTGTGTGTGCCTTTCACCTCCACAGGGGCGCCCTAAGAGTTTAAAAAAAACATCTGAGGGCTCTGTTTGATCAGATTTTTATGAATTTCATTATGAAGTGGATCACATGTTAAATGAGTTTAAACAGGAACTCTCTCGAGTCAGCCCAGGGAAAGGAATAAAAAGAATTCAGAAGAAAGGAAAGAAAGACAAGGCGCACACACACACACACACACACACACACACACACACACACACACCCAGATTTTGCAGCCTGACAAGCACCCAGCCCACAACCCTCACCCTACATGTTAATCATGTCAGTGTGGCTATAATGTACACAAAACTGGCAGCAAGACTCAAAATCCAATTTGTGGTATGTTGATTAACTCTGCAGACTTGTTAATGAGCTTGACATTAAGTACAGGACAAACGAGACTAATTAGAGCCCCTCTGGCCTGCCCAGTGCACCTGTGATCCCCCTTTCCCCAATTTATCATCACCTGGATTCCCTGGCTCTGACCAAGCCCAGCGTCCGTCTCCTCACCCCAGCCCCAGTCCCTCAGTTCCTCGGCCCCTCCCTCCCGGCCCCTCCCTTCAGCACAGCTGAGAGTTTATTATATGATGAGCTGTGTGAATCAGGGATCCATCAATGCCAAGAGCACGGCTGGACTAACCTACCAAACACAGCTGCTGATGCTCAACACCCAGCCCCAGCAGCAAATGGGCCAAGAACAACAGAATATTAATGAGGCATTGTGTAGGGGATGTGCAGGGCCTGTGTATGGCTGGTGTGAAAATGATGGGTGGGTGGGTGTGTGCACACGGGCTGCACACATGTTGTGTTATTCCTAGATGAAGCAAGGGCTTCTCCCAAACTCTGTCCCTGCCCATCAAACTGAACCATGATTGACAAAGGGCAAAACAAGACTGACATTTGGGTAGCTGAGCTCCCAGAAGGTGGCACAGGCGAAGCAGGGGCCTCCTGAGGGACTTAGTAGGCCTGCAATCTTTCATGTCACACGAAGCCAAGTGATATGACCCAATGGCATGCTCAGAAGTGGCTGAAGGGAGTTCCCCATCTCTCAGAAGGCTGGGCTCGGGGACTCGGGAGGAGGATGCCAGCAGGAAGGTGCATGTATGCAGGCACTATGGAGACCGTTCTTAGCCCCATCCCTTCCTCCTTGCTGGACTCTACCCTCTGCCCCCTCAGCAATCCTAAGTAATTCTAAGCAACTCTGGTGACCCAAGGCTTCTTGGAACAGAATGGCGTCCAGAAGCGAGGGCCCAGGTAGGCTCCTTGGCGAGGCCGCCACTGCTGGCAGGATGGTCTGTCGCAGCGGAGCCTTTCTTCGTATAGCAGAGCCTGTCACTGTGTAAAACCTCGTCTCACACTCAGTCCCTGAGCTGTGACAAGACTCTCAAGAATGAGGAAGAGAAGCAGGGTGTGGTGGCACACACGCTTGTAATCCCAGCACTTGGGAGGATGAGGCAGGAGAACTGCGCTGAGTTTGAGGCCAGCCTGGGCTACATGGTGAGTTCAAGGCCAATCTGAACTACATAGTGAGACTCTCTCAAACACAAGAATGAGAAAGAAAGGTGTGTGTGGTGGTGGGAAGGGTCTTGAGGAGATCAAGGGCTGCTCAAAAAAGCAAATGCCTCCTGACTCTCAGACACCAACTGTCCTCCTCTCAAGACCCAGGCGTTAGTGGCGGTGATATGCCAGCACTTGGACACTTGGGCCAGCCTCTCTGTCTCACTTCCTCTCTCTCAGCCCATCTTGTGGACTCGGCTCTGCAGGGATGTATCATGACTTGTTGTTTAAATATCCTCACTGTCTCCCGTTCATAATGCTGAGTCCAAAGAAGAGACCTTCTGCGGCTGTTATGGAGAAAGAAGGGTGACTTGCTCAATGTGCCCTTAAGAGCCAGAAGCTGCCTTCAGGAGTGTGTATGTGGACTCCAGGCAGCGGGAATCAGGGGCTGTGGCAGAAAGAGTTAGAGATCCAGAAAGTCATTTGTTCTCCAAACGCATTCTGGCTCTATCTACGTCAGAATCCC
Organism: Chinchilla lanigera; assembly: GCF_000276665.1. NCBI lineage: Eukaryota > Metazoa > Chordata > Mammalia > Rodentia > Chinchillidae > Chinchilla > Chinchilla lanigera. The sequence continues at coordinate 15,834,853 of NW_004955412.1, read as the reverse complement.
TTAGGAGTATTTATTAATAGTGCTGAGGTTTGGATCCCACCCTGGACCCAGTGAGTCAAAGTTCATAGAAAATAAACATCTTCCGTTCTGTGCTGAGCATGGAGAGATCAAGAACCAGCGGTCCACCATGCAGGACTGGAAGAAGAACTGTAAACATTTCTCTGTCATTACCAGAAATCCCACATGTCCACCCTGGAACAAAGGACTCGGACCGGCACCTCTGCTTTATGTTTCGGGAGGTAAAGCTAGACACGGGCTCCCAGAAACCCAGAGCCCTCGTCACCTGGACTGGCCTACCTGTGTGTGAGCGCAGGTGACGCTTGAGGGCGGTGTGGCTGGGGAAGGTGCGGTTGCACTCGCTGCAGATGTAGCTGCGCACGCCCGCGTGGACCTCCATGTGCTGCTGGAGCGCACTCTGTGCCTGGAAGCGCTTCCCGCACAGCAGACAGAAGACAGCCATGTCCGTGCCTGCGAGAGAACAGAGGGAGAGCTCAGGAGGAGGGGAGCCCAAGGAGATTCTCTGCCCATCCAGCCTAAGCCAGCAGCACAACAACTGCCCTCAACTCCAAGGGCAAATCAGAGGCAGCCCAGGCCATGCAGTGTTGGTTGTCTGTGGCTCCAAGGGACAAAATCAACAGGCATCCTTCCCTGGTGGGACCTAGGGACTAGTGGAGGAAAGACAGGCATTAATCACATACATGGCAACAGCAAGTGTAAACTTGTGAGTATGTCAGGTACGACGTAGAAGACAGAGTACTAAGGGCAGAATCAGAGGGACTTCTCAGAGTCTAGAGCAGCAGTGGAGAAGCAAAGTAGGCTCTGCAAGGACCAACAATAACGAAGATCATAATGTACTATTAATGAAATTAAAACCACAACTTCAAAAGGTTGTCTCTATCATCCTCACCCTTCAGATGAGGAAACCGTGGCACAAAAAGGTCTAGTAACTTGTCCAAAGCTCTAGAGAGTTCATAAGCAGCAGTCTCCCTGAGATTCATACCAGGTAGTCTGGGTGGGAATCATTTTCTAAAGGTAGTTTCATATCTTATTCTTTTAACCATTTCTCTGGTCATTAAAGTATGAATTTTTTTTTTTTTTTTTTTTTGAGACAGAGTCTCACAATGTAGTTCCAGGTTGGCCTTGAACTCTCAGTGATCCTCCTGTCTCAGCCTCCCAAGTGCTGGCACTACAGGCATATGTCACCCCCCTCAGCTAAAGCATGAATCTTGAGTCCATTCATTCAACAAATACTATTGTGACAGCTTCCGTCACTCAGACCCTCTTTGTAGCACTGGGGATTATAAAGAGAGAAGAACACAAAGTCCCTGCCCTAATCCCAGATGCCACACTAGGCCGATGGGGAAAGCACTCTTTGCTGATGGGATAAGATCTGTGACACTTAAGAGTTGAGAAGAAACTTGCTGGGTGAGAAGATGAGACAGAAGAACAGTGTGGCTGAAGGAAGCTAGAGAGAAGCAGGGGCTGGGGCTGGGTCATGTGAGGTCCTAAGCACCACGTTAAGATCTTTAGCTTCATCCTAAGGCCCAGGGACAGTTGTAAGCAGATTTTCAGCTAGTGAGTGGCATGACATTTCCATTTCGTTCTGTCACTCCCTGTGCTGCCCCAGTATCACAGCACCCCATAGAGACAGCCTGTGTTTCCTGCTTATTATCAACCCCTTCCTGATGTTGCTCTGGAGCTGTGGCCTTTCTGGCTAGGGGACCGTACGAGGCAGTGTCTAACTCCGCTTCTGTGTCGTAACGGTAGCCCACTGTTCACTAGTGTGAATCCCGGTTCCTAAAGTACATCAGCATCCCCGGTCGTCTTTGCTGGCATCTGGGGGGACAACACCTGTGCTCAGCCCCACAAGGCCACCCCAAGCGGGAAAGGAGGTGCCTGTCCACCCAGTCCAGGCCGGAGGGGGGACCCAAGCTTTGGCTGACAGAAGCCATGGACTGCTTGGTGAGGAGTCAAGGAGCTTCTCGTGGCAGGTGAGGGGGAGGAGCAGGGACAACATGAAGAATCGTGCTTCCTTCGTGCCCAGGAATGGAGACAGCAAATGAGAAATCTGGTTCTTGCCATCTTGCTCTATTCATGGCTGGGTTTGGAATGGACTAGTGGGAAGGCAGGAATGAACTCTCTCTCCTGCTTCACTCTCCTGCCTCTCACACTCACGCAGGGCCCCTCCTTGTGCAGACACTGGTGTCTAGCTACCGACAGCCAGCTCCATTCTGTAGCCCTGATCCATCAGGCCAGCAGCCAGGAAGGCAGAGCAGGGGTGTGGGGACACAGGAATACAAGCTAGGACTTGATTTTACTCCCAGTCTTCAAAGAGCAGAAGGGGAGAACTACAGGCATTGTGCTATGGGCTTTATGTTGTCATCATATTTAATATTTCCATCACAACACAGGCATTCTTATCCCACGTTCTACACATGGGAAAACACAGATTAAGTAACTAGCCTAAGGTCACAAGGTAAGAAAGGCAGCACTGGGATCTCTCTACCTACTCTGTTGATTTTAGAAACTGTGGCACAGGGCCCAACTTTACCTCTGGGCTGGTCACCTGTCTGTCTGGGCTTCTCCTGTAATAGATGTCTAATGACAGCAAGAAGCAAGCACCAATACACCCAGGGCTTTCCCCAGCAATGGCTAGAGAACCCAAGGCCACGAAGGGTAGATGGGAAGCTGGTCCCAAGCCACAGCTTTTGCAAGTCTTCCAACGCCAACCACAGGAGACCCAGCAAAGTCTCTGGGAGGTATCGATGAGGATGCTCAGCTCCGCTTGACGAAGATGACAATACGGAAGGAAGTAGTCTAGCAGGACAGAAGGAGACAGGGAGCCCCTGAGTCCAGTTCAGCCCAGTCACCATGCATAGGAGCAGTCTCTCTGCAGCATGTGCTGTGACATAGCAGCCCTGCTGCTTCAGCCTGAGAGCTCCCAGCACAGCATCCCCCTCCGCCCTTACTGTCCATCCCATAGAAACCCCCGATTAGGCCAGGTGTCCAAGCATCTGCCTTAGATCGGGCAGCAGGCTTCCTGGGCAAGCCATGCCCTCGGAGAGGCAATGCTCCCTCTAGGCCTCTTCCAAGAGCCCCCCACCAGCATGCAAGCCCAGGGAACATGGACAGCACCCCAGCAAGACACCCTGAGCCTCTGGACCTGGACCCAGAGGTGGTCTGGGGTTGGGCCCATCCAGCAATGCCAACTGAGGACTCTGTAATACTCTGCCCCCCCTTGTTCTTCTCAAGGCCCGTAATTAAGCTGTCCCTTGGTGCTGTCCCTTACACCCAGAACAGCCTGAAACCACATTTCTGCCCATCTAGCTGGCCTTGCCCATTATCAATTGTGAGCACCACACTAAGTGACCATGGAGCGGCTGAGATAGGCCAGGGAAACTGGGTCTCAGAAAAGACACTCACACGCGTGAGTGTCTCCACCCAGAAGACAGAAAATGTGATGAGGTAGGTTTCATAGAAGAATCTGAGTCAGCCCTTGAGAATGCAGAGTATCTGAGAAGCCAAGGGCTGGGTAGTGGAGTCCCAGGATCAGGTGAAGGAAAAACTACAAGCAAATTTCAGAGCAGATGGCATAGCAGACAGGCCCTGAGGATGGAGCAAAACTGGGGGTCAGAACACAGATGACTGCGTGTACCAGTGGTACTGTGTAGGTGTCATTCTAAAGGCAATGCGGGGCCACACAAGGACAAGGGCTGCCATGGTCTGAAGGTCTGTGCCCTCCTCAATGCACATGTTGAAATCCTGACTGTGGAGTGATGGGACCAGAAGGTGGGGCCCATAGGAGGTGTTGCATTATGAGAACAGAGTCCTCAAGAATGGGATTAGTGCTTTTATAGAAAGGACTCCAGAAAGCTTGCTAGTCCCTCTCACCCTATGAAGACACAGCAAGAAGTCATGAGACCACAAGCAGGAAGAAGGGCCTCTCCAGAACCTGGCCATGCTGGCTCCCTGATCTCAGACTGCCCAATCTCCAGGACCATGAGAAACAAATTCCTGGGGCTGGGGATTTAGCTCAGCGGCAAAAGCGCCTGCCTGGCAAGCGCAAGGTCGTGAGTTCGGTTCCTGGTACCGGAGAAAAACCAAAAAAAAAAAAAAAAAAAAAAACAAACAAATTCCTTTCTTTATAAATCTCCCAAGTCGACAGCAATGCATGACAGCAGCCCGAACAGACTAAGAGAAGAGGGCAAGCTTCTACAGCCCACAGCAAGGGCAATGCCTTGGCCCACAGCAAGGAACCAACAGCAGGTGCAGACAGTTGGAGGCGGGAAGCTGATGGTGCCTGGGCTACCACAGGAAGAGTGAGGGGACAAATGAAGGCATGGGGCCTTGAGGACAGGAGGGGTGTAAAAGTGAAATCCCAGGAAGGTGTCACAACAGGACTTGGGCCTGGGCTGCAGTAACAAAGAACAGTATCCACAACGCCCCAGATGGCCAGCTCTACACCTTGTCAATGGGCTTAAAGTTATATGATCACCAGTTGGAAAGGAAATGCCACACTGCCCCTCCGGTGGCCTTTCTCCCCTTCCTGGGACATCACACAAGGCACAGGAAGCTCTCTTTGGCTACTTAACTACCAACCAAGGGCTGGTGGGAAGAGGAGGAGGAGGTTCACAAGTCCTGTATCCACTTTCCTGTTCTCATGCTTGGAGACCAACAGTCTCGATAATGGAAAAACATTTGTTAAAAAAGAAAAACTGAAAAGGGTGGAGGGAGAAGCGGATGAGACAGAAGAAAAGCTATTGGTGCATGCAAGTTAAAAATCTAGAGACGCGATTTGAGTTATTAAACAATTTGCTATCGTTTCTGCCTAGCTGATTGTTCGCATGTATGATGAGTCAGGGCAGATTCTATTACACTGGGAGATTAAGCAAATAAATGCTAGCTTTTGGAAACACATTAAAATGTGGGAGTATGGAAATAAAATTATCTAGAAAATTGTATTAGCAATTCATTAGCTGCAGTAAGATGTGCAGCAGGGCGAGGGGGCCAGGCAGCGTTAGAGCTCTCTGCTCCCTTCAATGACTGAGCTCCATCCTCTGGCATGGAGACATGGCAGGACTGGTTCCACTGGGGTAGAGGTGGGTCCACTTGGATGGACATGGCCTTCAGCAGTCATACGGTAAGACATAGGAGGGAAAACATAGCACAAATCTGGCTCTATCACTTTATTTACCTTAGGACCCTGAGCGAGTCATTTGCCATATTGCTTATGGTTGGTAGGAACATCAAATGAAATACCCACATGAAAAGCTTTCTAACTATCAAGTGGTCAAAGAGACAATGCGAGCCCAAATGATGACTTTGTCTGAATTAGGAAATCGTATCTCTTCCTCTGAGTAGACACAGAACCTCATATTTGGCCAGTAAAGAGAATGATGATCTCTCCTTCCCCCTCAGTTGGGAACCCCTTGTGCAGTAAACAACCCAGGCCACAAATCACAGCAACCCTGCACAATATACAAGCCTCAGCTGTTTTACTGACTCTGGGTTGCTTCCTCTTCTAGGAAACGGACCCTAGCAAAGGTATCTTGCTTGTCTAAGTTATATCAGTTAGGACGGGGTCCAGAGACATCATCTTCCTCTAAGCTCTTACTGTTACAACACATAAAAGCCTTTTATTGCATTTATTTTTCTACAAGATTGTAAGCCTCCAAAGTAGGAACTATTCTAATCATCTTTATATCCCCAGCACACACAGCACAGGACGTGATGCAAAGCAGGCACTGAACAACAGTCTGCTGTGCTGATAGGTAAGTAAGGGCCACGGGACCATCACAAAGAATGAGGGACAGGTGTGAGAAGAGTCATGGTATAGACAGCCTGGGCTGGGGAAAGCTCAGGCTAACATCTGCAAATGAGATCACTACCAACAGCTTCCAACAGAGACTCTCCTTAGAAATTAGTAATGCCAAGTGGCATACAGGCAGCTCTCTGGTGGCCTGGATGGAACTCACACCACACCTGAACTCTGCCGTTCAGAAGCAAACATCCAGATCATCACATCATCACAACAGATCATCACAACCAGTTTCATCACATCATACAATGAAACTGTCTGAAGACTCCACTTCTGGCCCAGGCGTGCAGCTCTTCTTGGCATTGTGATCCTGACACAGGTAGCTATTAGCCTTGCTGTGGTGTGGATCTGGAATGTCTCCCAAAGGCCCATGTGTTAAAGGCTTGGTCTCCAGGATGCTACTATTGGGAGGTGGTGGTAACTTTAAGAGGCAGAGCCTATGGGGAGGTTTTTAGGTCATTGGGGATGTGCGCTTGAAGAGGATACTGGGACCCTAACTCCGCCTCTTCTTTTCTCTTTCATTTCCTAGCCATGAGATGAGCAGCTTTGTTCCTCCACAGGCTCCAGGTTGAATGAAAATGGGCTGGAAACTTTAAAGCTGTGGGTCAACATAAACACTTCCTTTTATAAGATGATTATTTTAGGTGTTTGTTACAGTAACGGAAAGTTGGCTAACCAGTCCTTGACCTCAGTTTCTTTACTGGGGGACAGAGAAAACTGCTGTTTCTGACACTAACTCTATAGTACTATGAGGCAAATGACAAGCATTTTTTAGTTCATAAATCTTTAGGATGCATGGAGATACAAACGCATTGCTCTCTTACCAGTCTGTAAATTTCAATGTGAATCAAACACAAAAATCCTGTTTTGTGACAGTTCATTCCTGTCCAAGGAATGAACTGATTGGTTCAAGGAGCCAGAACTTCCTCTCTCTTCTGGAGAATGAATGAGGTCAGTCTCATCCTGGACTCCCAGGATATCTGTCCAAAAGGAATGTGAAGTAGGAAGAGAGAATAGGTGTGGCAGGGATGAACTTGGGATGTGCTTCTAGGTGACGTGGACAGGATACATGCATACCGTGGGAATCTGCCCGTAACAATCCCACTGAGGGAGACTGTGATGTGACTGAACCCCCAGGACAGAACAGACCACTTGGGATGTATGCCACACACCACTCAGAAACTCCCTATTTAAAACAAGTTTAATTTTAGCAAAAGATGTGTCAAAGCCAGGCTAGGGTGGAACAGAAGGCAGGAGCAGTGACACAGATCTAGGGTATTCATTTTGCCCAGGTGATGACGGGGTCTGAAATTATGAGACACAAAACCCCTCATGTTTACACCTGTGCTGTTTCCATACCCATTAGCTCTTTAATAGAAAGGAAGGAGCAGGATCAGAGGGGCACACAGCTGGAGAAGATGCTCAGGTGCTACACCTTCTTGGAGCAAGGCTCTTATTATCTCCCGCTATAAGCAGTTTTTTAATCAAAGGAGCAGAGGGATCTAAATATACCCTAGCTTTTTTTGGTAAGAGGACTGGGATTGCTATGTGTGCATGTGCTGGGCTGTATGGAGGCCTGTGTGTATGTGTGTGTGTGTGTGCGTGTGTGTGTACCACAGATGGCCTTCTGGTGTCCAACCCCACCCAACAAGGAAAAGCTGCCTCCCCTGCCACCCTAAGCAGCTGCTTCTCCCCACAGGAAGAAAATGTCAAACTCGGGGGATGTTAAAATCTTTACTTAAACTGGAAATATCTCCTACCCTTCGCTACCTCCTGCACCCCAATCCTTCAGACATGTCTTTCTGCTTCTCTGACCTGCAGGATTACTCTCTCCTAAAACGCCATCTCCAGCCCTGGGCAGCTCTTGGGATCACATGACCAGAACCATGACTTAAGCTGCTGCCTTTCCCTTCCTCCCCCATCTTTCTCTTCCCTTTGCCCCACGATGTTGTTGAAAAAGGTGGCAAAGCTTCATCATCCCCTATGCAACAGAGTCAGAGAAAGCAGCGCAGGCCGACTCACACCAAGCCAGGAAGGCTGTCTGCATCTCAAGAGGGTGGAGAAGGCTGGTGCAGGGTGGGGGTGGGGTGCAAGGAGCAGACAGGAAACAAAAGCCCAGTCCCTGACCTCCGCAGTGCTTCCTCTCTTTGACTTGCTCTGTGCCATCCTTTAGGGATTGGCTTCTTCTCAAGCATCTATTGCTTGAGCCCAGGACCCTCTTTCATTCTCCCGTGGTTTTCCTCTTGGGCCAGACTGGCTGGATCGTTTGGAATGGGCTTCTGAGCGCCTCACCTTCCTCAGCAGAGTCTTGAGGGTCCAGCCTGCCCAGCTGAAGGCTGTGTCAGCCCTCTGTCCCTTGGGAATATCAGTGACAGTTGCCACTATTCCCCTACTGTCTGTGATCACCCTCCCAATATGGGTGGGATGGCTGAGAAAACATGTTGAAGGCTCGCCTCGAACCAAATAAGCTTTCTGCACAGAGAATCGTCTATTGCTGGGGCACTCAGTCACATCTTCCCAAACCAAGCAAGGAGCCAAAAACCTCAGCACCTAGCCCTCTTGTCACCTTTAGCCTTGTCAATTTGCAGTCCCCTTATCCAGCCCTCCCTTCCCTTTTCCTTTTTTCTCTATCTGCTTAGAACCTCGGAAGGCATCTTACAAAGCTCTATAAACCTGCCATTTCCACAGGGGCCAGGGGGAATGTTAGAGATTCATATCATAGTTCCAAGGAACAGAAGGGTCCTCAATGAATAACAAAAAGGGGAGGAGCCTGTGGAGCCGATTCAAATTTGTTTTGAAACTAAGCAGTACATGGGTACAGTGACTGCATTTTCCAACACACACACACACACACACACACACACACACACACACACACCCCACACTTCCAGTCTCTTGGGGAATGTGGCTGCCTCCTCAGGCAGCGGCAGCCAGCAGAGCCAGCTCCCGGAAACCGTGTATTTGTTTAGCAGTGAGCCCAGACACAAGCGCATTTCATTACTCGGCACCTCCAGCTACAGTAAACAAATTTGTCAGCTCACTAGCTCATTAAGGTGCGCCCCGGACACGCAGGATTTATTGAGACTGCACAATAAAAGTAACACAAATGGATTTACTAATTTTGTCAATCAGTCCAACAGATGAGCCGAAGAAGGGGAGAATTGGGGCAGGGAGTGAGAAAAGGAATGGGAAAGACGGGAGGTAAAGGAAACAAAGAGGGAAGTTTGGTTTGCAAGAAAGAGAAAGTAACACGGTTCCAAGGGGACGATCAATGCTCTGGTGTCAATAGGTGGCCACCTCTACCCCTGGCTATGGCACAGCAGGCTCGGCCTCTGTGTAGGGACCCCGCGCAGAGAAGGCACCAAGGGAAAACAAAAGCAAACCCCACTACCCTGACCACGCAGAACAGGAGTAGGGTCCTCCATTCCGTTCAACTTTGCAATGGTTACTGAACCAATGACCACTAGGGTTAAAATCCATATGCAGGGGAGCAGAGGCCTCCAGAACATCAGTGGAGACTGGCTGCCTCTTCTGGTACGACTTACTTACTCACTCCAGACACCCTGTCCTCTTCCCAGTGGACCCAGGGGTCCCACTCGCTGGACCCTTTCAGATATTCCAGAATGAAGTGAAACGTCTCCCACAAGACCATGAGGAACAGTGCGTGTGTGTGCGAATGTGCACGGGGTGGGGTTAGGGTGGAAAGTAAATCCCGAGAAATATGCAGCCCTCTGGTCTGTAACTTTCAAATGACAGCAGGACTAGGGCAAAGGTCAGGGGGTCCACGGCCTTAAGCACCTCGGCCAGCTGTGGTAGCGTAGCCTGGAGCCCGCAGGATGCCTACCCGTATAAATCAGTGGTGAGTAGCACCCGCTGGGGGCGAGGACAATGGGCCCACACTGGGGTGGGAGGCAGGACAATGGAGCCCGGCCAGTGCGCAGGCCCGGAACAAATGTGCTCTGGCACCACGGGGGCCCCCATTTGTGAAACTAATTGGTCCACGATTGAAAAATTGGACCAACTTGAACAGCTCTGGGAGGAGAAGGGCAGCCTGCAGAGGCCTGACCCAGCCTAACTCTGCAGAGCCGCTGGCCAGGCTCAGCCCTGGAGCACTTGGTATGAAGTTTATTGGGAACTGCCCATCCTGGGGCAGAGGTGCCTTGGAGATAGAACTAGTCTGAGAGAAGGATAGATTGGGGCTGGAAAGAGTGGGTGGTGTTTTGTTGACTTCCTTCCCTAAGACTCAGAGAACAACCATCTTCCTCAGTTCCTCTGTACTGCTTGCACTGTACTTCATTCAAAGGAGAAAGGCAGGCAACTGTCTACACTCTGGATTTCCAAAACCAAAGGACTCCTAATGCCCTCATGTAGGGCGGGGATATCTTAGTTACTTTCTTATTGCTAGGACAAACTGACACCCACAAGCTAAAGAAGAGGTTTATTTTGGCTCACAGTCTGTAGAAGTTTCAGCCCATAGTTGGTTGGCTCCAAGGCAGAGCAGCATGGCAGAGGAGAAATAGCTCAAGGCATGGCAAGCAGGAAGCAGAAAGGGATCAAGGGAGGAGGAGGGATATATATATGTATGTATATACCCTTCCAGACCATGCCCACAATGACCTACCTCTTCCCACCAGACTTCACCTCCCAACTTCACAGCCAGCTATAAACCCATCAGTGGACTGACTAATCCAGTAATGTTATCATATACCCATAGTTCAGTCACCTCCCAAAAGCCAAGCCGCACCCCCAGCACATGAGGTGGGATGTCTAGATATTAACCATAAGGAAGAGATGGTCACAACTAAACATGAGCTACAATCAGCTCTTCTCTGAGTCCTTCCTGCCTGGCTGCCTGGCTGCCCTCTGCCTGTGGCTGCTGGGGACAGTGGGAGGCCTGTTACTCTCAGCAAGGCTGCTGAGGACTGTAAGAAACTAGGGCCCCTCAGAATCTAGCTCTTCTAGTCTCAGGGGATTTCAGGAGAGTAAGTGCGAAAGTATGCAGTGGGAAGTCAGGATGGCAGCCTTCGCCCTACTGCCCATCCCCTCAGACTTCCACGAAGGCTCCCAGTGGCACAGGAGAAAGAGTGGAAGCACTAGAGTATTTAGCACTAGAGTATTGGGCCTGTCCTTAAGCCCGGCTCAGGAAGTCACTCACTGTGCACCCTTGCATAAGATACTAGACCTCTCTGGGCCTCGGTTTCTTCATCAGGAAAATAAAGAGAGGAGTGATACAGCCCTGCTGAGTGCCCCAACATGCACACAATAGTCTAGTTTGTGCCTTTTACAGAGAAAGTTGGCATTCTGAACGGTCCTTTCTCCTACCGAGATGCATTTTATCATTTTCTCCTCAAAGTTTTCTTTTAGTTCAAGAGAATTTGTAGCTTCTGTGGGAACCACTGTCTCAAGCTAGCAGAGGGACATTATGGGAAAGACAGATGAAGGATCTGAGGTTGAACACCTGCTAGGTGCCGATCCAGGTCAAACTTTTCCCAAGCCATACTGTGAGGTCAGAGTTCCTAGGAAGATAAGGAAGCAAGACCTGAGAGAACTACCAGGTTTTTTCTCTACGAGCCACCATTTAGGTGCGGCAGACTACTCCGGGCTGACCATCCAGGTGGTGGGCAGCTCTGGAGTAGCTGAGCCTGAGAATACCTGAGGCCATCTGGGCTGAGATGACAGAGAAGAACTGGGGCACCAAAAGCAAGGTCTTCTGAGGGGGAAAACACTTCAATTGGTTCTCATATAACATTCCCCGGAAATTCCCATGTATTCTAGAGAGGGTAAGGTGGAGGCAGGAGGGGGCCCAGGTAGGAGAGAAGACGCTGAGGATGAGAGAGATGAGGCAAGACAAAGACCCAGAGAAACAGGATGGAGCGGGGATGGTAGCATAGGCTGGAGAGACAGAAATTCACAATAAATGAAATACTGATTTTTTTCAGAGCCACTTAAACACTGAGCAATGAACAGAAAAACCATGTAAATAAACAAAACAACCCCCCCAAAGAGAAGATGTATTCATTTTGCTGACATTTTAATGGTTCCTCTCCTTCCCTCCCAGAAGATGATTACAAATTAAGCAGCATTTAAATGCTTTTTACTGTCAACAATTAAAAGGAGGACTGTAGGCCTGAGAGTAGAGGCCATTCATTCCCACGGTAACTGGGCTCCCAGAGACGGGGTGAGGCCTTCTTATACTGTACCGTACACAATGGCCAAAAAGAGAAAAGTGTACACTGTTAATTTTGCAAGACATTCAAAAGCAAATTAAAGTTAAAAAGCTCTGGGCACAAAGATAGATATGGAGAGTGACAGCAGGCCGGGTCAAGCTCATGGAGTTAAATTCTCAGTGCATCAGAATCAAAGCAGAAGCTGATCATAACCTCATTCAGGGTGTCTTGCATTGGTTTTCCTGGTGTGTGTGTGTGTGTGTGTGTGTGTGTGTGTGTGTGTGTACAGGAAAAGCCCGAAGCAGACACTGCTGTGCTTTCCTGAAGACAGAGGAAGGACCAATTAAAGCGAGTTTGAGAGTTCAACACTCAGCTGGACCCAGACAGGTGACCGGAAAATACCTACCAGTTGCCTGACCTGGGCTTCAACCAGGAAGACCAAAGCACATCCTCCTAGTACCTGTACCATAGAGCTGTCTCCGGTGGACCACACTAGATGATACTAATTTCACTTACCTTGGAGCAAAGGAATGTCATTCCAGGGTAAACCAGAAGAATACATTTATTTTTTCAGGAATTTACTTTCTCTTTTTGATGTTCCAATTATGGTTACCAACGCATGCCTAAGTCCTACCTGGGCCAGCTCCATCCCACCAATATCTAGTCTTTCAGTAAATTTTTTGTTGGTTTTGAGACAGAGTCTTGCTATGTAGCCCCAGCTGGCCTCAAACTCATGGTGATCCTCCTGCCTCAGCCTCCCGAATGCTGGGATTACAGACGGGTGCTACCATGCCCGGCTGAATCTTTCTGAAAAGCTAAACTGTAGTCCACACTGCACCCCTGTAAACTCTACTGTTAGAATTCTCTGCTGGCTAACTCAACATGGTTTCTACGAATCCATACCATCCCAAGTATCTTTTAAAACAATGGAAGGGTGAAAACTGAACCCGTGTAATGGTAAAGAAAGAAAAGGGGTAAAGAGGAAAGGGGGCAAGGAGTGAGGGGCGTATGGCCTTCAGTTCCTAGCTCCCTTCCTAGCTCTTCAGAGAAAAAGAAAAGGAAGGAGTGGGCTCCTGGGTGGGGTGGGGGGACAAGAGGCTGCATCTAGAGGTAGCCAGGTTCGTTTCTGTGCTGTGAAGTTTAATATGCAGGAGGGACGACCGAGAAATAAAAGAGACACGTCCCCTTTAAAAGGAAATATAATTTACAGTGTGCAGCCAGGCGGCCCATAGTTTCAATCTCGTTTACTATAGAGAAAACTCTGCTAGCTGTTCTCTATCCCACAAATCCGATTTAATCAGACAAGCCAGCCAGCGTGGCTTGGAGTAAAAATGGATAATTAGTAAACAGAGAGCTACTCCAGTGCTTCATTGGCATTCGAGTTGGGCTACTGTGTCGCATTTAAAATGCAGTCTGATGAAGTTTACAAAATCAAACCATTTGTTACTCCTATTGAAGAGGCTTCAGGCCACTTGCAATTAAATTGGAATTAGTGCTCAGAATGAGACACAGCAAATTCATACTAAAAAGGGATCTGACTTTGAGACATTTGACTTCACTTCAACAGTTTTCTGTGCAAGTGTGCATGTGGGTGTTACTGAGAGACGCCTCCCTCACCCTGACTCCAACAGGCTCCCCAGCAGTGCCCCCCACAACTTGCTACTCCGGGGGCTGGCGGCAAGGGGTGAGGACTGCTGCCACTGGGGCACCCGGCCCCACATTTACACCAGGAAGATACTGTACTGGGGAAAACCTGTCCACAAAGGACCATATGGCTCCCTTCTGCACGGAGTCTTTGGACAAGGGGGTGGGAGGGGGCGGGGAAGCTGCCAGAAGGCACGCTTCTAGAGGGCAGTGGCCCCGCCCCCTCAGACAGCAGGCTGGCGGGCGGCTGGGGAGAACCGGGCACCGCTTCCTGTCGGCTGGGCTCCTGTGATGTCCCACACAGGCAGGGTTTCACTCTCCAGGTCCTACTCATCAGCTTCTCCCACCCTGTGCATTGTCCCCCAAGGCGGACAAGGTAGGCAAACTCTTGCCTCGGCAAGGCGTCTCAGTCAGGAACCCACCCAGGAAAGCCCCACGCTGTCCCGGAATGGAACTCAAGACGTTAGTGACCTCGGAGAAGGGAAGACACGATATCTTGATTTTCACCAGCTTCCAACTAAAACTTAACAGTTCCTTCAACTGGGACTGTAACAAGAAACAGTCATATCAGCACTACCTGTAACATCTAGCTACCAATAGATATCGCAGACATTTCATCCCACACTGGAAATGTTGCAGTTAGCTTCACACATCATTTATGCAAACCACTCCGGCAAAAATATGGTGGCTCAACCACAGCCTGATCTCGCTAGTTTAAGGGATAACAAAGAATCACGAATGTTACTGTATTACAAATGGCTTTCTAAAGAATGTTTTAATGTCTGTATTTCAAGTCTTCTGATGCTGTATGTTTACTTTAGGCATGTGTAGACACTAGTCTGAGAGGGTTCAAAGGCCTCTGGACATTATACAAGGAAGTCAAGTGTCCCCTTCTAGGAGCTGGAGGAAGAGATGTGGTCAGAGCACAGTGTGTACAGAGATTTAGTTTCACAAGTTGAGTAGTGTTCTCGAGATAGATGGTGGTGACAGCTGCACAAGTGAATGCGTTTAATGCTACTAAACCATACACGTAAATACAGTTCATTCCTCCCAAGCTTTTCGTCTGCCACGAAGAACAGGAGTGGTGCTCGGCCTCCCAGGGAGAGGGAGGAATTGCATGGGGGTCCCTGGAAAGCCCACTGTGGGAGGTCTAGGCTCCCTTCTCTGCTCCAATACCAACGAGACTTACAGGTCCTTCAAGTTCCAGGTTTCCTGTCTCCCTCTCCCTCTTAGAATCAATGCTACTTGGGAGCAGGGTCCTAAATATTTAATGGATGGACAGAAAGATGAGCAGATGGATGGAGGACTGAACAAGGACTTTTTTTTTTTTTTTTTAAATCTCTGGGCTCCCATTCACCTATGAAATAGAGGCCAGGCTTTGATCCTTTCAAACTTCTTCAGCCTTCAAAGCGCCATGTGCCTCACCTTCTCCCCTATCTGCTGCCCTTGCCTCCCCTGGCACGCGGAACCCTAGGAAGCAGACAAGACGGCAGGTGAGCACACAGGCGGGGGATGGGCCGCGGAGGGGCATTCTGACATGGAATATGGGGGAGACAGACCATTGATGCCTCCAAGGTGCTAGGACTTCCTCTGGTTACTGCATGTGTATTGCAACTGCTGCTGTCCTTGGAGGAGTCCAGAGGCTCACCAGGCCTCCTGCCTGCCACACTGAGAGGGGAGGGAGCGGGAGAGACAACCGCCAATATTTAGGCCTGAGCAACAGACAAGTAAGGCAAGGAAGCCGCAGAAGCCTGAGGAGGGGCTTTGATGTGGTATCCACAGGCATGCAATGGTATGCAAAGCCTGGAAGGAGGACACGGCCCATTTTGTTTTTCAGGAATCAGACTGTCCAGAAAAATAACAAATGAGACCACACTGTCCACCAGCCTCCCATTACCCTCCAACCTGCCCTCCTTTCTAGTAGACTACCTTCCTGATTCACCAAGTCTGTTGCAGGGGAGAGATACAGAGCCCCTGGGAAGGTCCTGCCTGAGCCCCAAGGCCCTGTTAGGTGGTGTGTGGGCTCCTCGGATAATTGCCAGGCACTGTGTTGCTCCCCTCTGCATGCCCTTGTGTATAAACGTCCATACCAGGACATTCCACAGCAATGTAGGTCTGGGGAGAACCCAGTCTCAGACTCTGACACCAAGAAGGAAACACAAAGTTAAATGTCCCTTAGTGCTCTGAGCTCTTTCCTCTGGTGTGGGTTTTACTTCCTGGGTCCCTCCTCTTTCAGCTCCTCCTCCGGAGGTTCTGGGCTGCTCCCTGGAATGTGAGGTGGGCCCCGCCGCAGACACTAAACCTGACTCTCTTGCCAACAGCCAAGCTGTTTCTCAGCCCAGTCACCAGAGAAGACACCTTTGTTCCAGTCATCTGCCACCAGCACTGCCTGATTGCTGAATCCTTCCGTTCTTCCTTTCCTCCTTCTGGTAATCTTGATTTTTCTCTCTGCACTTCCATCTCCCCAGGGAGATAGTGCCGTAATTACTTTTAGTACTACTCTCTCATATACTCCCTCTTGTGAGTTCTAATCCTGTGCAGGCATCAAACACAGGCTACAATGCTAAGAAAATACTTCCTGTCCCCAAGAAGCTTACAGTCTGTGAGATACACAGCAAGGAGCCTGGGCTTTACACCCAGACCCAGCCTGGTTCAAATCCTAGCTCTGGCTCTGGGGGGCTGGGGATTTAGCTCAGCGGCACAGCGCCTGCCTGGCAAGCGTGATGTCGTGAGTTCCATTCCTGGTACTGGAAAAACAAACAAACAAACGAACAAAAAATCCTAGCTGTGCCATTTACTTACTGATAGGTTCTTGCCCAGGTATGAATTCCTCAATTATTATGGTGGTGGTGGTCTAACATGGCTGACGCCCAAAACAACAGCTTATCTTTCCAATAACCACCTTACCCCTTTCTCCTCCCCTCAGCCTGCAGTACAACTTCCTCTTGCCTTTCTGCATGCACAAACCCCCAATCGGCTCCTGACACGTCACTAGCCCGCCTCTTAAGCTCCTCCCCTAGCCAGAGTCTTTGTAAACCCCCCAGCTCCCTTGTTTAGCCCCAGAGGAGTCCGGTATCGCACGCTGCCCCTCTCCTCTCCATGTCTGGAGTAAAGGCCTTCTTTCTTCTCTGTTTGGTTCTTTTCTGTGCCGGAAACCTAACACTAGCTACATAATCACATGCCAACTACCCAGTATCTCTGCGTTTTGATTTCCTCAGCAGTATTAGTTATTGCGCCCACCTTGCGAGGTTGCTGGGAGGGTTAGAGACACTAGATAAAAAGTGTCTATCATAATGAGATATAGGGGAGCGTTGAGCAATGGTAGTTGTTTAGACAGCAGGTCCTGTAGGCAGGATAAGAGGGATCAGGAACATATATGTTAATCAATGAACTGTGATGTTCTACTTAAGTCCTGCTATGTTTTGAATTTGTTCCCCAAAGTTCAGGTGTTGGAAATTTAACCCCTACAGTGCCAGTGCCCAGAGGTGGAGCCTAACGGGAGAGATCTGGTCATTGGAGCCACGTCCTCGTGCATGGACTAGTACTTCTAGCATGGCAATGGGTCCCTTTTAAGGGATGAGTTTGGGCTCCACTTGCTCTTTCTTGTGCTCTCTTGTGAGCACCTTCTGGTCTCTTTCACCCCTTGCCTTCTGCCAGAGGACGACACAGCAAGAAGGTTCTTGCCAGATGCTAGCACTTTGAGCTGGGCCTTCTCAGCCTTCAACACTGTGAGGAGATAAATTTCTGTCTTTACCAATCACTCAGTCTCAGGTAGCCGATTACAGCAGCACAAAGTGGACTAAGTCAGAACCCACGAATGTCCTCAGGCTACCCCAGGAGGAGCCTCACAGGCGCTGCTCCTCTAATGTGCAGTTCAAACCTCCTTCCACCCTGCAATCCTCCCATCCAGTTCCTCCCACAACAGTGCTTTGGCCTCCATACATCTCCCCAGCATGCCCCACCTTTCCTTATGTCCATCTTGGCCAGTGCAAGCCTCAAGGCCCATGGTCCAGCCACGCTGTGGCTCCTGGTGAGTTCCTGAACTGCCTAGGCCACCATGCTCGCCCTGCAAACTTAATCCTCCATCCCTGTCACCGTTCCCTCCTCCACTCCTGCAGCTGCCTCTACTTCCCAAGCACCTGCTCACCTCAGCCCAGCGTCACCTCCCTCCTGCTGCGATCATCCACGGAGACCAAAGCTGTGTGCTTTGATAACCAGTGACCCCAGGTCCCTAAATCCAACAGACATCATCTGCTCCTCCTCTTAAGAGACTTCTCAAGCAGCATTTCAAGCTGGCAGCGTCTTCCTTCCAGGAACCTTTCCCTTTAGGTTCCTGACTGCTCTCGCCTGGTCTCTCCCCGCTCTCTCTAGTGACTCCTCTGTCTCCAGGGTGGGCTGGACTGGCTGCTGTGTTGTGCTTCCTCTGGATTCTGCTCCACGTTCTCATCTCTTTCTAGACACTCTGTGGTACTGGAGATTGAACTCAGGGCCTTCACACTGAGCTACGTCCCCGGCCCTTTTTAATTTTTAATTAAATTAAATTGATTGAGGTACTAGGGGCTGAACCTAGGGCTTTCCCACTGAGCTACATCCCCAGACCTTTTTTTTTTTTTTAAATTTTGAGGCAGGGTCTCTCTAATTCATTGAATTGCTCAGACTGGGCTCAAATATGTGATCCCTACCGCATCAGCCTCCCAGAGGGTTATAGACCATGTACCACCATGCCAGGCTCTATGCACTCTTATGTAAATTCACCCACTTCCAGGATTCCAGTATCATTTGTACGCTGATAACTCCAAAATATACATGTACATTGAGTCTTTCTTTTCTAAATTCCACACATACCTAGATACTCCCTCTCTTGAATGTCACCACCGGGCCTATCTATTATAGTATCAAAACTGTTCATTATCTTAACAACAGGAACAAAATCTCCCCCGCCCAGCCCTGCTGGGGATTGAACCCAGGGCCTCTGAAGTACACTACAACCCCTGCCCTTTATTTTTATTTTGAGACAGGGTCTCACTTAAGTTGCCAAATTGCCCAGGCTTAGCTGAGACTTGTGATCCACCTGTTTCTGCCTCCCAGAGTGCTAGGTTTACAGCCATGGCCCAAGTACTTCTCCTCTTGTGTCCTCCCTTCAGTGAACAACTCCACCATTACTCAACTGTCCAAGCAGGAGGAAGATCATCCCAGGTTTCTCTCCCCACTCACAAGAGACTGACAGTCAACTTTCCTCGGTCTTCTGATATCTTCTTGTTCATTTTTCTACCCATACCTACTGCATCTGCGTTTAATTAAACCATCATCATTTCTTGCCTACACTGTGCCGTCATCCTGCCATCTCCCTGCCTGTGCTTTAAACCCTCCAATCTCCTGCTCAACGGTGCGAAGTTTTTCTCTATGACATCATGTCACCCTCTAAGACCCTTAATGGCTCCTACTGTACCCAGGAAAAATACCCAACTACCTGAAGTGACTTTCAAGGGCCTTTTACCATCTAGTGCCTATTTATGTCTCCAACCTCAGGTCATAGTCCTCATCCTCCCATTCCCGTTTCTAATTCCGTGAACTTTTCTTATTAACTCCCACCTGTGTTGGTGCTCAGCCTGGCTCCTTCTCTTTCTCCCCACTCACTGCCCCACCATCTTGACTAAAAAACTTCTCATCCTTCAGATAAAAGCTTAGATGACCTCTTCTCCAAGAGGCCCCCAGCTCCCCATCCATGTACTGTACTCTCATGACGTCTAGCATCTCCAACACAACAATATTTCCATTATATACGATTTGCTTAATTACTCATCTATAGAGACAGGGATTCTGTTTTGCTCACCAGTGTATCCCCAGAGCCCAGTATACTACTAGATATCTAATAGATGTTCAATAAATATTTACTAAAATGAATTTATAAATGAAGACATAAAAAATGAACTTAGTACCTCTGTAAACTTGAGATTTGTGGTGTTGGGTTGGCAAATTATGATTTCCAGAGACCAAACCATTAATATTTGATTCTTACAACCTCAAGTAAACATGCCTTCTTACCCTCCTCAGCTACCCACCTACTACCTGGACTCCCTGTTAAGTTGTAGGCTTTTGGGCCTGTATGTTCTTTTAACACGTATCTTGCAATGTGCTTGACTATTAGATGGACACTTGCATCCACGTGCATTAGGAGCAGGACATGGCTCCGGGAGCTTGGCCTGGAAGTGCTCATTCGTGAACCCCAGTGCAGAATTACCCGGTGTCTCTTCATGACAGAGGACCAGAGTTTTTGGTGAGAAGGGTGCAGAACAGAGTTACTGGATATCATTCCATGGTCAAAGCTGTGAGCTGGCAGGCAGGAAGGACCCACAGTTTGGGGCCGGAGGTCAAAGCTGGCAACTTCTGGCCACTGGGAAGACATAGGCCAGAACCTTCAGCTCTCTTCAAAGCATACTTCTGACTTCTTTTTTCCTCCAAGAGCAGGAAAGTCCCTCAGCTCTCCCTGCGGGACCTGCCTTGAGCTGCCTTCACACTCACAAGTTGGCCCAAATCCCTGAGCTATCTACATTTTGGTAATAGACCCCCCACAAATAACATTCTTGGTAAATTTTTGTACTTCCTCAGATATGTATTATGTATAATACACCATTCTTAGACTTGATTTCCCCAAGAGATGGGAATCCTAAAACAAGGCTGCTAATGGAAATACCAAAATCCATGTCACAAACATATGCATACTGTGACCTCTAATAACATCCTGCTAGAAAAATAAAGATTGAGGTAGATACAGATATAGGTATAGTTAAGCAAAGATATAGATACAGCTATAGATATACAGATGTAGTGTAGATATTGATGTAGGTATAGATTTTTTAAAGGGCAGAACCGGACTTGGCAGATTTGAGTTTTCTCAAATCTGAGGAAAAAAGCCCTGGACACCAAAGATACCACAAAGGTTCTTACGGATCTAGAGATGACCTGTCCGTGGCAAACACAGTGCCAGGTGTCTTTGCAGCAAATGCAAGAACACAGGCCACCTCTTGGGTTTATCAGCTCCCAATAAAGATCCTTGGTCCTGCCCATGTACTTTCAGGGTCTTTCCCCTGCCCTGACACTCTGCTCGCTCCTACTTCCTGATTCCTCTACCACTCTAGTACAAAGAACTCTTAAAAATCGTAAGAAGTTTACTCGATTATCTTATTCTTCTTTCTTAACATTTGTGGGGCAAAAACAGGTGGGGAGCTATGATTTTCAAGTGCATGGCCCTTTCTGTTCACTCAGGTTAAAATGACTCTGGTTTTGGAAGATTTGGGCAAAAGTCACTGAGAAGAGCGAATCTGATGAACCTTCAAAAATGTTCCTACCGGAGCCTAGATGGAAGTACTTCAAGGTTTTCCAGGCCCCTTGATCAATGGGAAAGCAGAACGAAACACCCTGTCATTCCTAAGAAGTGTACAGCAAGAATGCCTCCCCACACCTGTCACCAAGATTGACTTGCTTCGTCAGTGTTTTCTACATAGGGAACAGCAGAGTTAACCTTGTGTGACCACAGCCACTTTTTAGGAGTCTCCTCTTTGCACTTGCCAATCCTCTATTCCTCCTTGCCTTCCTTCAACTTTCTGTTTTTGTTTTTTGTTGTTGCTGCTGCTGTTGTTTTTTGTTTCTGGTACCAGGAATTGAATCAGGGCCTCATGCTTGCCAGGTAGGTGCTGTACCATTGAGCTATATCCCCAGCCGCCTTCCTTCCCCTTTTCTTCTCGGACTGTTTTCTCGAACAACGGTCTGTTGAGAGCAGACCGCAGCTCCTTAGTAATCCCGGCATAGCCAGAGAATGCAGATGACCACCTCTCCTTCAGCAGGGCCTGGAGAAGACAGCACTCAGGGAGTGTCTGTAACAACTGCTCCATATTTTGGTCATGAACCCAGAAGAAACAACCCTCAAAGCACCCACGTGTGGAACTCTGGCAGCCTGAGGCTTGGGTTGTCTGAAATTCCACAAAGCGGGTGGAAAGCCAGGATGGAGCAAGAGAAGGACCACGTGGCGAAGGAGGATGCCTGGGGAGCACGGCAGCATCGGACTCACTGTGTGGAGCCCAGGGCGTTGTTGTCTACCTGCACTATCATTTGTTTACTATGCACTTAATTTTAAATTTTATGATAAAGTCATTATTTAACCTCTAAACCAACAAGATCTGGCTTGATTCTCCAAAGGAGCTCCTTCCCCAAAGGATGAAAAGCCCAATGATACAACACAGGCAGGGCTGGATCTGCAGTTGTACACGCTCTGTACAAAAAGACTGCCTTGGAATGGGAGCACACTGCATTCATATTAATTAACATCTTCATAGAAAGAAACTCTCTCCAGGGAGGGTCTGTTTGATTATTCTTATTTACTCAGTGATATTACAGCTTGATTTTTCCCTATACCGGGTCCTAAAGAGCCTAAATGGATTCGTAAAGGAAAAAGAAATGGTACAGCCTTTGAATGGAGACCACAGGGCAAGAGAGGGGGAAGGGTTGGCTCCTGTTGCCTGTTGGCTTCTGTGCTGGAAAATCCGCCCTGAGCCCCTGTGATGCTCATATCTAGCCTGTGTCCTGAGGGAAAGTGGGGAGAGCATCCACCCAGAACATTTGTATGACAGACAGCTCCGCTTCACACCAAGATTATCAATGGAATGTTCCACGCATGGAAATGTAAGACCTCCACCACCCTGATTCTACGTGACAGCTGTAATAGTGGTCCTAACCTACCTCATTCAGCTCTCACTGCTGCCCCTAGGGGGAACCAGGTGAGGGACAGCTGAGTTACTCATTTATGTTCATAGGTAATAAGTTCACTCATTCATTCATTCATTCATTCATTCATTCATTCATTCATTCACACAAGGCAATAGAGGGAAAAAGAAGAGTTATGCTAGAGTCCTGCTCCGTTTTCATTCACTTGCAAAGTAGGGACTTTGAGTCCCAGCCCTCATAAGGCTTCCCATCCACCGCTGGAGACAAAGTTAAACAAATAACCACTTATAAAAATCTCAAGGGTGGAATCTAAACCTGAAAAGGGATCAGAAACCCCCGTATGCTCCTCCCAACATCAACACTCACACAAGGTCCCGCGAGAGGCGAGGGTGTCCGTGGACATATGCACACCCCGGCCCAGGTACACACACCCCTACTCTGACACCGCAGCAGAGACTGAGTGGCTGCCATTCGGGGCCAGGCTCCTGGGCTCGGTCATGGTGCAATGGCAGGCAGGTAGCTGACCCGCCTTCCTGGTACTGGAAGCCTCTTCTGCCTGGGCTGATTTACTCCAAGGATCATCTCGGCCCAGAGAACAATGTCCTGTCCCAGCTGAACGACTGGCCGAGTTAGTCACACCCGTAAGTCCTCATACTTTCCCTCACGCCGTCCAACCGAGGCCAAGGCCCAGCCCTCTTTTCTCACTTTTCTGCAGGCTGGAGAAGCTCACGTGGGACAAAGCACGCTAGCCTCTCACCTGCCAACCCAGCAGTCACATACGGACAGGCCTAGAGAAAAGGGACCGACAGGGTGCCCTCGGGCTCCCGGGCCCACAGCCCTATTTGGACACGGGGGTGGGGTGGGGTGGGGTGGTAAACTCACCCTGAAAGTGCTCACCCCAGGCCTTCCAAGACTCCAGGGCCCAAGTCAGACAGATTGCAGAAGTAGCTCAAAGCAACTCTGGTCCTACAAGCTCTCCTAGAACTGGCCCTACCACATATTCCCTGCATATGGCTGGGGCAGTACCATCATATCCCCCACCCCTATGTGCTTTTGCCTTCAACTGTCCTCTACATGTTTGATGGGGATCATATCTCTGCCTTTTCAAAGCTAGTTCCTCCTGAGCAAGGAAGAAAAACGATCTACTTTTATCTCCCTCGTGTCCCAGGACATAGCTAGGCTCAGAATCACAACTTGATTTTGCAATAAGAAAGAATGACCTCAACACAGAAACCCTAAATCTTCGGAATGGCATAAGAAGCCTCAGATGTTGTTTCATGCCTCAGCAGCCTAGCCAAAGGCCTGGGCATCGCCGCAGTGAGAAAGAGCCAGTACCCTGCACAGCCCCATAAGCCAGCATCCCATACCTGCCGAGGAAATTACTTAGCAGAACTTAATGCGGATTCTACAAGATGCTTTGTTGCTTATGTCCATGACCTGGACATAAGGTGTTCTGTTTTGTTTGTTTGGGTTTTTGTTTGTTTTGTGCTTAACTAGAAAGGGTGAAGGTAAAAGGGAATTCTGATGTATGGGGATGTGCTGATCCTCAGCTCTGCCTTCCCCACCCGGGTTCCCACATGGTACACTCCCTGCTGCTCTCTTCCATTCAGATGAGGACGGCATCAGTGCATCACCACTCTGCCCAAGCCCTGTCACACACACACATACACACACACGCACACAGCTCTCACTTTATGTCTCGCCTCGTGCCGAGACAGAATTGATGGTGCTGAGTGAAGGAGTCAGAGAAAAACGCATGAAGATGATTAGCTGGGTTAGGTTTATGGCAACAGGCAACAAACTCATTCATTTCGTGTTTTGCAGAATATAAAAGCCCTGAAACATTTTAATTTTAAATTCTTATCATTGAATTTACTGCTTTTCTCTCGCAATGATTTGTGTTGCTTTTTAATTTTTACAGTCTCTACAGAAGCCAGATGCTACTGCCTAAGGACAAAATAATAAAAACCTACTGCAGTCATGAGTTACAGAACAAAAAAGAAACAAGCAGTTGACAGAAGTTAATATCTCAATTTAACAGTGCTGCTTCGCTAATGATCCTTTGATATGTGTTTATTTAGAAAGGTCTGATCTTGACCTTGAAGGCAAACTCAACCACAAAGTCTTTATGAGAAAAGAAAAAGACTTTATTTATAGATTGGCTTTATGTCAATCATTCAGGCAGCTGGTCCCCAAGTGCCAAGCCACTGAAGGAGGGAACTGGGGGGTCGGGGACAGGACACTCAGCCCAAATGAAGTGTTCATTTGGGATCAGTGGGGGAGAGGGCAGGTTGGAAAGGGGTTCTAGGGAACGTAAAGCCCACACGAGACAGAGCCCAGGGTTCCTGCTGTCTGCTTCCTCCGGAAGGAACCAGAGTGCTGACATTCCCTCCAAAAACTGAGATAAAACCATTAGCATAAACCTCAGAAAAGAGACACATGTGCAAAGGGATGGAGCAATACGACCAACAAGGAGGCTGAGACTGCCAGGAAGGTCTGTGCAGCATGCAGCTCCTTCTCTAAGAACTTTCTGAGAGTACCTGGAGGACTGACCATCTAGTCCCCCTCAAAGCAGAAGGTAGATGTGGCATCCAGTATTGCCCCTCAAGTGCTAATAAGCTTGTTCTCCAGCCGTTCCTCTCCCACCCCAAGGCCAGGACCTGTTCAAGGGCTATCCCTGGGGCTTAAGAACACCATGGGCTGGGCCAGCAGAGGGCCTCCTCACCCCAGAGTCCCATCCGTCCCTAAGAATCCTTCCACTGGGTCACACTTTGAAGCTCCTCCAGCAAGAACCCTCTGCTCCCGTGTGCCCTGCTCCTTGCCTGCCTCACTTTCTAGAAGCCCAACGGGCCCCTCTCTGCTGATCACTGTTCTCTGCCTTTCACTCACACCTTGAGCTCTCCCCTTAACCCCACAGTGCTTCACTGTTCCCGACCTATTCTGGGTGAGCTCTACTCTCACCATCTCCAGGACCACTGGAGGCCAGTAACTCTGCCCTGGACTTCTCTGCTGAGTGCAAACGCACTCTTATCCAAATGCATCTACAGTCAGTGTGTCCACACCTGACCTCCTTGCTCACCTCTCAAATCTGCCCTTCTTCCTGAATGTCCAGCTGGGTCATTAGCAGTAATGGTCACTCTGTCACCCATGCCAGACTCCATCCTGAAGGCCTCCATGTCCTCCTCCTGTACACATCCTGATGTGGGTTATCTGCCATTATTATGTAAGCACCTCCCTTCCATGTCTCAGTTCAGGTGGGCCCTGGTCTGCTCCTTGCCACCAGCTCCCCTCACCCTGGTTCCCACCAGAGGCTCCAAAGCTCAGGTCTCCACGCTCAGATCTAAGGCGCTGCCACCAGGGCAGACTATCAGGAAAGTAACAGATCTAACTTCCTCTTTCAAGGATTCCAAACACTCCCTATCTCTTATGGATAAAACAACAGCTTCTAAAAATGAGACAAGATGTCCGGCTTGGACCTGCCTCTACCTCCAGCTGCTCCTGCCGTGTTCTGTTTCAGCTGTGCACTTAGGCCATCCTGTCACCATTCCCAAACACACGCAGTCCTGTGTCTTCTGCCCTTCACCCTGGCTAATTGCTGTGGTTTCTCCATAACCTCGTGGTGTCTTCTGCTCTAGGAAGCCTTACCTGTCCCCTGGGTGTCTGCACTGTGCCTTTCTTTCCTCTGGCTGCCACAGTATTCTCCGTCACGACGCTCAGAGCTCAGCATTAAAACACCCTGTTTATGTGTCTGCCTTCCCATAGCCCTGAGCTCCCATCGAGACACCAGGTTTGGGGCTCTTTGTGCTCCCAGCACGGAGACATGTAGCATATATCAATAAATGCGGAAGGACTTTGAGCGGCACGCTCTCTTGGTGCTTCTGAAACCATTAGGGAACAGGGGGTCATTTAGTGACATGCTGACTCCCTGAAATCCAGAGAGGGAGCAGCTCGTTTGCATCCAACTCCAATCCTCCATAAGCCAAGCAAAATGTGTGTATGTTACAGGCCACCTTCCCAACAGGTGGTTTTAGGCTGAGTGCTCTCTGTCTTGCCAGAAGGTTCCGCTGGGCCCCCAACCAGCTAGCTAGGCAGCGTCCTGCCAAAGGTCATTCATTAGCTTCCAAATGTGAGGCTAGAGCAGCACTGTCTTTCCCTGTTCTTGTTATCTAGCTTCCTCCCGACCACATGTAACAGCCAATCACAGCCCCTGCGGACTCTAACAGCAGCAATCCACCAGCATGGAGAGGAAGAACAAGACAGAGTGAGTCCCACTGTCTAATTGGGGCTCAAGGCTGGCAGAAGAAGACTCAAACACAGGCAGCCCACCTCACACCCTTCCCGGCTCTGCTAGGAAGTAACACACAGCCAGACCTGGACGTCTTTGCATTTGTCCCCACCCCCATCTTTTACCAAAGCTGCAGACTTCACAGGTACACATGCATGGGACGGGCAGGAGGTCTGAGAAGAGGGCTGGGGAAGAGCACATCTGTCCCTGGGAAAGGTGTACCGAGGCTGTAGGAATGTTCTCAGCCGAGATAACCATGGCCTTCCTGCATCAGCTTCCCACACCCCAAGGGCTTTCCACTGCCCAAAGCTCTTCCATGTTCTGGGTTGGCCCACTGAGTACAACCTCCTGCCCCGACCATTTCAGATGGGAGGTGCCTGCTAACCTTTATTAAACAGTGTTCACTGATAATGCTTGAGTTTTATAACCAACATCTATAGCTTTTAAGATTTGTAATCATAAGGTAATTCAAATTAAACTTTCAAAACATTACAGATGATAAAAGGTTTTAAAAACTTAAGGGCATGTCACATAAAGTTGCTTTTAGTAGTATCTTTTCAACTCAGGAAGTTCTCTACAATGTCTAACCTAAGCTGCAGCTGCTGCTGCTGCTTTCTCTCTCTCTCTCTCCTTTTTTTTTTCTTTTTGTCTTTTTGAAACAGTATCTTGCTATGCAGTTCAGGCTGGCCTTGAGCCCACTTTGCAGCCCAGGCTGGTCTCGAATTCTCAACGATCCTCCTGCCTCAGCCTCCCGAGTGCTGGGTTTACAGGCGTGTGCCACCACACCAGGCCTTCCCTTTCCTTTCTCTTTTTCTAAGCTTACTGCCTCCTGTTGCTGGCTAAAGATAAGAATAATCTTTCTCTTAATTTCTGTTCTCTTTCCGAGCACATCAGGCAACCTCTAAGCTGAATCAATATCCTCCCCACCACAGTCACCTGAGCGAGCTGCCATATATTCCCCTTCTTCTTGGTAAGAGCTAATTCTGAGCCTTGACTTCCTGGTCATGCTGGTGGGGCAGCCACGTGACCTTTCTCCACAGTCACCCAGAATGAGGAGCCTAAGCCTGGTCCTCCGACACAGGAGAAGAGGGAGGAACAGTGAATCCCAAGGAGCAGGATGCAAAGTCCTAACACAGTCCCGCTGCTGTGGACAGCCAGTGCAAGATGAGCCTGAGTTATGGGTCCTTTGTGCTGAACAAGTACTAGTTATCAGGTGAGTCATAAAGGATCATTCATAAAATTAGATTCACCACTTGTTTTTATAGCACTCATTAAGGGACATAAAAGACCATTCTTTTCACCATTTTGGTGCTGAATTATAAATTCAATTAAGTGGACAGAGTTAACTTCATAGATCCAAAAATCCTTATATCAAAGAGGCGATTTCCAACCAGGAGCAGAAAACAGAGGGACCAGCTTTCCCGCCCAACAGTCCAGTCCCCGTGTGTGTGGCAGAGTCTCTCTGCGTCCTCATCTTCTGCGCTTTCGCCCTTTCTTTGGTGCCTCTTTCTCTGTCTCAGAAAAGGAAAAGGATTTTGAAATCAAAAAGCAAAAATACAGAACTCCAGGGCTTTAAATCCTTTAGCAAGATACAGATATCTTTCTAGTCTCAGCTTATTCTGGAGACAACAGGATTCTCATAGGTGCACTGGGAGAGTTCAATACAACACAAACCATATAACACGGAGGAGTCCCTGAGTGAGGTGCTGGGACTGAGAGATGGGGAAGGCCCTGTCCCCCTACTATGGGCGTTCAGAGATGAGGCTAAAAGTCATTTCCTTGTTATCAACTCCTCCTCTAAATTCCTCTCCACGTACCACCCCAGGTTGGCACCTGATTACACAGTGTCCTTTTGTGGATCTCTAGCTGATTTATGTATTTCTCTATATAACGTCTCCCCAGTAAATTTATGCTAGGACAGTGAAAGAAGACAAACCAAAGCATGAGTACTGTCATAGGAAGGCTCTGGGTTCCAGCCCAGCTCCATAACTTGAAGGCACAGTAGTTTTAAGTATGACCTCTGTGGTCATTTACTGCGAATCAAATCCCACTCTATCACTTGCTATTATTGTCTTTTGACCTCAGGCGAGTTACCTGACTTCTCTATGCCTGTCTCATCTTTGGTAAACCAAAGCTATCTCACAGGGACTTTACACAGATTCAAGGAGAAGCTATGTTTAAAATGTTCAGTACTATCTAAAACACAAGTGTAATAAATATTAGCTACCGTGGTTATTAGCTATGTAACCCAGGGAAGGCTACCAATGGACAGCCCTGATTTTCCTCATCTGACACAAGAATGTTCACCTCAAAAAGCTGACATGGGAACTAAATTTTAAAAAAATATCTAAGTCAAGCACTAGAACGGTGCATGACACTCAGTGACTGCAGGGAGAATTCAGTCAAGGCTGGTCCTTTCTCATGAGCAAGAAGCAGATCTGACAGTTTTCATCCTTTCTTCGCAGTGGTGCCCCATCAGCCCAAATTAGCATTCACTAATTTAACTTAAATGGGACTGGAGGAAATAGGATTTCTAAAGCTATTCTGTAGAAGACAATTCTTTGTATTGCATTTTGGTTGGGGCCGATAGGGAGGACAAACCCAGGCATATGGAAACTTGCGTTTCACAATTCTCACAAATATCTAACTCTAGGCCAATTGTGTCTCTGCCCAGATTTGTGCTAAGCTCAGTGAGCTGAGTGCTAGGGACAGAGAAGCCCCTCAGGGTCTGGCTTCCGCTGCTAAAATGTCCCAAAGCCAGGGGCTGGGGGATCTCGGAGGGTCACCACTTCCCTGCAGTAGTGAGGGCACAGCACAGCAGCGTTCCAGACTGAGGTGTCCTAGCTGTCACTGTGGAACCCCTCGGGAGATACAGCAACTGTAGGACCACCCGAAGGACGAGGGTTTGGGGATGCGCCCTGGCATTTTCTTCCAAGCAGAGGACACAGCTTTCTTCTCTGCGAATGTTTAAGAAATGCTGATTCCTCTGGGTCATGTGAGCTCAGATTGCTGGCTCAGAGGCAGGGGAAGGAGCCTGCTGGCCCCTTGGTGCCGTTCTAGCCCAACAAACCTAGGAGAGGCTCCCAAGCTCCAATATCCTTACTGAAAAATGGTAATGGCAACACGACATCCACCTTTGCTAGGCATGCAAAGCTCCGGGGAACATCTCAGGGTATCAAAAGGAACACTGGGAAAGAGGGTGAGGAGAAGGCCATCCCAGCAGCTGACCTCACAGCCTCGGAGCTGAAGGCCTCTGGGTGGGGGCTCCTCTGTGGGTCAGCATCTCCGCTGGTGCAGCTCGAACAAGTTGGACCACAGATCACTGACCCTGTCGGCATGTTTCTGCCTATGTGAAGAGGAGGGCAGCCTCCTGTCTCCCTGCTTCTCTGAATCAGCCCATGCTCCCCCGCGAGAGCAAGGGACTCCAGGGAAACTCTGAAGATGACTGACCCAACCAAATCCCTTACTTTCTTTTTCTTCTCTCTCTCTCTTTTTTTTTTTTTTTTTCAAAGTCACTCCCAGCTTTCTGGGACACAAAAGTAGCTGCTAAGGTAAGTTAAACCTTCTCAAGATGAATTTTCCTGCTACTTTTAATTAAAAGTTCTTTAGCATTAAAAGGACACTATTCAGAAAAGGTTGAAAAAAATTTCACTGACACTCCCCCCCATCCCCTCCCCCTTTTCCCAAGGAAAAGAAAAAGCTGTTTTGTGCAGGACGCGCCCGGTCCACACTGTACAAAAGGAGGTGGGCTGGCGGCAAGACACACGAGATGACCCCGTGACCCCAGACCGCTGACAAGTCCTCAATGGCATAAATACCAGATAATCAATCACATGCCAGGAGGGCGAGTCCCCCTGCCCTCGCCCTGGCGTTGGGGTTTATGAGAGATACACTGTAAATAGACACTGGCTTCTCAGAAAGAGGCCCCTTCGGCATTCCAGGGCCAGCCATAATCCCAAGCCGGGCCGGCCAGCTCCCTGACCATCTCAGTTTACAGCTTTCATCGCGAGCTTATAAAGCTCGTTTCCCTCCCATCCCTTACTGCAAGCTGGACTTCCTGTATGAAATGAAGTCAAACCTTAACCTTCAGCCGGGCAGAGACTCTGAAAACCACTGCAAAGAAAGCTAGGTACCAGTGTGGTAGGGACTGGCAGAGGTGGAGTGTGAGCACACAAGCCAATTTAGACCTGGGGGAAGGGTGAAAAATCAGTGAGGGGTTGGGGCTGTAGTTTGGTAGGACAGCATTTGCCTAGATGGCACAAGGCCCAGTACAATCCCCAGCACCGCAATTAAAAAAAAAAAAAAAAAAAAGACTATGAACTTGATGGTAATACTGACAACAATAGTCAACATTCACTAAATACTTAACAAGTGCCATACACCATTCTAAGCACTTTGCATGCATCCTATTAGTTATCTGCAGAAAAACAGAGAGGAGGTACGCACTATCATTACCATGTCGTTTCTTTTTTTTTTTTTTTTTGGAACTGGGAATCGAACTCAGGACCTCACATTTGCCAGGCAGGCACCATGCCACTGAGCTACATTCTCAGCCCCTTACCATGCCATTTCACAGATAAGGAAGCTGAGGCTCGGTGTTCAAATGGCTTGCCCAAGGTCATGATGACAGTCAATGACAGGGAAGATGAGATTTAACCCAGGCCGAGGACTTGGTCTAGACATGCTTCTATCCCATTCCCCAAGCAGACTGGACTTCTGCCTGGAAAGGAAAGCTATTGGACATCAATCCTTCAAACCATCTAGTACTTTTAAGTCCGATAACAGCGGGGTAGTCTGAGGTATTAAAAGAATGTTCTGATAATATAGGTCTAAGTATCACCATACCATCTTAATAGAGTTAAATCGCTAAGACTGCCAGGAACTAGGTTAGTTTCAGAGAGCAAAGATTTTAAACCCAGCCCACAGATTTTGAACTCCCAATGTAGTACAAGAGTCTCAACTCTGTCCTTTAACCCAACCTCTCTGGGGCCCCAAGACCTCCTCTGGAACAAAATATCTCTAAGGCAACACAGGCCTTTGGAACCTTTGCTCCTGCTCAGAAGAAGTTTACCAATGTCCTAGACTAGCCCCTGCCAACAGGGAAGTGGGGGCAGGGAGAGGAAGACAGAATCTTAGTAACCAATGTTGATAATGCTTTTGTTTCAGGGTCAAAGGTTAAATATGGCCACATTAATCCGCTTCTTCCAGAATTAAAGCACAAGGGAGATATTTCTGCAGCTTAGCAAGAGCACTTTTTTCTCATTGCTAGAGAAACGGAACCAACCGAGCCCACTGAATGGGGAGCCTCAGCAGCTGGAGACACAGACCCGCCTTCATCTGTACAGAGCTCCCGGCTCCTGGCTGCAGGGTCAGAGTCACTTACTACTAAGAGTGAGGTGAATGGAATGCAGAGTGGTACTTGAACAATTTGAAATCCCCTCCTCCCACCCCACCTGCTTTTGAATAATGCTTCCTGAAATACCCTAGACAGGAGAGGGCAAAGAGAAAGTGCGTAAGAACCTGCACTCAAAAACTGTTAAGAATCATGCACGCAAAATACCAACGCTGGCTACAAGAAAAGACGTTAATGATCAAATCATACGTGTGCAGAGTATTTCACAGAGTGCAGAGCACTTCTGTATATATTATTTCATTTGTACCTCACAGAAGGCCCATTAGACAAGTGGTTTATCTGACCCTCTTGTTCCAAGGAGCAAACCACGCCCACCTCTGAAAGGACAAATGATTTCCCCGATGTCTTGCTCCTTGAAAGTAGTGCACTAGGGCTAGAAACTTCTTTGTTCCTGTGACTGCAACAGACACGCAGAAAGACATCCTCCATGGGGCAATACAGGGAGACATACAGAAATAACAGTCAGACAGACATGAGACTCACAACAGAAAAGCCAGAAGAACTTGTGTCAGAAACCAGATTCTCCTGGACCCATTTTCCTGGAGAGCACCCTTGCAGGTGTGTGTGTGTGTAGGGGGAAAAACTGCGGGAGCTATCTGGGGAACCTGAAATTGAGGCCCCCTTTCTTCATACTTGGACTGAGAGCTAATTTCCCTCCTCCTCAGCCACTCTCCCCTCCCTGGTTGGGGAAACAGTCACCATCCTGAGGCAGAGAGGAGAGCTCCTGGGGGAGGCAGTCGCCTTGCAAGAAATGATTGTCCAAGTGTCAACAACCTGCTGCTTCCCAGAGCCTTGGGGTCAGAGGCCAGGAGAGAGCACAATGGCTTTCTGGAGCTGAAGGGTCTGGGGAGAGGGGCCTCTGGGGATCTCCGGAATGCAGGAGGCTCTGAATCCAGGCACCAGGGTCTCCTGTCTTGCCCTTTTATATCCTTCCTCCCTCTGCAAATCCCAGACACCACTGACGTCAAGAACAGGAGACCAAGAAAGACAGGGATTAGCAACAGCCCACATACACATGCATTCTCACAACGGTTTATTCCCCAAGAGATGGCCAGCAAATCTTCACTGTGCCGCAAATTAAGTTCACCCCAAGCAGAGGGACAGGGTAAGAACAAATGCATTTTGAGATTCTCCTCCTTCTGCCTCCAAGACAGCCCTAGCTGCTCACCACGGCAGGGGTGGGCACCCACCCACCCTTTCAGCACCCACTGCACGTGCCATGCTGAGCACAGCCCTGTTCTTGCCCTCTTTCTTCTGCCAACTCTTTGAGGAGAGGCAAGGCAGTTACTGTTGAGTGTTGGCACCTATGCCAGTGGTTGGTGCTAAAATCACATTTGATGAAGGACAGAATTGCAGTGTTTGGGGCATCTCTTCATTCTGAAACTTTGGAGGCCCCAGAGGTCATAGATCTGGGATGGTTTGCATGCGTGATCTGTCTGCCTCTTGGGCCCACTCAGATACCACTGAGTTGGGAGGAAACCTAACCTCCTAACTTCTGCCCACCACCTGACAAGGAACATTTGAGTCCTGAATGGACCCGCCTGCTTCCTCATCATTGTCACCGTCATTCAAAATGGAATAGCAGTTGACTTGCCCTCACGTTGTACATGCAGGGGCGAACGTGGCAGGTGTTATGACCCCCTGTTGTATGAGGCAATAGTAACCAGGCCCCCTGCTGGCCTTCCAGAGCTTAAGGCACAGAGTCTAGCAAGCGTTCCAGAACAGGGAACCCAAGCTAGGAAGCTGGGGAAGGTCAACAACCAAGATCTTACCTTTGGGACCACCTCTCTGAAGATGGGGAATACCGAAACATTTCAAAATTGGAAACACTTGGTGTTCGTTCACTTGTCAAAAACCTACGAGGCTCCCCAGGGGAAAGAAGTCATACCTACTGCAGGGCCCAAGGGGCAGCTTCCCGATGCTGTCTCCCCCCTTTTCAATTCCTGTAACTAAAATGAATATGGAAAAGATAATTACCTTTAAAACATACTTAATACTTGAACACATTATCTCTACCTGCACAAAAAGAATGTTATCTGATGGGATCTTCCCCATAAGCTT
Organism: Chinchilla lanigera; assembly: GCF_000276665.1. NCBI lineage: Eukaryota > Metazoa > Chordata > Mammalia > Rodentia > Chinchillidae > Chinchilla > Chinchilla lanigera. The sequence continues at coordinate 15,800,744 of NW_004955412.1, read as the reverse complement.
AATCAAATTGCTATCTTAAAACTCTCTGGAGTCCTGTGAAACAGTAATAGAAAATCCAAGGCAGAGGCTGGTAGCATTTTGTATTTGTTTGGTTGAGGAGAATGAGCACCCCATCTGACAACAGGCACTCAGAGACAAAGTCATTTCCAATCTGTAATGGATCTTCTAGTGATGGCAGGAACGTTTCATCTGACCCAATCCTGCAGTCCAGAGGTAACTTTTCCTAATATTCTGACCAGAAAATTCCAAGAGAAAAAGTCTTTTTCCTAACGCCTACCTAGAGCTCATCAACTTCAAGAAATCTTCACCAACTGAGCCTGGGACACTTAATGTATGGAGATGCTTAACTTGCTACTTAACTCTGGGTTTTAACGTGGTGAAAAAATTGATGCCTAGATTTTCCTTGGTCTGCCCAGCCCGCAGGCAGTGCCATTTGTTAAGTTCGGAGAGGAGGTAAATTACCTGCCCAAATCCTGCCCTGGGCAAGTGGCCGTTTGCAAGGCTGGAGAAACCGAAGAGAAAGAGCTTCTAAGAAGATTGAATGTGGGGACTGGAAGTGTTCCCAGCATCTCAAGCTTGCCTGGAATGGCAAAGCAAACAGCAGCCACGGCACTGCTGACCAGCCCTGTTTATCCTGCTGTCAGGAGCTACACTAGGTAAGAGGTGATAATGTGCTGCATCTGTGTTAGCCACTGCTCCTGCCTGTGGTCCTGGGAATGTTCTTTGGATATGAAGGGTCTTGGTCCCCCACTGCACAAGGCAGGCACACTGGCGCTCATGGAAAAAATAAACGCATGGGTTTACAGGAGAACACACAGAACACAGGAAACCATTAAAATGGTCATCAAGCTGTAGGTTTTTTGGCAGGTGAGTAACGGGTTACAAACAGCATGCCTTGCCTATGATCCCCTCAATTGTGTTTAGAAGAAAAATGGAGTAAGAGCGCACGACTACAAGGGATGTGCTTCTTTTGTTTATGTGCATTTTCCAATTTCCCCACACTGAATACATTTTACTTTCATATTACTTGTGATTCATTTCTTAATGTAACTGCCTAGGTCAGTACTGTCTGTGTCCTGCCTTTGGCAAGAGTGGCTCTTCCTAGCCAGATGAGGGCTGGCGTTTCTTCTTCAAATCTACACAGAAAGCACCTGCTCAGGTTCCACCTAACATTACGGATATCAGACCCACTCCCTTTGCCTGTCCACCAGGAGGCCTGGCCTGATCCCTCGCTTCCTTGCTGCCTTCTGTTAGTGGAATGACCCCGTAGATGCCAGACCTGCCACACTGTCTAAAGGGTCGCTACCATAAAAGGTACCAAAACATTCACTGTATGAATGGTTCTTGAAGAACTCACAAAGCTGAAGAACATCAACACAACTAGCTAATTCCAGGGTCCTTCATGCATCCTCTCAAGGAGAAATTCCATACTCATATGCAGTCATTTCATCTTTCTCCTCTTCTTCCTCCCCAGCCCCTGACAACTAGTAACCTACTTTATGTCCACAGACTTCTGAACATTTCACATAAATAGAATCACACGATATGTAACCTTTTCTGTCTGCCTTTGTTCATTTATATTTCTTAAGGCTCACCCATGTTGTACCATGTAGGAATGGCTTATCTTTTTTATGACTGAATCATACTCCATTGTATGGACATACCACATTTTGTATATCCATTCATCAGCTGACAAGCGGTTGCGCAGCTTCCATTCTCGGTTATTAGGAAGGATGCTACCAAGAGTGTTCACATGCAAGCTTTCGTGCAGATGCATTATTTTCAATTCTCTTAGGATGGAAGTTGCTTTATAGAAGTCAATTCTTATTATTAGGGTATCATCTGCTCTCTTCCAGGTTAAAGATATATGATATTTAGGGGGATACTTTTTAAAAATCTGAAACTTCCAACTTACTTGGGTTCCAAGTTATTGACAGTTACCTGTTCCCATCACACTCCAGGCTGTCACACTCACTTTCACTGCCCCTCGGCCCCCCACGCAGGCCTGCTCAGCTCCCCTACGCTTGACCCGAAGGCCTCAGATGCTCAGTTCTTCCTTTAAGCAGGACTCTACACCACAGTATATGAAATATTTAAGCTTCTTTTCTAAATATAGACATTATTAACCCACAGTCTATAAAATATTTACATTGCTTGGCCTCCCCCTCCCAAATATCTGCATTATTTACAGTACAGTTGGAAAAGAATTAACCTATGTTTTGAATTGTGCAGTTTTTCCTTTTCCTCAGTGTCACGAGGCTGTGCACAAGATGGGCCAGGCGACAGTGAGAGTTCTCTTGCCAAGTCACAGTGAAGGTTCTGGGGTGTAGGATATAACACACCATCCAAAGCCAGACAGAATTACAGCCCAGGACTTCCTGGGACCAGAGCGCACATCCCCATTATTTCGGGGTGGCTGTTGTATTGCAGTTCCATCTCAGAGCCCCATTACTGTTGATATTTAATTGTTCCCAGAATCTCCCAAATGAGGTCACGCCCATTTCCAGCTGAGCTTATTCCTATCACCCCAAGCCTCTGTCACCACTCCAGGCACAATGAAAATTTCTCTTGCTACTCACTTCCTCTGTCACACGCTCAGTAAACAGGACAGCACTCCTGACCTCTGAGGGTGGCACAAGCCCATTCCCGTGTGGTAGGCTCTTCACACGGCATTTGTCTATCCAAAGAGTGGGAAACTGAGGCACCTGCCATTGTGGTGGAGAGATAAATATCCTTGATCTCTCAAAACCCTCCACTTGTGCCTGTAGACTTTTCAGTTATAAAGCAACTTTAATTTTAAAATTAAAAGTAAATGCCTATAAATATTATCATAGGCATATGCCCATAAATATTATCATTCAAAAATACAGTAGAAGGCAAAACGCCTTCTCCCCTGTAATCCTATTTATAAAGATAACCGCTATTACTAGGTACGGAGCCTTACAGAATCTTACGGGATGGTTTCTATTTTCTAGTAAATGGGATCACACTAGATAATTTGCTTTCACTAACCAGCGTTTACCATGCAAAACATCACAGACATCTTTCCACATCAGGTACCATAATTAACAGATTCCTTACCTTTGGACATTTAGGTCATTCTCAGTGCTCTGTAATTACAAATAATGTTGCAATCAGCATCCTGAGGGGAAGTTTACAAAGCAGTGGCTGGTACATAAAGGACAAAGTTGGGACTAAAGCACCAAGGGATTCTGAGCATTTGCCACGCTGTCTCAAGGTCACTGAACAGCAGACTTGAGTGTCACGATGGTGGTCAGTGGTCTGAGGCTTGGAGAGGTTCGGCAGGAAGTACCCTGAGCCTGTCTCTGCAGCACAGCCCTTCTTCACCTGGACCCCTCCAACCACACAGGCAGGGTGTGCATCCAGCTCCCCCACCTAGGCAGTTCCCTCTTCCTCCTCCCCCACCCCACCCCCTTGGGTGCCTCTACTTACCCAGCCTCTGTTTTGAATCTCTAAAATAATGTGACAAGTTAATGATGGTACAATTATCTAAATGTTTAACAGACATGTTATCTAAGTGAGTCGGACTGAGATTCCATCCCGCTGACAATAAACATCAATGGCGGAGCAGAAAGCGATAGGCAAATTATAGCAAACCCTGCAATTTCAATGCTATTAAATTTGGAGGAATAACAGCCTTGAGGCCTGTAAACTCTGAATAAAATAGGCCCTTGTGTTTGTCCAACTATTAAATCAAAATGCTACCAACATCCTAGAAAAAACAAGGCGATTTATGGCTTTTCAAGTTTCAGTTACACATGGGCTTTTATTAACTCCTTTCTGTCACTGGGCAGTGGTGGTGACACTAGGGAGCAGGGGGAGACGCCACAGAGGAAAGAACAGGAATGGAAAGCAGCACATGAGAGGATAAAGGAGAAGCACGAGGGGTGCAGGAGAAGACAGTGGGGACTGGGCTTCTGATGTGGGGACAGCTGTGAAAAGAAAGGGACAACTGAACAGAAAAGACAATGGGAACCTCCAAAGTCCCATCAGATTCTCCTCTGGGTGTCATCTGAGTCCTTGCCCTACCACTGGCTGAGTCAGCTTATTTACACCATTCTAAAAGCCAGGCATGGTGGCACATGCCTATAATCCCAGCACTCGGGACGCTGAGGCAGGAGGATCACTGCGAGTTCGAGGCTAGCCTGGGCTACAAAGTGAGTTCAAGACTAGTCTGAACTGCATAGTGAGACCTTGTCTCAAAAATAAATAAATAAATAAATAAAAGACATACACCACGCTGATCCCGTGGTTCCTCATCAGGGACAGATGGGGAGGCCCACCTCTTGGTGGTGTTAGGTTCTCTGTTAGGTACGGCGTTGTCATGAAAGATCAAATTCCATCATTCCCTTCAAATTTTAAGAGCTTTCAAAAGGCAAGAGATGATCCAGGTGTGGTGGCGCACATCTGTAATCCCAGCACTCAGGAGACTGGGGCAGGAGGATTGCCGTGAGTTCGAGGCCAGCCTGGGGTACATAGTGAGTTTGAAGCCAGCCTGACCTATATAACCAGACCCTATCACAAAAAAAAAAAAAAAGGCAAAAAGATCTGTATCTTTAATCCTCTCTTCAGATACTATAGGTATCAAAAACATAGTTATGGAATAAACTTCAAAATAAAGTGAAGAAAATACCTGTCTACATCTGAGGAGAGAAACTACAGACCTCTAAAAATAAGGGCAGTGAGCAGCTAGCACAGAAGGCCCATGCTGCTCTGTATTCACTCAATAGGCTAAGTACTTTATGTGTATTATTTTATTGAATCCTTATAACAGCCATCTATTATTAATCATAGTTTACAAACGTGAAATCTGAGGTCCAGAAAAATGTAAACCAACAATACAAGATTGGAGTCTTAGGCTGAGCTTGGAACCATACAAACCCCCAAACAGCTATTTTTCTTGCCCAATTCCCATACCCTACATTTGAGAGAGGCAGAGAAACAAAGCAATTTGTCCCGTGTCATAAAGCAAGTCCGTGGCAGAGCTAGGATAAGAACCTACTTCTCTTTTCTCCTAATTTATTGTCACTCCTAAATACCATGCTGCCTTCCCACACCTCTAACAATAATGTGTGACATCGTTTCTGCTGTGGTGGGAGGTTGGTGGAGGACAGGGGGTCGTGGATGGCATACCCCAGCTGTATCTCTATCCCAGGACCCAGCATAAATGCCTAGCATAAAGGAGATATGCACAGCAAGTGAGAAGTGAAGGACTGGTAAGACTTTCTAACCCAAACATGCCTTGGGTTTGTTTCTCCTCCAACCTCAAGATAACCAAACACCATTGATTCCCTGGAAACACTCTGAAAAGCATCAATGCTTCACACAAAAAGTACTGGGATGATGAAAAGGTAGAGCAAAATGATTTTCAGGGCACAAAAAACACTCTGTACAACACTACCATGGTAGATACATGTCATTTTACATTCACCCAAATCCACAGAGTATACAACACCAAAAGCAAGCTGAATGTCAACTACGGGCGTTAGGTGCTAATGATGTAGCTTTGCAGGTTCCTGTAGGTTCCCTGATTCCGACACCACAGTGGGGTGGGATGTTCACAGTGAGGGAGGCTGTGCATGTGTGAGGACAGGGGTTATACAGGAAGTCTCTGATCTTCAAAGCCATTTTGTTGCAAACTTAAAATAAAACTTGTTAGCTAAAAAAAACAGTATGGGGGCGTCCCTCCCAAAGGCGGCCAGAGGGACCCTGAGAGTGAACGGTGGGGAGAAGCCAGCTTGTCTGGGCCAGCAAGTGACAGCTGGGTTGTCCCTCCCCACTCTGCAGCAAGCAGCTCCAACAGAGCTGAGAGCCCTGTGCTTGGAAAATAAAACTCTATATTAGGCATCAAACATGCCTTTATAGTAACAGCATGAAATTAGGTCAAGAGTAAATCTATGCTGGGGCACTGACTGTACAAACAGCAGCACATGACCCCCTCCCAAAGTGCCTATGACGTTCTGCGGCCATTCCTGAGCTCCAGGGCTCTCGTGTTGAATTCCTTGGCACACCAATGTGAAACGCTATACAAATCACCTCTGATATTTATAAAAGTCAAAAGCTATTATGCTTTCAATGAGGAGGTCATGCCAACCTGCAAGGAGTCCACATGTCCCTCTAACAACTCACTGCCCTGTCCTCTCCCTACCCTCCAGCTTGAGCAGGGGCCTCGGGCTCTTTCTTCCTTTTTGCTCCATTAAAGTGGAGGTGGATTAAGTTATTTCTCCTCATCTGTCCCCTGCCCTGCCCATCTCCTCTAGAGTTGGACCCAGGGAGGCTGTGCTTAGAGGAGGAGCCAGGACAGTTGCTAGTTTTCCTATTGCTGTAAGACCAGGGCCAGCCACCCTGACCCGGCTCCTAGGTGTCCAGGGCAGCCGAGGGGTAAGGCCAGCTGGCAGCCACGCTGAGGGAAGGAATGCTGCTGCTCACCCTTTAAATCCTCTGCCCCGCCTGGTCCTCCTGCCACTCCTACCACGGTCAGCCACCACACAGAAACCTCCAAACAAGGGCTCCATTTTCTACCCGGAAGTTCCAAGCCAGAAATGTCCATGATGCTTTTTCTGAGCATCATTAACAAATCAAGAGTGAGACAGGGACCGGGAAAAACAGCCAGCCAGCACTGAGTTTGGGGCTTCACACCTCCAAAGCGCTGGGTAGAAGCTACAGAGCATGTGCATACCTCCCTCTAGCCTCCTTCACCCTGGGAAGGGTGGATGCTTGGAGCAGGGCTTCCTTCATGGCCAAAAGGGAAAAGCAGAGCTGGAGACACAGCCCTCCCCGCCAAGCCCATAACAATCAGCATCTCCATGTCTGCATCCGGTCGAGTGACTTTCCCTGGGACGCAGAAATGTGGAACCCACACAACTGTTTCAAAGCTTATAAAAGAAAGCCCTCATTTTGTAGTCAGAGTGGAGAGAACCTTGGGCTCTAAGAACAAACTTGTAGGTCCTAATTCTAGTTTGGATTATTTGTTCGTAGTTGACCCCTTTTCCAAATATGGGGCCTGATACCCTGCTCTGCACATCAGATTTGATGCCCTGGCCCCATGGAGAGGGAAATGTTCAAACAAGGATTCTGGAGTGAGGGAGGCCAAGCCATACATTCCAGATCCACCCTAGACTGGTGTTCCTGAATCCCCTGGTCTCAGTTTCCCCCACCAAAGAGTAGAAAGAAAAAATTCTCTGCCTTTTAGGACTGTAGCTAAAGACTTAGTAGGAATTACTAGTCACAACTCAGAAATTTCTAAGAGAGGCCAGCTATTGGATTATCTGTACCTAAGGGAAGTTCAACCTACCTGCTCATTTCCTAGCACTACAGCCTTTAGGAAGGCATGCTTTATTCACCATAATGCATTGAATCCACAAACCACCTGGTATATCACAGGCACGTAAAGACTCGGGGAATAAATGAATGACAGAATAATGGGGGGAAACACCTACACAGGCTATTCTCATCTTTAGCAAATCAAACTGCTCATCTGGCAGGCCTGTGGGGACAGGATGGGGCTGGAAGAGAGCAGAATTGTTCTGGAGCCAGTCTAAGGTCTAGTGCAAGCTCAGCTTAGGCAAGACCATAGCCACCTTTGCCTCTTTTCCTTAACAGACAGGATGAGATGGAAGATCTTACTTGAAGAAGTCAGGAGGTCCAGAACACCCAGGTTCCTGGTGGTGGCTGACACAGATCCTCACTAGCAAACTCCTTATTCCTCAGTCTATGAGGGCATCACTGAGGCCTCCGCTAAGATGTGGCAGGACATCTGCCTGAGGCTCGCAAAGGCTGACACTCCCACTTCTGAGGCCTGTCTGGCTTAGACTTAGGTATCACTTGTTTAGACACTGTAAAGGGTTGGCGCCTCTAGGTAGCTACGGGCATTCCACGCCTCAGGTCTTAAGGTCTACCAAATCTGCCAAGAGATTGTTCAAAATGCCAAGCGATTGTTCATTCTGCCTTTACTTTTCCTGACTGCACTTACAGGGCCCCAGTGGTGAGCTGCACAAGCACGCTGAAAATGTCCTTTGGCCAGAGGACATAGGCAGAGAGCCTCAGAGACCTCAAACCCCACCCTCCCCGGAAAGGCAGGTAGATGATGCTCCTCTTCCTGTCCCACCATCAGCGTGGACTTGACTCTTCCTTTCTCACTGACCAGGGAAGAGACAAGCATCCCTCATCTCTGATGAGGGCTGTGACAATGCAATGATGGAAGCCACCACCACGTCCCAAGAGCTCCCTCCACCCAAGGCCTATGCCAAGTGCTTTACCTGGATTACCAAAGTCAATCCCTACAATGTCCCACATTCAGTAAGCACTGTAATTGTCCTGGTGCCACAGGGAGCAAATAAAGGCTTAGAGAAGTTCAGCAATCTGCCCAACATCGTAACACTTGTAAGTGGTGGGGCTAGAATTTGAATCTAGGCAACATGACACCAGATCCCAAATTCTGAGTCATAGTTACTGTGCATTCCGACCTCGGGCTCCATGGGGGTCTCCCTCTTCCCTGCAGCCTACAGAACAAACCTGATCCACTCCATAGAAAGTAAAGTCCGCTGGAGAACATCCTATCCATTCCCCTGACTCCGCCTCTCCTATCTGCTCACACAGACCAGCCAAGGCTCCAGCTCCCCCATGTTCAGGTCAGGGGGCTGCTTTGAGTGCCCTACATGTGGACTGCAAAGGTTTAATGTTCCTACAGGTCACCCTTACATCCTCCTTGTGGGTACCTTTTGTCTTCTCCCTAGAACATGCTGAGGACATCCCAGCCTCTACCCTGAGCTCAGTAGCCAAAGTATCTCTGCCCTCTAATTAACACCACCAGATCCTGTCTGTTGCCCCCCAGGCCTGTTCAAATCCCAAACGGTAATGTACAGTGGCTTGAACAACATTATGATTTGTAAAGCCCACTCCTAATTAGTTTGACTTTGAATAAAGAGGGTAATTATTTTTAAATTTATTAACTGCTGCCCGGCCAGAGAAGTTTCCAGATCAAATGACATGGAGAAGCTATTTCTGTTCAGTGACGCAGCAATTTATATTACTGATCGGTCATTAAAACCTCTGGCACAAAACCACTTGTGTTTCCTGAGCCAAGATAGTGTCTGCGTGTCAAATTTCAAACCAAGAGTATAAATTAAGCCATTAATGGTATTTATCAGTTTATCTGGACTTAAAGAACTCCTTACTAATTTCAGACATTCCCGTTATAGAACCTAGGAGGTGCGCCGGGTGAATGTACACATGCATATATGTACACTTTCTCACTCTTATTTTACTGAACAGTGTAAAAAAACTTCTGATGTGTAAATGAAGTACAAGCATCTCGGGAGCTGCCTAGCTGTTAATTCCTCCCTGCTTTGCAACCAAAACATTCTGCAAGCAGCAGTGTTTTGCAATATGTATTTGTCATAATATAAAAGGTGTAAAATGATCTCTGTTTATCTACTCAAAGTCTTCACTGTACCCAAACAGAGCACAGAAATGTGACAACAAAGCCTGAGCCCAGCCCACCGGTAAGTACGGCCTCCCCGGGCACCAGCTTGAGTCCATCAAGAGCGTGGTGGGGGAGGCAGCAGGATGGGGTCCTGCACTGCAGGAGAGAAATCTAGGCTAAGAGGGGTCAAAAGGGGCGGGGGTGTGCAATGGGCATTTATTTGGCTCCACTGCAGTTGGAGCTACTTTCTACTAGATTCATTTTTGAGGCTCAAGAATCCCTGGCAAAGGGGCATGGTGGTGCACACCTTTAATGCCAGCATACTGGGAGGCTGAGCCAGGAGGATCACTGAGTTCAAGCCCAGCTTGGGCAATTTAACAGCTTAGTGAGACCCTGTCTCAACATTGTTTTAAATTTTTAAAAAATGTCTTAAAGAAGACCCATAGGTCACCATGATCACTCATTTTATGCAATGTTGGTGGAACTCCTACACCCACTCCACTTTGAAGAACTTGTATCCTGCCACAAGACAAGCTGGAAATTCTTAGTAAAATGGGTCACAGGGGTCCTCAAGAGCCCTTTCCAGGACAGGGCCACAGGTTAAGGGACTCTGAACAGACCCTCCCTGAATCGCCCAATCCCTGGGCCACAACAGCAATCAGTCAACACACAGGCAGCTGGGAGCAGCGGCAAGAGCCCTGAAGGTGCGGGTGGGTTAAGTTCCAGTTCTCCACTTCCTCAGTGGTAGCCTTTAGACCTCTACTTCTCACCTGTAAAATGGGTTCAATACAGTGTTTTACAAATTAAAGTACCAGAAACACCAGGTAGCATTGGCATTTTTCTACTCTCCATTCCTTCCCCTTCCCAGACTTCTCTCCCTACTCTCCTGTTGGCTCTTCTACAAGTCCTGGCAGCCCAGTCGGCTTATCTCTCTGATAGCTTAGCATTATTCCCTGTCAGCAGGCCTCTTCCTTCTCCTAAAACAGAGATGGGAAACACATTTCACTGTGTTCTGGAGTCAGCAGGGAGTAATGCCGTGCGTGACAAAGGATCTCAGCCAGGTATCAGGAAGGTACTAATGTCTCTCTGGCCATCTCACCACCAGCACTACATGGAGGATGAGCTGCCACTGTACCACCCCGAGCCCAGGGCACAAGGCCTTTCCCACACTAGTGAGTGGCTGATGTGCTCTGCCACGGGAGGAGATCGCCCATAGTCCACACGCAGGATGCCGGGAGCCTTCTTCAAGCTTCCACCTTGGCCTCTCATCCCTACCCTGGATTCTTTTTTTTTTCCATTCCGCACCCTTGCTGAAGCTCAGTTTACTCAGTCATCACTGAGCAAGTCACAGGACCGCCCCAAACCAAAGGCCACAACACCAGTTTTCAGAGTGATGGTTTCCACTCAAGATTCTGTAAGGTGGAAGGACTACAGCCTATAAATACTCTCATCCACCGGTCACGGGTACTCCACTTCAGGGGCAGTGGGAGCTCGTCTCCGAGACAGCTGCCGTTAATTCCTCTTTCCCTCTACATCCTCACCACTCCTCCATTAAAAAGGGGAGCTTGGGTTTCCGCTACCTTAAGTCTGTGCTGACTTGTGACGGCACGGATCAGTAAAATACAGCAAAAGTGAGGCCATGTGTTTCCACAGCTATTTTCCCAGCATTTAAGAGGGCTGAGAGTGCCTGCATCCTGACTCCTGGATCCCGGAGCTGTCAGGTAACAAATCCCTGCCGCTGTGCTGTAGAGAAGCCGTGTAGGAGAGGTCTGAGTCAGGTACCTGGTGCGGAGGAGTAGCCATCATAGACTTCCAGCCCAGGCGAGTCCTTCGAAGACTCTAGCCCCAGCCACCACCTGATGGCAGTCATGAGGGACCCTAAGTGAAACCACCGGGCCAGGCCCAACCAACCCATAGAACTGTCAGAGACAATAACACTTTACTGTTCCAAGCTGCTGTTGTGGTCTGTTACATAGCAGTTAATAGGTGAAACACCCCTCATGGTCAATTCTCAACACAGGGGCAAGAGTACTCTTTTAAACACACTCATCATGTCATGTCATTCTCCCATTTGCAACCCTCAAATGGGGCTGGGCGTAGCTTGTGGTGGAGTGTGGACAAGGCTCTGGGATCACCCCTAACGTGGAAAAATCAAACAAATAAATAAGAGCCCTCCAATGGACTTTCACCTTTTCTGTAAATGTTTATGTGTGTATGTATGGCTTGATGTACAAACAAATATTTATGTATATTATGTATCAGTGAAGCTCTGTATATATACATACATAAACACATGAACATATATAGTAGTGCATATATATGTCTATGTAAATACAGTGGCATGTGTGATACTAGTGACTCTTCCTGGCACATGGAAACGCTCATTTATATATCTATATTTATCTATATCTGTATCTCTACATACATATACACACAAAACTTTACCAAGATATAATATATATTCCATAAAATATACAACTCATGCTTTTAAAGTGTATAGTTCAATGAATTTTAATATATTCAGAGCTGTGCAACCATTACCCCCAACAATTTTAGAACAGAAAGAAACTTTATGTCTATTAGCAGTCACTCTCCATTCACCTGCAATACCCTCAGCCTCTTGCACCTACTAATCTACTTTGGGCCCACACAGAGTTGCCTACTTTGGTCATTTCACATAAATGGGAACCACAAAACATGTAGCCTTTGTGTCTGGATTCTTTCACAGAGCATGTTTCTAAGATCTACCCATGCCACAGCATGTACCAGTGCTTTATTTCTTTTTACAGCCAAATTCTATTCCACTGACGTGATTTTATCACATTCTTTTTGCCTACTCATTAGCTGATGGAGCCAGGCGTGTTGGCACATGCCTATAATCCCTGTACTCAGGAGGCTGAGGCAGGAGGACTGATGCAAGTTTGAGGTCAGCCTGGGCTACAAAGTGAGTCCAAGGCCAGCCTGAACTGCCTAGCAAAACCCTGTCTCTGGGGGAAAAAAAAAGCTGATAGACACTGAACGTTTCTGCTCTTGTCTATTCTGAATAATGCTGCTATGCACATGCACATACACGTTTCTGTGTGGTTGTGTGTCTTTATTTCCTCTGGTAGACAGGTAGAAGCAGAGCTTCTGGGTCACGTGGTACTCTTATGTTTAGCCTTTTAAGGAACTGCCAGTCTATTCTCCAAAGTGGCTGTGCCAGTTTACATCCCGACCAGCGGTGTATGAGGTTTTCATTTTTCTACGCACTTAACAACCCGTGCTAGTCTCTATGTCATTTATTACAGCCACATCCTAGTGTGTGAAGTGGTGCTCACTGTGGCTTTGATTTCCAGCTCCCTCATGGCTAATGGTGTGGAGCATCTCCCCTTCTGCTCACTGGCTATTTGTCTATCTTTGAAGGCCTGTTGGTCACATCCTTTGCCCATTCTCTAAATTGGTTATTTGGATTTTTATTTTTGAGTTGCAAGACTTCTTTGTATATTCTCACACAAGTTTCTCATCTCAAAATATAACTTGCAGGTATCTTCTCTCCCTCCAGTAGACTGCTACCACATGCAGAATAGATCCCAGATTCTTTCCTAACGCTGGGCGACCACCCGACTTTGCCCTCTTCTGCCACCTCACTCCCTGCTTGCTGCCATGCTGTTCTCTGTGCTGTTCCTTGAACATGTTGGGCTCAACCTGGTCTTGGGGTTCCTGCACAAGCTTTTTCCGTCCACGAGTCCCCCCACCAGGCAATCCCCCCACCAGCTCACCCCCTGACCTTCCTGCTCAGATGTCACCTTCTCAAAGAGCCCTTCTTCCCTGACCATTTTATCCAGAATATCACTTTTCTCTCTATCATTTTCTACCCTTCAGTCTGTTTTACTTTATCTTTCTTAGTAGCACTTATTATAACTCGCTATATCATGTACCTGTGGGTCCACCCTATCTCCCAGTTACAATCTCAGCTCCGTGAAGGCCAGGAATGCTGCCTGTCTCATTTGTTATTATATCTTACATGTCCAGACAGCATCAGGCACATTGCAGAAACTCAATAAATATTTATTAAATATCATTACTTCTATGTCCTGAATGCTTACGATGAGCTGAACACCCACAAAGCATTTCAAATAAAATACTTTGGTTAATTCCTAAAGCAACCCTATGAGATAAATACTAATATTGTTCTCCTTTTCCAAGAGCGGAGCAAATCCAAATAAAGCAAGCTCAGATAGCTTCTCCTTTGTCCCACAGATGGGAAGTGGCAGAGTCAAGAGTTAAATGCAGGCCGTCTGAGCTCTGAAGGACAGGTTGTACCACGTCTGCTCCACCGTGTCCCTTTCCTTCTGAGCCTCGGTTTCCTCATTTACGGCACAAGAGTAGGAAGGAAGACTGACAGACCGGCCAAACACGATCATGGAAAGCAGGGAGAACAGGGCCTGGCCCTCTGACAAACAGTAAGTGTGAGCTACCATGGCGAGGACAGTAATTACAATGATAAGATGATGCGGGTGTGGGGAAATCCATGCTTTGGAATCAAGTAAAACTATACCATTGGTAGTTGATAGTGACTGTTCAAATACATATTTTACTTAGATTATGTCTTTTAAAGGATGGCTCAGCCCTCAGAAAGGGAGGAGCAGACTACTGTGCTCACATGACAGTTTCAGTATTTCATCAAGGGGCTGCTAGAGGCTTCCTGACCATTCACTGGACTTCCTAAGGTCTCAGCAAGCGGGTAGAAGATGCCTCAGTGAAGGCAGGATCTCGGCGGCTTGTTGTAGTAGCGATCTTGGCCCGATCCAGGATGGCTGTTCTTATGGGGCAGTGTCACACTTACAAATTCTGACCCACAGGCAAGTCACCACATGTGACGGAAGCCCATCCCTACGCACAACACCCAAATCAATGACCGGATATCGTGTTTGCTAAGCAGAGGACGCCACCCAGGTACTTCACATCCACGCGCTGTCACACTGGAAAACCTGGAAAAGAGGAAGCGAAGGAACTCACCAGTGTGGGTCTGCCTGTGTGTCTCCAGGGCATCCTCCTTCGAGAACTGTGCACCACACTGGTCACACACGAAGGCTTTGGCACCCGCTGAAAGAAAGGAGAGGCGGTTACCACTAGATCCACAGTCTATGTGGACGGGGGAAGCCTAGGTCAAAACTGTACAGGTGGATGCTAGGGGAGGAGCTAGATGCCTGTGAAGCTTCCGAGGCAGGGATAATCCATGCGACCAGCCCAGACTCATTGCAGAAAGTGGCTACCCGCAAAAATGAGTTCCAAATGCCCTCACCAAGGGCTTTCCCGTAGAAAAAAGGAACAAAATCAGCACGACTAAGATAAATGAAGATGAAGTCCAGGTGAGACACCCTCCAAGGAGAAGGGTCATTCTGAAGGGACAGCACCACGTGAAGGAGGGACAGGAATAAATGATACCAGCAAGTAGAAATATGCCCTGCTTCCATATCCTCTGTGGGGAAATAGGCAGTGCTGATATACTAGTACACTGTACCCGCACTTGGCTGTCCACAGGGGCCTCTGACTCAGTGTCCAATATTAACTCATCATCTACTCTTGAGGGATTCCCCAGCTGGAGGGTGGGAGCCTGAACTCTTTCCTGGGACTCACAAAGCTCCTTTTGGTGGGCAGCTTTCCTGCTCCATCTCCCAGCCCGCATCCCTGCTCTCTGTTCTCTGCTACACTGGGTGACACTGCCCCAGCCCGCACACTCTTCCACACATCCTCTGCCTCTGAGCCCCACCTCTGGCCCCTGTGGTGGGGCTGGAGCTCCCATTCATCCTTTACGGTTCATCTCTGACACCTGCTTCCTTACTTCCGGATTGGGGCCCTTCTTTCTGTTCTCACAGCATTCTGTGTAGCATTCCCAATCATGGTCCTTACCAGGCTCCATTCTAAATGCCTGTGGACCTGTCCCTCGCCCGGCACGCTGTAAGCCCTCTGTCCTTCTGCACACACCTGCACCTGCCTGTACGTGGCAGGAACCTGTGACTCTGCATATGCACAAGCGAAATCAATTTGATACAACTTAATTCTGACACAACTTAGAATCGGTATTTACCAAGCTCAACGTGACATCGTCACCACATTAAGCTGAAACAGTGCTTTTTACCAGTAACAAAGCCCTCAAGGCTCTTACATGTTATCTCATCCAGGAGTCACCTGTTTGAAGCCGCAGCACTTTTTCTTCAAGATGTCCTCCAGACATAGCTCTTCCACGCCCGTAGACAGTTCCTGTCCCTCCAGGCCCCTCCTGCATGAAGCCCAGCACACTGAAGCACTCACAATGATTTCCTCACCACCAGCCACCCTCTGACCTACCCGACAAATGTAGGTTCCTTCACGGCCACTAGATTTTGCCCACATCCTTACTCACGAAGATACAGTGGCTCAAAATCTGCACTAATTCTGACTTCCTCTACATGGCTTCCAAACCTTCCACAACCTGCCCCGGGGAGCTTGCACTCCCGAGGCAGGTTGTTCTCATCACCCCTCTGGGTACTATTCAGTGCTCCCTGAGTATCTGTGCTTGAGCAACACCCATCTCATTCCTCGGTCTCTCCCAGTCCTGTTCCTCCATCTCTCCCAGTTCCTGTTACACAGTCAACACCAGAGACTGCGCACATTGAGCACTCCAGCGCCTAGCCGCTCTGCTCTTTCCGATCGGCAACTGCTGTTTTGTTACTTTCAACGTGCTGGGGCGCTTCCTTACATGCGCCTGTGTGGTTCAGTTAGGCAGTGGCACCTCGTAAGGGTCAGAACGACTTTTTGCACAGAGTTGTAGCTGCGAATGCTGCTTTCAAACCACCTCAGATCTCCTGAGGCGTTACTGTATGCTAGGCACGATGCTAAGTGCTTACTACACATTTCCTGTACTTCTAACAGCAGTTGTTTGAAATACATACAGTCTTTACACCCACTTAGCAGGTGAGTGAAGGCCTGGCTCAGAGGGGACAAGCACTTGCCCAGTGTCCCACACTGGTTAATAGTAGAGATGGATTCAAACCCAGGTAGCCTGACTCCAGAGTCTTTGCTTTTAATTCCTATACCTTCAGCCTCCTTGGGGTTCCCTCTGCAAAGCTGCTTTATGGGGAACAAGATGGGGTCTGACTTCCTTTCTGTCAATACAAAAAAAAAAATGAAAATCGAGCTTACGTAGTTTGTACATCAGGGCTTTATGTTTTGGAAAAATGGTTCCAGGTACTTTTTAAAAAGTTTCCCAGCACTAAGGAGGCTGAGGTAAGAGGACTGCTGTGAGTTCCAGGGCAGCCTGTGCTACATAGTGAGTTCAAAGGCAGCATTAACTACACATTGAGACCCTGTCTTTAAAAAAAAGCAGGTGTGGTGGCTCATACCTGTAATCCAGCACTTGGGAGGCTGAGGCAGGAGGATCACTGCAAATTCAAGGCCAGCTGGGCTAGTAGTGAGCTCAAGGCTAGCCTAGACTACATAGTGAAACCCTGTCTCCAAAAAAAATTGAAGTATTAACATAATCAAGGAATATAACTCAAAATACAAAGACTTAAACACCAAAAACCAGGTCTTGCTATCGAAGAATACACAGACTCTGCAGTAGGAGGCCATCAACCTAATCTGTCTCATTGACACTCTTATTACAAATGGTGACCAGGGTATATACTATAGGTCCTCAATGAATAAAAGCTCACAGGCTGACTAAAGGACTGATAAAGTACTCCAGGGAAGATATGAAACCATTTTTCCTAAAAAGAGTTAAAAATAAGTATTGTCACTTGTCTGGGTTGGCTGGGGTTGCATGTCACTTGGAGGCAGGAAGAATCCCATGATGACCTCTGGGTGTCCCTTAAAGCTGCAGGATATCCTGAGGCCAAGCACCTGGTACGCGGTTTACAGAGCTTTGAACAAAAGCCAAGAAAATTCCTATTAGGGATGATGGCAAACCAGTGTCTGTGTTCGCAGAGCGGCAGCTAGGATGACTTTTCATCCTTGTCCACTAGAAATGCAGAAGTAGCTCCAAAAACAGGACAGGCCAGGACAAGGAAGCCGGGACCGGATGAAGCCACAGCTCCCTGACACTGAGCAACTCCCCCTAGTCCCAAATCATTAGCCATCAACGATTTTCTGTGGATCTGTAAGGGATCTGATTTTAATTGCATTTCTTTCTTTGGTCCTTCTCCGTTCTCACGGCTCCCTCCAGAAAACTGGGAGGGGAGGGTGCCTTTCGGGCCCGGCCAGCACGCTGGAGGTCTGCGATCAGTGAGAAGCCCCACAGCGCTGCAGACTTCAAAGGGATGTGGTGCGGGGGGCTCTCAGAAACTGTCATCGTGTGGGCTGTAGTAGCGTCTCACTTTAATGACTGAGAAGCAGAGAGAAAGGGCAGGTACCAAAGAAAGGGCGGATGTGTACCACCAGGCGAGTTCAGATGAAGATAAAAACAGATGAGCACACAAGACCTAGCAAAGGCTGCAGGCTTGCCCGAAGCCTGACCACATCTGGTTGCCTCCCCACTCCGCCCCACTCCACCCCACTCAGTGAAGTCACGAAATTGAGCTCAGTGTGTGAAAGTCGCTGTCCGCAGGGACTCTGCGGGTCAAGCTCCTCATTACACACTGAGGCCGCAGACACTGGCCCCCACCGCTGGCCCCCATACATGAAGCCCAGCACTCCTCCCATCATCTCCCAGAGAGACTCTGACCCCCCGCACCAGCTCCCCAGGGGGAGTGAAAGAGCAAAGCCAGGCGGTTCCACGGATGCACCAGCCAAGCAGAGTGTGCCAGACGAAATCCGCCCTCCCGAGGAGGCTTGTGCCTTTAAATTGTTTCTGTAATGGCTGGCTCAGAGGCAGAAATATTTGGCAGCCCTGAAATTAAAAGTGATAAATTTCCTCGCCAAGCTTTGATCGATAATAGAGGCCTCATCTGTTAATCAATAAGACAGTCTCTGCCTGTTTACTGTGCATATGTTGTTTGCTGCTGCCTTCAGTATGATGTCAGGTTTGCATTCAAAGCAACTGAAGTGTGTATAACCCACATGGCTATTCCCAAAATGCATTACGGTGACATCATTCAGCCCCAATACATTTATAAAGCATCAATGGAGGGGTGGGGGTGGGGAGGCGGCCATGCCAGCTGAGCACGACAGGTGCATGTGGACCGAGCAGAAGCATTTACCCCCACAGAGTTTCCTGGGGCTCATCCTGGACTGCGGAGAATCCCCGCGACACAGCTCAGAGTAGGCCCCATCTTTTCTGCACATGGCAGCTGTGTTTTGGATGCCCACTGAGTGTCTGCCGGGAGGAAGGCCACTGTACATAAACAGAAGAGAAAACTTCTGCCCTCATGGGGCTTACATGCAAGAGGAGAAGGAAGATTTTTTTTAAAGTGGGTTAAGCCAGGTGTGGTGGTGCATGCCTGTAATCCCAGCACTCAGGAGGCTGAGGCAGGACGATTGTAAGTTTGAGGCCAGCCTGGGCTCCAAAGTAAGCTCAAGGCCAACTTGAACTGCATAGCGAGACTCTGTCTCAAAAAGACAAAAATAAAAAGACAAAAATAAATAAATAAATAAGAGTGGGTTAATATAAAACAGGCCAGGTGGTGACAAGTGATGAAAAGAAAGAAACTGAGTAAAGATGGGTACAGCACCAGAGGCTGCCATTTTCTGGACAGAGACAGGGGCGGGGGTTAAGAAGCAAGGCCAAGACCTGGGACTCGCCACTTCAGGCACAGCTGGGAATGAAGAGGCCAGCTGAGGACAGAACAGAGCTGGTGAGAGCAAGGTGGGCAGACGGTGCAGAAGCAGGTAGACTGTGGAAAGGAAATTACATAGCGGGGGCAAACGGCAGGAAGATGAAGTGAGCTAGCCCCATGCAATCCTTACTATCAATCACAGCATCCGGTGAACAAGAAAGAGAAACAGGATCTACAGCAGGGAGAACTGGGCCCCGAACACTGCCCACTGCTGTAGACAGCACGCAAGTCATCACAGCTTGATGAACCTGATCCCCAACCTGCACACCGGAGGTGGACCATGGCTACCTGCTCTACCAAGGCTGCGGTGAGGCAGGTAGGAGATAAATAAACATGAGTATAGAGCTCCTCGTTAATCATAAAGCACTCTGCAGATGTAAGAGATCACGGATGCTATTTATACCTCAGAAGGCAGTGGACCGTGGTTACACCGCTCAGGATTTGGGTCAGACAGAGAAAGTTCAAATCCCAGTAGAGTTGGTCACCGGCTGTGACCCTCAACCAGTCGCCTGATTTCAGTGAGTCTACTGGCTCCTTGTAAATGCAAACAGCCAAAGTAGGTCCCTCAGAGGGCCTGACAAGGTGCGTAAAGTGCTCAGCACCGTATCGGGAGAGAAGACATACAGAATCAGTAAACGGCAGCTACCATCACTGCTAGTCATTATTGCTTTAAAGAAGAACTCCCTTTGTGCAATTAAAGTATGATTGATTTTACTGAAATTCAATGCACTTATTTGGGGGCCATTTGTTTTGTATAAAGTGAGTCTCACAATTGTAAAGACATACTTCACCACACGCACACGCACACACGTACACAGTCCTTGTCCCTCTAATTTAGGAGTGAGTGAGTGCTTTGCTGAGGGGAACAGAAAAGTCTGTCATTGAACCAGTAAGACAGCACCAGCAGCCAGTTCACCATCCCAGCTCTTAAGTCTTCCCCCAGACAAGCCCCAGCAGGCCCACTGAACAGTCCTGGCGCAGGTGTCTTCCACAGCTCTGACGGTAAGCTCTGTGAAAGCAGGCCTGCATCTGCCCTCCTCCTGACATGCAGTCTGTGCTCGCTAAGTGCTTGCTGAAGACTCCCTTAGGCAGGTGCCTGAGACGGGGACAGTGGCCATTCAGGGCACTGCCAGGCTGTCCCCTAGGGGGTGGCAGAGTCCTTATTCTACATACTCTTGACTTCTCTACTGCCCCTTTTTGAAAACTCAAGGACACAGTCTCTGGCTAGAACTCAGGAAACTCAAGCGGCAAGAAAGGAAAAGTTAGTGAGTGAGGCTGTCTGCTTCCTCTGGAATAAGACCTCCACCCCACTGCCCAGGGCTCTCCCTGCCCTCAGGTACACGCACGGAGATTCCTGTCCCCAGGCAGATTTCAGGAGGCCAGGGTGGACACTCCACCTGCTGGCTGTGCTGGGCTGGGAAGTGATCCTCCCCCAGCCATGTTACTAAGTTTATCCAGGAGTCACCGAGCCCAGTTGTTAAAAGAAACAGACAGACAGATGCCCTCAGGCCTGCAGGGCCCCTAAACACCCAGAGCACAACATGGGGTGGGGGGTGACCTCCACTTTTCTCCCCCGTTTTCCTTGGCTTCTTAGTGTCTCCAAAAGGTTAGAGACAGACTAGAGAACAGAGAAGGGTGCAAAGCAGGAAATAGTCGGGTGAAAAGACAGAGACTCCACAGCCCAACTGAGGCTAGAGTTGGTTTGCGACCTCTGAATAGGCAGGTAAGGACCACCGCAACCAACAGGGACCAAGGGAGGAATTAGTGAGCAAGGCTTTTATAAAAATATAAAGTTTGACCGCAATGCCAGGATTCCAGTGACAACAGAGCTGTCAGTGACAGCAGAAGCTCCTCCAGCCTGGGGCCCCTCCTCCAGCCTCTCCCTCTTGGCAAAGAGCAGAGCCTCTCTCGCACTTGCCTTCCTGACCAGAAATGAGGCTGGGGGTCCCACGCACCTAAGGAAAGGAAAAGAAGACACGGAGTGCACTCAGCTAGGAAACGATGCCTCTCTGGAGGAAGGAAAGCAGCAGCCAATAAGGGGAGAAAATAATTCAAAACCCCTCCCTCCTCAAAGCCTCCCCCACCCTACAGGCTAATAATAATTTTTTTAAAAGGAACCACTGAAAAAATAAACATGTAGTAGTTGCCAGCATCCAGTGTTGAATGGTGCGTCTCTCTCTTTTTTTTTAATTCCTTGAGATTTTAAAATAAACATCTTGAATGTTCTGATGAGATATGCACGCCTGCTTACATAAGGAAGTACAGAGTGTACCAAAACAGCAGACCCAAAAAAAGCATAAGCTGTCAGAACAATGAGTACAGACGCGGGGCATTTTACAACAGGCCATGGTGTACAGTTTTATTTACAGTACCTCTTATCAGACGGAGAACAGCACACTGGCTGCCAATTCCAAAGGCTAGCACTGCATGTTCCTTCCCTCAAGGAGCTGTGTACTCCCGGAGAGGAGGGAGGCAGGCTCGTGCTCCTGCTCTCTCTCCCTTATCAACAAAATGAAAAACTGGTGCAGAACCAGTTTCTATGACGGACGACAGAGGCAAAGCGGCAGCAGGTAGGTAGATGCCACCAAATGGAAACCCACCAGCCCCAACCTGCCAGAGCCCTGGCAGCTGGCCCAGGACAAGGACCAAGGGGAGCTGCAGCTGAGCGTACTGTGGGGAAACGCCTCCCTGAAGGAAGGGAGGTGAGTGAGGCAAGGGTGCAGAGGGCCCTAAATCGAAGGTACAGTGGGGAAAGCCACATACAGGGGGCTCACTTGGGGTGAGGCCAGCTGGTTTCCTGATCCCTGGAAGCCAGCTTCCCATGGCTGACCCGGGAAATGGCCGATACCTCCTCAGTATCTGCTCTGTAGAATACGAGACCTTCAGATGGGTCCAGAGGAAATTCTGAAGCATCCCTGAGCCTGAGAGAATATTTCTTCTCCTACCCTACAAAGTCACAGCACACTGTGAGAGCACCACGGTGCCCCAAGCTCTCGGTGTTCACTGGCACCCTCCAGTCCCTCTCTTAGGACCCACGGAAGAACACAGGCTTGTCTTGTCCCTTATCCTTCCAGCTCAATGCTCAGCCAAAGAGCCTTGGAACGCTCCTTCGTTACAGCTCTTAGCACCAGCAAGTAATCCAACAGGCTCAGGAACAGCCCACGGCCAGCACAAACCTGCACACTCAGTGCAGATCTGCACAGTAAACTAGTTAAGGACTTACTCATTGGAATCAAACAAAACCCAGGGTTCAAGTCCCAGCTGTACCATTTCCGCTATCACCCTATACAAGTGAGCTATCATTTCTGAGCTGATTTCTACACCTATAAAATTGGGCTCAAAGTGCCTGCATCATAAGGTTGATTGGGTGGTGAATACTTTAAATAATATATATTAAATCATTAACACCATGCCTGGCCTGTAGTAACTGCTCAATAAATGTTGTCATTAAACATCAATACCATTGCCATTATGTTATCCAAAAATCAATATATGAGACACACTTAAACATCAAATGCACGCAATGGACCCAACATTTAAAATAGTCTCACCATCCTAGCCTGGCACCAAGAGAAAAAGGAGAAAAGATGTCCACTGACAATTCTTCACTCAGCAGACCTTTTCTGGAGTGTGGAAGGGAGGGAAAGACAGACATTGCTAATCACTGTGTCCCACCAAGAAGCCTTGATACAAACCAAGTTACAAGAAAAGACAGGGGTCAGCTCGCTCTTCCCTGGGACATCGAGGAAAAGGACCTCTCTGGTCTGCTCCTGTCATCACTCATGGCCAATTTTAGCAGTGTCATTATCTTCCTATTAGCCATCCAGAAGGTAACCCGAGGAGCACAAGCTTATTTAAGGTGAATCATTTTGAATAAATACAAGTATGACAGTAAATTTATTGCTGTTAGAAAATACACAACTCTTTCTGAAGCCTAAGAGTACAGATTAAGGGGCTCATCTGACCACAGCCTCTAACGTCTTTCTTCCCCTGTCAACTTCCACTGACCAGGCAATGAAAGTATCATGATAATCAAAAAGCTCAAAAGTCTCCCTTAGTACAGGGATATCAACCTCTGCCGCGGAGGACCAGACTACCCTCCAGGCACACCATGCCAACTGGGGGGTACTTCCAAGGTTAATGGTCAAGCTCCTCAGCCTGAAGTTCTGTAGTGGTGGTGGCCATAGACGGCTTTGGGGATCTTCCTTTCATTGGTGGTATGGTCTTGGCATGAAGCCTTCCATCCTTCCTTAAACCATCGTTTCTCATCTTCACATGATAGATTCAATAAGAACCTATATAAACTACCTGGAACATAGAAGGTGCTGAAGTCATAGTCACCATGATTATGGATTAATTCTATTTCATCAAGCTGATGAGCTCCAGGAGGTCAGCCCATGGCCAGAGCCTCCTGGAACGCCAGCCCATAATGTTTGCTGCCTCAGAGCTCCTAGGACCTGAGGAAAGGCCCAATTGCAAGGAGTGAATGGTCTGCGTAGGTGAGTTGCCACATTTAGATCTCTTGCAGGTTTATTCTACTGCTTGGGCGGGGAGGGGAGGTAGGGCCATTCTCAAATGAGGTACGGAGAAGAGCTGCTAGCCCAGAGCACCTAAGATATCTCAAAGTACCACGGGGAGAAACAGATTCAGGGTCCCAATTGTTACTGCCTGGGTTGTGTGACCTGGGATGAGTCTGATCTCTTTCCATCTCTAAATGGGGAATTCTCAAGGAAATTAGGCGTTCCTTGTTTAACAACCTACTTCATTAATGACTGGACTTACGACGGAAGTGTGCTGTCCAGACTTGTGACCTGTCTTTTTTTTTCTTTTGGTGCAGTTCTGTACATCTTATTTATACAGCCCCAATGTTTTTTATTGTACAGTACACCAATGTCTTTTATTGTACACTACACCTTGTTTATATAGTATTGTAATTTCTGCTGACTGTACATACATATTACTGTATGGTTATACAGTACAGTACTGCAACGTAAGAGCTATGCAAATAAAAAGCAAAGTCATCAAGTTGGAGTTTCCTCTATGTCTTTGCTCTGAATATTATAATACATATACTGTATGTAATTCCTCACTTAGCGATCATTCAACATCCTCAATGCAGGAACAGAGATCTGTCATTAAACAAGGAATGTCTGCACTTTGCTCTATCAGGCAAGCAAAATGGAACAAAGAGTCCAGCTGCTGGGACAATCATTAGCCAGGGCCAGACTGAGCCAGTGAGGCTGTGCCAGAGACTGACCCCCAATTTCCAGGAACACCTGGGCTTTGGGGTGTCCACAGCTTGGTTTTATGAGGTAGAGAACATAGCACAGCTCGGCACTTGCCAGACGCTAGGTCCATGGTGGCAAACCTATGGCACACATGTTATTTGTTTTTCTTTTAGGACAAAAGATGTTAATGTATGAGTTGTTTTTTCCAAACTAAAATCTCAGTATTCGGTTTTGATTGCAGTGCTGGCACTTTGTGATGAGTAAGTGGGTTTTAGGTTGTAGTTTTGGCACGCATCTCTAGAAGGTTCGCCATCACTGGGATAGGTTAAAAAAAAGCCAGAGAAATGAAGTAGACACTATCAGCTATGATTTTATGGGATATCTCCTCAAACCCTGGACACTCACAATCCTCTTCTTCCGAGGTCCTGTTTGAGGATTCTCAGGTGAGAGGTTCAGAATGAGAAGGAAAGTTTCTATTGGCACCATGCAGCCCCAAAGCTGTTTGTGACCCATGCCTTTGCTCCTTCTCATCCTCAAAACCCCTTCTCTTTTCTTCTGAAGCAAACTCAGAGTGTTTCACTGCAGCTTGTACTCTCAGTCAGGTTTGAAGAATCACACACAACACACGCTCGTACCCACCACATACATGTGCACACACACACCTGCATGCACACATTCCTCTCCTCAGGGTAAGATTCATAATGCTGATGGATCAACGGATAAAAGAGAACCAGGCTCACTCCAGTGGGCAAGGCCAGGACCACAGCCCTGCCTGCCTAACCCTCAAAATTTCAAGCTCATGCTCGCCACTGCCTAGTCTCCCCAACACCCCTGAGACGCCTGCCTACTAAAATTCCTCTGAGACATTTACCGGGAAAAGGGAGGGAAGCCTTCCTCAAACTTAAGAGCATTCTAGTCCTTCCTTCCTTTTTCTAAGCTGGTTCCTTCCTCTCTCATTTCTCCTTGACTAAAGAGTACACCATGGCCTCTCATAACATTTGGATCTCCATATTGATAATTCCCTCAGTCCCTCTCTTCGCAGAATTCTGCATTCTCTCCCTACTCCTAGCATCTCTCTCCAATGTTTCTGGCAACTGGATTCCTGCTACGTACTCTGTTAGTCTGTAAGTTTAAAATACCCTTAAATAATTGTATTTCAACAAATGGCAAAACACAGTTTCTAGAGGCTTCAAATGCTGTCACAGGTATGATAACCATTCTTCAAGAGACCAACAGCCCGGGCTTTACATGCAAACCCACTACTCTCTTGACTGAGCTGTATAAGCCCTGCAGACATGGGTTTCTCTTCTAGAAATTCCAGTATCCCAGCCTTCCCAGGAATCCAAACCAGGCTCCCGGGATTCAGCTCAGCTATGAAGTCCACAGAGCTGAGACTTCAGCTCAGCTACCCACCAGCTACACAAGAACATGAGCAGTTTAACCTCTCCAAGCCTTGGTTTCCTTACGTGTGAAGGAGATGGAGATACATCCCTCCTTAAAGGGAGGACTTAGAATGTACAATTCTAAGGGCACCACTCACTTGGAAATGGAGCTGGGAGGTGGCTGGAAGGTTTGGATGAGAAGATGCCCAGAATACTAATGACTGTGAGCAGCTGCCCAGTAACAAGCCTTTCTCTCCTCCTCTCCATCCATCCCAGAATCCTAGGGATCTGCAGGGTGCCCTGTGATAAGGACAGACAATGTTGTTGCTGCAGTCATAACAAAAATGTTAGTCACTAGCAGGACGTGGTGACCAATCCCAGCACTGTGGAAGGCTGAGGCAGGAGGATCACAAGTTCGAGCCCAGCTTATACAACTTAGCAAGACCCTGTCTCAAAAATAAAAAAATAAAGGGCTGAAGATATAGTTCAGTGAGAGGGCCATGGGTTAAGTTCCTAGATAGGTAGGTAGGTAAGTAGGCAGGTAGATAGATAGACAGACAGATGACTGACAGATAGGTAGAACATGTAGTACTACCTATCCATTACTTTACATGCACTCTACTGCTGAGTCCTCCAACAACTCTAAGATTATCCCCATTTTATAGATGTAAAAACTGAGGTTGAAGAAAACTCAGTTCAATTGCCCAGAGTCTGTTTGTTAGTAAGGGTCAAGGAAAATGAAACTAATTTAAATCAAAGTGGCAGCACGAAAAGCATAGCTACCCAGAAGGGCCTCTGATCATGCATGTTAAAGTGACAAGTTCCTAGTAAAGAGCATAGACCAAGGTCTCAAGGGTATGGGCTCAAATCCTCTGCTTTTCCCCACACTATAGCTCACACCTTGGAGTTTGGAGATTTTCCTTCCACCTCCAAGCTCCCATGAAATGCCCTCCTCATTTCACCTTCTTTTCTCTGAGCCCTCGGCCCATGAGAAATAGCATCACCTCCCAGTCCATGGAAGTAACATCACTGTCAGAGAGCGCCTGGACATGGACCAACAGCAGCAAGCTCCATACTGGCTCTGCTGAGGACTTCAGCGTATGTCTTGATCAAATTTTCTTAAAAGGCCTCAGTTTCTCTATCTGCAAAATGGACACCAAATTCCTAGCCCATCCCTGCCACTTGAAGCTGTTATTAAGAGGAATGAACTCAAAGACATGAAAACGTGTGGGGCTTTAGGGAGGGAAATGTACAACCAGTTTTCAAGGCTGACTTAACAAAACCCCACTGGACACATCCTTCGAGGCCTGACTCTTCTCTCCAGCAGCCTCCTTTCGACTTGTAAGGAAGCAAGGTGTTCTGTCATAAAGAAACAATCAGCTGCATTCCCTCGAAGTGGAAAAACGGACTCTTGCAGTGATGAATGACAGCACACTGGAGACTGAAATAGACAATGTTTTCTTGTTTGACCTTCAATTAACCATGAAGTCTTTTTATTATACATTCTCTGAGGATCCTGGTTACTCAAAGCCTTGTGGAGGGAATCCTCACTCCTCGCTCTAAGGGTCTCTTCCTTCTGTAACATTCTCTCTGTGCCTCTAAAAACCTCCCCTTCGCTTGCTGCCCAAGGTGGAGCCCTTTCGGGGGCTGAGTATGTACAGTTTAGGGCCAGATAGCCATCCTAGTCTCTGGAGTTGTCAATTACTTTGAATTCATTAACACATACACACATCCCCTAGGAGGGGCAACTGATCTGTTGCGTCCATTATGACGCTACTGTTGATAACAGCTGGAGCAAAGACCACACACCTGACTCACCTATGACCGACCCACCTCACCATCTCAGACCCGGTGCTCGGAGCACTGTCACTCCTTCCCCTTGCTTAGGTCCCTCAGTGGCACCTCGAGGTTGCCAGCCTCTCCAGGCCTGCTGTGGCTTTCAGAAAACAGAGCATGTCTATTTTTAGCTCTTCTCAGCCTAATAATACTCCCCAACACCCATTCAGCTTAATCACTTTATTGAGGACAAGAAGCAGGCTCTCCAGCTCGGGTGCTTCTGATGTTAGGAAGTAGTAAAATGTTCGAACTGGTTAAAAATGACACTCATTGGCCCGCCTTTGGTGTTTCTGAGACCTTAATTGTGGCTCAGGCCGTGGATCTAAAGAACCTTGCAGGTTTCAGAGCCTGGCTGTCTTACCCCCTGCACCATAATTGAGGTGTTACATTACAACTGCAGCACTGACATTTCCAGGCTCAAAATTCAGAAGCCTGAAGGCGCCACACGTTTCAAAACAGAAATATTGTCTGTCACAACGAACGCCCGTCTCCCCACAAGCTTGCGGGGTGGGTAGGGAACAGTCTTTTCTGGCTTACCCTGTACAAAAGCTTTAGGTGGGATAACATGTCCCATGGGAAGCCAACGGCATTCTTAAAGTGCCTCTGACAACTAAAATGACACAGAATTGCTGCTTGAAAACAGAATGGTTTGTTTGGTGTAATTAGAAGACCTGTAAATTTGGTGTGTGCAGGAAACAGACCACTGGTGGTGCTTCATGCAGGCACGGTGGAGACCATGACTTCCAGAGACCCAGGGTGGGCATACGCAGGCTCACAGTCTGTGCCAGGGGAACTGTGGGCTGGGGAAGTGGACAGTGTGCAAGGCAGACAAAAACAACTGCCTCTGAGGTTCAGACCGGAGGCTTTAGGGTCAGGCCCCTGGATGTGCAGCACCCCTGCTTCTTAATTGCTCAGTGATCTCAAGCAAGTAAACAGTTTCCTCATCTGTAAAATGGATGTGCTAATAGTACAAACTTCAAACAGGTCTTGGAAGGCTCCAATGGTTATTTCTCTCACGTACCTGGCATCTGATAGACCCCTGACAAATGTCAGCTGCCACTGGCATTGGCACTGCTGGTCTCTCTACCATAGAGTCCTTCTAAGATAAAGTGTTCAGTCTTTGTCTCTTCAGCTCTGGCCAGGGCAAAAACAAGACTTTGAACAGAAGAGCTAACTACAGCCAGCTGTGTGCAGTCTCCAGACATTTTTAGTAGGAAGTGCCTATGGTCTCAAAGTGTCTAAACAGAGCCTGTCCTGATGCAGGCACCTTGAGGGGGTACTTGTGAGGTCCCACCAGCTAAGCAAGAAATGCCCCTGTCCTAGGCCTGGAAACTCACATGGATGAGGCTCCTTTGCACTCCTGGGCTGCTGCTCTTGCACACCTCTTCCCTTTCTTTCCTTCTCAGGCAAGGTGCTTAAAGCATCTTCATGGACTTCCCGCTCTTACAGAGGCAGAGGCAGGATGCCTCATTAACTTTCCTAGCTAATTTTACAATTTAACCAAACACCACATTCCTGCCTCAATTCAGCTAGCCTCTGACTGTGACAAACTTCTAATTGCGAAATGGAGGAACAATTCAGACCAGGCCAGAGATGAAAGATAAAGGTCTGAAACTGCAGTGGGAGTGGAAGAAGAGAAAAAGTAAAAAGCTCACACTTTTTGAAAAACAGCTCTACACGTGCCCCCGCCCTCAGCAGAATTCCAGGCTGTGAGGGTTGAGAAGGGAAAGAGAAAAGCCAGGCTGGCCACGTAGTGTCACAAAGATGGGGTAACGCTGACCAGAGAACCAGAGGACCTGCCTCGGGGACCAGGGGCAACGCATAGACTGGAAGCATAGTTCAACACTGTCCTCTAGAGGGCGCAATTCGGCGCTGGCAACAACAGGGGTCTACCAGATGCCAGGCACGTGAGTGAAGTAACTCATTGGAGCCTTCCAAGACCTGTTTGAAGTTTGTACTATTAGCACATCCACTGTACAGATGAGGCAACTGTTCACTTGCTTGAGACCACTGAGCAGCTAAGAAGCAGGGGTGCTGCACATCCAGGGGCCTGACCCTAAAGCCTCCGGTCTGAACCTCAGAGGCAACCCAGAAACATCATCAGCTTTGCCACGCCCCGGAGCCCTGTCTAAAAGGTACTGGAAAGCCCTTCCCAGCCCAGTGAGCCCAGGACCCATGGGCGGCATGGATGCCACTTTAAAGCTTCTACCTCCTGACTAAGATTCTGGGCAGAGGTAGAATCTAGTGGGAGGACAGCATGTCAAAGGAAATATCACCATTAAGAATCCTGTGAGATACAAAAGACCCCAGAGGTTGTCACACCGGCCCTGTTTATACAGGCGTGCACCTTGCCCACCCAGATTGGACAGAATTCTGTAGAGACAGAGGGCGTGATTCTGGGATCCTTACCTGGAGTCAGGCCCCACTCCCAGGGCATAGGGAAGACGCTACCCTGTGTGTGAGTCTCCTGGCCCCAGGTCAGCCCTAAAGCTTGCACCAGGCCACAACCAAAGCACAGCTGGCCCCCTTAGAGCTCTCCTAGATGTGCTGAGTTGTTCACCTTAGGCCTGAGCTGTTTGGGCAGTAATCCCTGCAGGGTAGAAGCCTGCTTCCCCCATCAAAAAAATCTGGTCTCTGGGCCTTTGTCTATCCTGGAGAGCTGAAGACGACTCCAGCAAATGAAAAGTTTGAGGATGTTCTTGCCTTACCTGGAGTTACCTTGTTACTGAAATGACTGTGGCCTTGCATAATTACTCCAACAAAATGCAGCCGCCAATGAGCTCCCGTGCTCAATTAGCTTATAATAGCCAGCAAGAGAGCTGCGAAAGGTTTAATCCAGCTACTCCAGAAGGCTTTTTATCCCAACTACCTAATGAAAAGTTTAGAACTTAATATTTTTTTTTTTGTTTTCCCTGGCAAGCAAAAGAATTCCAATCAAAATGGGACTGTTTGGGGGAAGGAGGAGCAAGCATATGAACGACTGGAGAAAACTCTGAAGAGATGTCCGTGTGGGTCTAAATCCTAAACAGAGTCAACTCCCAAGAGAAGCCCTCAGCTCTCCCTCCTGCTGCATTCAACCTGGGGAAGAACCAGCCCGTGCTCACTAAGGGCACACATGGGTCACCTGTGTGCTCTGAGGAGGTCGGGTGCCCTGTGTGCCTCAGCTGAGGCAGTCCTCACATCCTCCAGTCATCAATGGCAGCCCTCCAACACCGGTTCTCAGCCTGGGCTTTGAGGTGTTCTGGGGATTCATAACGTATTTGGGGGTTCATCAAGTCCTGCACAGTAAGTCCCCAACTTACGAACATTCAAGTTGTGAACTTTCACAGGTGTACTGCCTAAGACTCCTGTTGTCAGATACCAGTGAATCTGATTTACACACATTATCCCAGAACAGAACTCCTTTGTAAGTCGTGGACTCACTGTATGAGAAATCTATCATCTTGCAGGTGTGTGCCCAATTTTAAACCTCACTTTCATCCATGTGTTTACACTGTGACTACCTTGAAATGGAGGGATGTTGAAAGTGACAGGTTTCACTCTTAAGAAGCATTTCTCAACCTGCAAGGCAAAGGGACCTACGACGTTCTCAGAGATCTGAAGACCCTCATGTGCAAGACACTGGGCCCAAAGCCTCTGGAGATGACCATGGACAGAAAAGGAAGAGGAGAAGAGATGCCTGCCCGGCTGGTTCTAGCTCACGAAAGTTCCTGCTTCCTTCTGCCACTTCCATCAAGGAGCTCCTTCTGGACGTTCCAGCTGGAAAAATAAAATCCCACAAACCTCCCTCCCAAAGCCTTTCCCCATCACTGTCATTAGGAGGTCCTCCCAGCTCTTACCTTCTGTAGCGCCACTCACTGCCTAAGTGGGGACAACGCAAACACCCAGCCCTGTGCTCCTCCCCTCTCCAGGCGACTTGTAGCATCCTCTCAACCAGGCCGCCATCAACATGAAGGTAAGGCCACTAGCTTCAGTTCTTCTGCATGCCCTGCCAAGCTTTATATGCCATGGGCGCCCAGTTCAGTTGCTAAGTACTGAATTAATTCATGAATAATCACACACACGTGCGCGCACACACACACACACACACACACATGTATATGACCACAATAGTCACTGAGTTTCCTCTGCTGCCCAACTTTCACCATCTGGCTCCCACTAGGCTGATGTTTCACTCCAGCATTCCCAGGACGACCCTAGGGAAGATGAGAATTTCAGAGCCCAGACATACCTAGCCTCATGCCAAGTGGTCCAGCTTCACTACACAGCAACTAAGTGGTCAGGGAGGCTAAAATATTCCTTGGATCACACCAAGGAGCTAGAAACAGCAAGTCTAAGGAGCCAGAACAGCCCAAGTAATCCCAGCTCTCACATTTTTGGGGTGCAGCAGCACAGTTTAGTTGTCCCCTTCATTCCTGACCCTAGCGTGGCTTCCCCTGGAGCAAAGTATGCATCAGGGTGCTGCTTCAGCAAGGATCACAGGCAGCTCTCTCTTCCTGCCCGCCTCTGTCCCGGGCGTACTAGTGGGAAGGAAGAGCAGTGGAGCATGACACAGCCAAGTTCTTTGTGAGGGGAAAACCACATACAGACCCATGGACCCTCTAGCAATGCCCCAGAACCATCTTCCCCGGGGCCCTACAAAGCAGTGTAGAAAAGTAAGAGTCACAGTAGCCACTCCACACAGGAGGCTTTGGTAGGGCAGGACAGCTAATGAGCCGCACCTGCTCTTGATGGCCCAGATGCAAGGCTCTGAGAGCAAGAGCCAATTATTGTGCCACCCTTACCCTAGAATCCCTGGGGACAGGGCATTCCTGGGCTCAGCTCCCAGTCTCTAAAACACTGATTGGTCACCTCTAGCAACAGAAAAGCAGGAGTTCCTGCAGTACAATACCGCAGGCCAAATAAGGTAGCATATGTACCAGAAATCTAGGGGGACAGACAGGGAGATCAATCTGGATTTGAATCTGGCTCTATTCCCCTCTTAACTGTCCGATCTTAGGCAAGGTAACTCTTTAAACTTTAGTGTCTTCATCTGCAAAATGGGCTCTGGACTTCTACTTTCCAAGGCTAGTATCAGCTTGAGTCCAGACACGCATAACACCAATGCTCCAATACTCCTGGAACGCAGCAGGTACTCCATAAACCTAAGTGCCTTTCTCTCCTTCCTGAGCCCCTACCATCCATCCTGAGCCATTCATTTATTCTACAGCTATTTCCTGAGAACATGTTACGTGTTAAGTTGTGGGGATACAACACAACATGCCACTGATAAGGTCTCCCCCTCCTTTCCCGTCCCCTGGGCAGACTCCTGACTGCCAGGGCTGGAGGAGGCAAAGGAGTACCTCAGGTCCGCACTCTGCTATCCACCCACACACCCATTCATTTGTTCTGAAGACAACCGTGTTATAACACCATTCATATTACTGTGCTAGGAAGAATGGGGGAGACAAATATAAATCACATGTTCTCAAGAAGCTTAGAGTCTAGTAGGTGAAAAAAGACCAGGCTATTTAACAAGGAAGAGGACAGGTGCCATAAGGGGAGGCAGATAAAGCGCTAAGAGCTATCAGATGGGGGCAGCCTCCTGTCCTGCCCAGACAGACGCATCCTCTGGCTGAGTGGGCTGACTTTCAAAAGAGAGGAGGGAAGAGACCACTCTCCAGGCCTGGCACCACTCCTAGCATGGGGACCAGGAGTAGGGCGGGAGGGGGTGCCAAGGAGGAGACGGGGGAAAGGGGAACGCCCGCAAATATGGATCCGGACTCCCGGAGAAAACAAACAGCAAATGAAATTTATTCACTGTAGTTGCTTTACTACCTAATTAATTCAGTAATTTCAAAAACAATTTTATTTATGTTCCATTTACCACATCAAAAGTGAAAAAAAAAATCCTACTGATGCTAAAATAATACCTCAAGGCATGTATTTTTAATCAGTTAAAAAATAAAAAGGGGTGGGGAACAGTTTTAAAAAAAAAAACCTAGCACTGGTTCTTATACAATCTCTCCCAGGCAGACCACCAACCCTAAGAGGGAGAGAGAGAGAGAAAGAGAGAGAGAACGAGAGAGAACACAGCCAAGCCTTCTCTGAGAGCCTTCCTGGCTGCTGAAAACCGAGCTTGTCAAAAAAAACAAATCCATAATGGCCCGAGGCTCCTCTCCAATCTATTTTCTGCTCAGCTGGTTTTAAATGAAGTTATTATGAGTCATTAAAACACCCGCAAGCCAGTGGAAGTCAGCCAATTACAATTTTAAATTTAGCCTGTTCTCTGCCCCATTCTCTTGTTTTCTTCCTTTGCCCACAGAATGCTGCTGCTGTTATTTTTTCCCTCCCTTCCTTTACCCAAAGTGGAAGAGACAGTTATGAAAATGCATAGTATTGCACAGTACACAGAATCATTCATATGAAACTCCAATTATTAAATTAAAAAAATGCAAACTTCTGCTTTCTCCAAAGTCTTGCCTGCCTTTGCCCACTGGATTACTCTGAAACTCTGAGCTGGGCCCCAAAAGTCATAAGGCTATTTTTAAAATGAAAAGGTTCTTCATTGGGGTCTTGTTGAGAAACATTCATGTCCATCACACACAATCCAAACGTTCCTGGCTGAATCCAAGGGAGGGAAACCACACCACCAACCTCCGAGAATTAATAACAAACAGTGAAGTTGAAATGCAAAGGTAAAGCTGGCTTTGCAATCAAGCATGAATGTCGGTGGAAGTCACGAGATATGATGAGCTCATTTAGTTTTTAAATCTTCAAGGTAATGGTCTGTGCGGACCCATTACAGCAGAGGAACAATTTTGACTATTTCATGTAAACGCTTCCTCTCAATCTCTTTTTCTCCCACATTTGCACACACAAACACACACATGTGCACAGTGCTGATTAGAAATCTGCTTCTTGTTTTAGGGAACATAATTCAGCTTTTCTGTGTCAGCCAACAAGTAACTATCTCCTTACCCAAAGAACTGTCCCATTCTCTTCTACCCCATAATGGATACATTTGGGAACTCCACAGAACAGACTTCCCCCAAACCACTGTTAATGTTTTCCATCACCTCCAGATCCCTCCCCAACACACACACACATACACACATATACAGATACTTTTATGCTTTGGACCTAAAATGTTCCCCCAAAAGGTCATGTGTAGAAGGTTGAACCCCGAGGCAGCAGTGTTCACAGGGGAGGCCTTTGGAAGGTGATTGGATCATGAGGGCTCTAACCTCATTGACGGATTAATTCATAAATAGATTCATTATTTAATGGACTTTGGGAAGTGACTGATGCTTAGGAGGTAGGGCCCAGCTAGAGGAAGTAGGTTCTTGGAGATGTGCCCTTAACTGTTGTACTGTCCCTGACCCCTTCTGACTTTCTTCACCAGGTCCTCCCCATAAGTGCAGAAATAAGGGAGTCGGTTACCATGGACTGAGGCATGGGAAACTGTGAGCCAAAAATAACCTTTCTTCCTTTCAGTTGTTTATCTCAGGTATTTTGTCACAGTGATGGAAAGCTAACTAATACATACCCCATGACAGGTCCTCTGCCCAAGCCGGACTCACAATCCTAGTGTTCCAGGGAAGTAGAGGAAAAAAACTACAAACCTAGGCAGAATGGGATGTGGAGAATGACATGCCATGTCTTTGACAGTCACTGAAGGTCAATGTGGAGGCCAGGGTGCCATGGTTGAGTATCCACCTACCTGGTGACTAAGTGAGATGGAACTCAGCGTCTGCCCTTATCATCCAGCCACAGTAAAAAGAGCATAAAATATCAAGGAGCTTCCAGGCCCATTATGATTAGTAACAATTTACCAAAAGGAGAATGAAGACCTGGCTTGAATATAAACCTGAGGCCTACAGACATACCTGTCCTGTGCTCTGAAGGTCCGCAGAACCAAGCAGATGTTACTATCCTACCCTTCGCCCAAGTCTTTCCTCTTATTTGCTCCAGCTGTGGGTCCTCAACCACCCACTTCTCACAGTGGTGCATGGAGGCATCCTTTCCCTGAATAAAACTGATGCTTCTGGCCTATCCCTCCCACCAGGTCCTTCCCTAGAGGGGCTCTAACCCTTGGTATTCAGAATCCTTTTCTGAGGGAAAGCACCCAAAATTGTGTAACCACCAGGCTCCACACCCAAATCTGCCCTAGTAGTATAAACACTTCAGTTACAGGATATTCGCTTATTCAGTGAATAAGTATCCAAAGCCTTTTGTGTGCCAGGCACTTTGCCAGGCCTTGCATATATCAGAGCAAACACATGGGAAGGTGTCTAGTGAGTTCTGCGCTCATGTGCAGTATAGACCTACACAAGTGCAGGAACTGCAAGACTGGGTTAAGTACAAAGTCAAATAAAGGTGCTGCAAAACCTAACTTTACTCATCTACTTGGCCACCCTCAGCTCAATACCCAGGAGTCTAGGAAAAGCAGGCGCCATGGCAGAGAAGTCCCATTCTGGTCCCTGCAAGGTAGGGACCAGAGCATATGAGGTTTTAGGTGCCAGGAACATTCCTTGGTCAGTAGCTCAAGAGTTCTTACCAGGCCTCTAGGCCAGAGTGACATTTTGAAGTTCCCAACTCCAACAGCTGCCCAACTTCCAAACTAATAAACTTTGAGCGGGGGAGAGAGAAAGAAAGGAGACAGGGAAGGACACAGAGACAGAGAGAGTGGCAAACAGATAGCCAGGCAGAGAGAAGACACCAAGCCCCAGATGGAGACAAAGACAGATGAAGACACAGGCAAGAAGACCAAAAATACACTGGAGTGTCCAGCAACAGCTGAGGCTGACGCAGACACAAGGACAGTGACAAAGAGATGAAGTAAGATGAAAGGAGATTGGAGGAAAATGGAAGGAGAGAAGAGTAAAGCTGAAAAATAAGCACCTGCCACAAGGAAGGCTCAGGAGAGAGCATTGTGAGTAACGGCGTGCTGGTGAGACGGGTGCCAGAGGCAGGGCCCAACGGCTCTGCAGAGCCCTGGACATCAGGCTGCACCAAGGGCCAGGAAATGTGGACAGAGGGGAAGAGGGCCGTGAAACCCAGGAGCCCTCTTCAGGGTGCATATCCTGGAAGCCAAAGAAAGGTGAAAAGACTGAGCATATAAAAATGGTATTGTTTGGGGGCCAATCCCATGGAAATATCCCTACCTTGCATCCCCATGATATCCTCCCACCGTCAGATAAAAACCAAGGGTCAGCAGAGCAGCCTACAACCTAGACAGGAGGAAGGAGCAAGGCAGAGGGAAAGAGAGAACATGAGAATAAACAGCAGACAGACAGATGTCCCAGCATCCACCCCTCTAGGGCACCGTTCATTTCCTAATAAGAACGTCATCATCTGGCTGCGCAAAATCATGCAGTGGTATGAAAGAGGGTGTGTGTGTGTGTGGGAGAAACCACACTCTTTGGGGATAGAAAAATCAGAGAGAGAAAGAGAGAGAGAGAATGAATAAGGTTATTACATAATTTCCACTTTCTTTCCTCCACCCTTAAAGTAATGTTCTATCTGACAGGCTCCTCTCTGAGGGGGGAAAAATGACAAATCCAATCCAAAATTCAACAGCCTGTGTTCTGTTCAGAAAGCACACAGTGTACTGTACAGCCCATAAAACTCCAAACAGCCTCCAGACACTGCCGCAATCGTCCTCCATCAAAACACTTTGTCTTGCATACAAAAATAAGATACAGCGCTGAACGGAATACAAAATCAGCCCATTACAGTACAGAGAGACTGCTACTTAGCAACGAGGGGGCTCTAAAGCCTCGATGCTCTACAGGAAGCAAAATCTGTCGAGCCTGTTGGGCAAATGATAAACATTAGCAGTATTAAAAAACACAAAAGCCATGTAAATGGATAGACATAATGTGGAAACGAATTTATAGAATAAATTGAGATGGGGGCTTGCAGGGCGGGGAGAGAAGCTGGGTGGGATCCAGAGAAGTGGATGGGATGAGCTCTCCCAGCCCCAGCTACGGCACCATATGGAGGCAGAGTTATGCGTATGGGGGGGTGTGAACCCCCTCCTCACTGGGCCATAGGTGAAGGGGTGGGAGAGAGCTGGTGCGAACTCTGTTTTATGCCGTGACCTGCAACGAACTTTCCAAACTTTGCCTGTTCACTTGGCATGGTGGAAAGTCTCGAGGGCTGCAGGAAGGGGGTGCGCACGCCCAGCGGTACTGGGATGCACAGATGTGGGGATTTGTCTCCCTGCGGCCAGCATCGTACCCTGCACCACTGCTACCTGACATTTGCTGTAAACAAACCCCTGGCCAAAAGAAAAGGAAAGAGAAGTATTAAAAAAAAAATACAAAACCTAGAAAACAAAACCAAAGACACCCCATCTGGGTTGGAAAATCAGTATATTTCATCAGGTAAGGGGGAAAAATACTCTGGCTGTGAATCAGCAGCAAGGTTGGGATCCCAGCCAAAACAGGAGCTAAAAAGCAAAACCATACTCCTCTGCTCTGGGCTCTTGAGGCAGAAAAGCAAGCAGGGGCAGGGGGCGGGGAGGGGCAGTGAGGAAGGAGGGAGAGTGGAAGGGGACAGGAAAGAAATGTATTTTTCATCAGCCAGTGTATAATTTATAAACAGCATTAAACAGTTTTTGTTTTCTTTCTCCTCTCTCCCGTGGAGGGGCTTGGACCGCAGTCAAGCCTGCATTAATTTCTGCTTTGGGTACAGTGTGTTCTTGGAGGCGCATCTGCAAGCGATCATAAACTCTCTGGAATGCTGGCAGAACATCCAGACCTGCTGGCAGGCCAGTGACGACACCACTCTGGGAAAAAGTTCGGGAAGCAGGCCAAATTCGGGGGGCGGGGGGAGGAGAGGGAGAGAAAGTATGTTCAAGAGAGAGCTGGGGAAAGCGGCTCCCCTTCACTCCTGCTTCTCTGCACCCCCACTGCCCTGCGGACCAAAAGGAGGGCAGCCAGCTGCCAAGCCATCCCCACTGATCTCCACTCACTTAACCTGCACTTCTGATCAAGGAGCTAAGGGGCCTGGGGGAGTTTCTCCTTGGGAATCTCCTGGTTTTACCCTGGTGGCAGAAAGCTAACCAGGACGGAAAGCTGGCTAAGGGCTTGCATGTGCCTGGACAGACCCAAATCTATCGGTCTGAGCAGATTCCTAATCCACGAAGAGAGATGACAGGGGAAGTTCGCTACAAGTGTGAGGCTGCCAGTGCTGAGAAGCCATCTTTGGGCACCTTTCCGATCACTGGTGTGGGGACCACCTCCAACCCGCTCCTCAAAGTACAGGAAATCTACTGGCTACCTGGCTTCTCCTCCTCTGTTTTTAAAAAGAAGAACCCTGAAACTCAAAGTTATGTGCTCCAAAAAAAGATGAAAAAGGAAGAAATAAAGGAAGAAGGGAGGAAGGAGCCCTATCAATCCAGAGATCTCTGCCATCCTGTAATACTTTTCTTCCATCCAACCATGGCAAGAGAAATCATGAGAGACTCAATCTGGTTTCCAGCCCCACCTTCTCTAGCACTCTTCCTTCTGGATGGAGGACACAGATCTCAGATGCATTCTCTGGCCTCCCCATGTGCCTGCTAGGATCAGAAAACTTCTCATCCAAAGCCCCACGGCCCTGACTCCGGGGAGGATCCTGGTCCCTGGGGAAGTTTCTCAATAGGTACGGTTTATAAGGCCCAGGCAAAGGCAAGGGCAAGCCTGGAGGTGGGGGTGCCCTTCCCAGTGCAGGGGACACAGCCCCATGACACTGCAGACATACCTCAGCAGGGATTACCACTGAATTTTCCTGGAGTCTCAAACATTCTACAGTACATCCCAGTCTCCATCACCAAGTCCAACAGCCCCTCCTAGTCCAGAGGAAAGATTCACGGTCAAACTGGTGTCTCCTATTAGATAGACAGCGCAGGGATGCTGTACTAGCATTCTTCACTGTGAAATGCACAGACCTGACACATAATTCGGTCTTTTTAAATATCTACTGGCTCCAAAAATGAATGGCACTCCCAAAATAGGGCCAGGCCACATACATACTCAAGCTTCTTACTGTAAACGGTCAAGTCAAAAACAGGGGCAAGCAGTTCTAGGTGTGCCCGCTTATAATCCACCAGTATGTGAAGCCAAGCTGTGAGAAATACCACCTAATGGGAAACCCGATGTTGGCCAATCTCAGAAGGAACTGAAGTCACTAAGTGATCCTGTGGTCCTTGAAGGGAACTCCCTGTGCCAGGAATCACTTCCTATGTTAGAACAAGGAGAGGCAGAGTCAGGAGGTTCACAGATACTGCAGAAACTGCCCCTCACCCCAGGAATAAGGCAGCAAGAGTGAGCAGGAGGCTCCACAGTCATGCAGGGACACACATGGCTAGAGCTGGGGGACATTTTTCTGCTCACAGCCACAATCCTACACCCAAACTTTACCCTCCTGCCAGGCCAGCTTTGCAAAGTCTTTGAGTGGAGGCTGCCACCCTTCCCACCGTGAGCCTCTTTCCTAATACTCAAACCTTCCTGACTCCCCCGCAAAGCCGCCTCTGAAAATGCAGGGCCTGGCCAGATCATCTCATTAGTTAATGAGTTAGGTTACTGTTGGTTT
Source organism: Chinchilla lanigera (assembly GCF_000276665.1). Lineage (NCBI taxonomy): Eukaryota > Metazoa > Chordata > Mammalia > Rodentia > Chinchillidae > Chinchilla > Chinchilla lanigera. The sequence continues at coordinate 15,760,558 of NW_004955412.1, read as the reverse complement.
AATTTAAACTTATTGTTATCATCAGGTATATCTCATAAACACTTGATTAGTTAACGCATTCAAATCAAGATAAAAACTTCAATTACACTGAACATTCACGACTACCATTTAGGGTCTTTAAAAAAATAAAACTAACAAAAAGTAAGGCAGAAGAAGAGAAAGCAGTGCCTCTCAGAAGGGCCTCCTACAGGGCAAACTTCTAATTAAACAAATTGTCAATTTCAGCACAATGAAAACTGATTTAGGAGCATAAATTTAGTATTCTAGTCACCGAAAAGAAGACCTCGCCTTGTCGATCTCCTACAGGCTGATTTTATCCAGGAGGGAAATGAGGAGTACAGGGGGAAGACAAGGATAGAAACGGGGAAAGACGTGGAGGAAAGACAAGCTGCAGCCTTTTCCTCCCTTCATAAATAACGTCTCCACGGAATGCGGCGGGGCCTCTTTTCTAGCACCGAGAACTTTTCTTGTCTCCTCCTTCACCCCACCCCTACCAGATTAGAAAAAAAAAATTAATCGTGTATGATGACAAACTTGGCTCAGCACTCACTGTACATACTGTACCCACAAGCCTGGCTGGCAGCCAGGCCTGGCCCTGCGCCAGGACTACAATAACAAACACAGGCAGCTCGAGCCAAGAGGGGGTGGGGCCGCCGGCACACAGGCGAGGAGGGAGCATCTCAGCTCGCTGAGCAGAAGAGAACAGCAGGGATGGGCTGCGCAAGGGCAGCGGAGACCCTTAGGGAGCAACCAGGACCCCTGCTCGGACCTGGGCTTGCTTCTCTACAGGGGGCTTTAAAAAAAAAAAAAAGAAAGAAAGAAACGAAAGAAAAGGCTGCCCCTAGGCCTAGAGCATTACTGTTCCTCCAGGCTCTGGGCTGCTGCTCCAACCCTGGGTGATTATCTGTAAAATGGGTCTGTGCTATGATCATTAGCATCCATTCTCACGGTCAGTGCCCTGTATGGAATCTTCGTAACAGCAGCAAGCAAACTTCACGTCACCTAGCTAAGCGCGTTTTCTAAAACAACATGGTGTTATCAGGCATCTGGTATTGTCTAGAAGACCTGGCTCCAGTAGCCCAAGCTCACACTCCAACCCCAAGAAGGCCATGTCTTTGCAGGCTCCAGGTCAAGGCAGTCTCTATTCAACAAGCAGCAACCAACTCAGGAAGTAGTCTGGCCTCCCTAATCCTCTGTGATATCTGGTTTGCAAGTCATCCCAGCACAGGGATGCGAGGTATACAGGGTAAAAGAAAGAAGACACAGAGACTAGAAATCTCACCCAGGAGCTATGTGCCAGAGTTAATGAATTCACTAGCATGACTCAGTATACCCACCCTGTCACCCAACCCCACTTCATATGGGCACTGACAATTGCCTCTCAAAGGGACAAATCACTGGATGCAGTCAGCCTTTGGTAGCCAATAAGAGAGGAGTGCAAAGGGAAAATCAGGAAAACAAGACCTAACTCCCAAAGCTTCTGTGACATCCAATGACACCACAGGACCTGGAGATGGATCTCAGGAAGGACTGGAATACACATCCCCCCCAAAGATCTGCCCTGCCAGCCCAGCGGGGCCAAGGCTTTGCAAAGCCACTATCTTGGCTGAACTGGGGCCACCAAAACCCATCAGAAGTATGAAATCCATTCATCGCCTTCTGCCACCCTCATCAGCAGAGATGGTAGCCAACCCACGCTGGCCCCCACTGCAGGAGTTGCAACAGGGCCAAGGGACTCCTGGTCGTCTCTACCCCAGCATTCCCCTCTACCACAAGCAGCTCCTGTTGCAGGAAAGACTGGGCCAGAGACTGGAGTCCCCTCAAGTTGTTCATCCTCCTCCCAGGCTGCACTCGTTCATTAAACAAATATTTGTTGATTCCAGTAATGTGCCAGGCATTGCACTCGACATAAGCAAGACCAGTCTTGTGCCCGATACGTTTATACTGTAGTCTCCTAGAGGAGAAGAAAAATCACAAGAGCCTGTGACATGTCAGGCGTATGACAACCACATAATGTGGGCCTTAAAGCTCCTCTGAAGTAGGGTCAAGGGTTAAATACTCTCACTTTACAGATGAGGATGCTGAGGTTCAGAGAGCCCAAAGTCACCTCATCAGAGGTGGGTGCCCAAATTCCTTCTGCCATCGTACCCTGCCGCCCCAACAGGAAAGATAAGGCAAGTCCATAAATAACTGGAACACAAAGAAGAAACCTACTGGCCCCAAGATAGCTTCAGATAAAAGAAATGTGGGCACTTAAAAGGGCACAGGTGTTTCTGGCTGGAGGTGGGAGAATGGTTGAAGATGACATTGAGAAGGGAAGTTGAAAACCTGGGAAGAGGAGGGAAGGGTCCTTCCAAGTTCTGAAAGCAAAGCACACATAAAGCAACTCAACAAGCCAAGCAAACAGTGGCAAAAAACTATGCTAATTTTGGGCTGAGTTTGAGACAGGATAAAGCGATTTTAACAACAGACTGAAATGTATTTGTGCCCCCACGGTAGTGTCTGAAACCACACACATGTGTGTCTGGGGCAGAAAGCAATAGAAACAGAAGACCATTCAACCCCAGCAGGGTGGCACATGTCTATAATTTAAAGCACTAGGAAGGCTGAGGCAGGAGGGTCACCGTGAGTTAGAGGCCAGGCTTAGCTACATCGTCATCCTGAAAGAAATCAATAAAGGATTCACCCTTTGCTCTCAAGGATCATGAAGAGATAGCCAACCTGGTTGGCAGACAGCTCATGAAAGCCCACAATGAACCCTAAACAGCGTGCAAAGCTGAAGGGAAGCAAGAAGATACAAGGTGCACATCACTAAAGCAGAAGGAAAGGTGTACAAGTGCCAAGTGGATGCTCAACACAGGAATGCCTGACTCTGGACTCCCGGCTCAAGTCACGCAGGTGGGGCCAGAGGAGGAGTGCTCAGTGGAGCAGGGTGAGGAGGTCCACAGGAAGGAGACGGGAACAGACATGGGAAGAGTGTGGACCTGCCGAGACAGACAGCTACCTGGGGCTGACCGAATCCCTGGACCCAAAAGAGGGAAGACTGGAAACCCAGAAGAGTCTGAGCACTTTAGGACGGGCTATGAAGGTCAGGGAGAGAGGCGGCATCCAACAGTGCACAACTGCACAGGCATCACAGCAAGGCAGGCGCAGGCAAAGCTACTCACAGCACTTTCATGACAGCACACGCAAAGGGCAGCAGGAAGAACAGTCCGCAGCCAGCCAGGCAGGAAGCCTCTGGCATTGGCAACGACATACCCCAGGGGTGACTGCTTCAGAAGGAGGGGAAAGGTGTGAGCAGAAGCCACTGCTATCTATTAAACACCACCTGCTTGCCAGTGACTTACTACAGATTCCTGTAACATATATTCTGTCACCTAGTCCTCAAAATTAACACTGAGTGAGTTAGCAATCCCTGTACCCTTCAGATGCAGAAACTGGAGCTCACGAGAGGAAACGGACCGCAGTCACACAGTTAGCACCTGTCACACACCGGATTTGAACCTTTATCTGCCCAACCCCAAAGCCCATGCTCATTTCCCAACACCGGCCTGGAGGGCCAGTTGCTTGAGGCAATATGGAAGAAGAAGGGGTACACATTGGCCAGACAGGAAGACAACCCACCCCTCTCCAAAAATGGGACTCTGAGGTTGAAAGCCAAGGTTGTTAAGAGGGTGAAGAGTGATCTCTTGGCTCAGAAATCTTGCAGCACCTACAGCCAAAGGCAGGTGACTCCTCAGGCTGCAAGCCACAGCACCAGGCCTGCAGGATCTTTTCCTGCACCAAGAACACCTGAGCTGCTGTGTGTCAGCGACTTCTCCCCTTTCCACGCCCCGTAGGGCAGAGCAACTTTGCCCAAACATGAGCACAATTACCAGCAGCCACACAGTCGACCCGACTAGAATTGGGTAAAATTAACTTGCAAAAGACAGCACGCTATAACTAGCTTTGTGTTCCAACCTTTCTATATCTATTTAATTAAAGGCTCCAGTATAATGTGAACCCAATAGTCAGATTCATTAGACAGCGAGAACCTAATTCCACAACTGTTTTGCTAATGAAACTGCAGTCTACTTTGGAAGGTAGATGACACAGGGCACGGGTGCCAGCGATGCCCTGGGAACCCCAGGGGAGCATGCAGATTGGTTTTGTGCAATGGGCACACACTATACCATCAGAATGGCTTTTCTGCTCTGTGAACCTGGAGGGGGCACCCAAGGGTAAAGGTGGAGCAAGGCCCTGGCTGGCAGTGGTTGGAGGTGAAGGTGGGCAGGAGGTAGTTGCCTGTGCCAGTTAAGTCATCCTCGCCTACCTGAATGAGCCAGTAAGTGCATTCTCAGTCGCAAACTATCCAGGAACCGCTTCCCGCAGAGCTCACACCCGTACGTCTTCATCCCACTGTGCAGCTTCCTGTAGGGGAAAGGAAAAGACAGGTTGCTGCTGCTCTGAAATGGACAGAAGGCAGGCCCACCCTTACCTGGGGGCTTGGCAGCCATCCCTCTGGTAGATGGTGGAGGGTATGGCACTGATGAGCACTCATCCCCGAATCCACCAACGGCTCCCATGGCTCCCTCTGCCCATGGACCGCTGCCAATGAAGCAGCCATCCCTGTCCTGTCCAGGGGCAGAAGAATGGGGCTCCTCCTACAGCTTTATTCACTGGCACGTAGACCAAGGGAAAAAATTCAGATCTGATTTCAGAGGGAGGGAGGAAGCAACACTGAAGAAAGTTAGACAGGCATAATGCTCACTGTTGAACTAGCACAGATGGTAGGTAGAGGCCTACTGGCCTCTGATTACATTGGGGCAGCACTGCCCTCGTTGCACTGTGACTACATGAGCTTGGGTCCTCCGCCATGCACTAGTTACAAGCAGGAGGCCGCACCTGTGTCCTTTCTCCTATCCAGGAGCCGCCACACCACAGTTACCGGCACAGAGGCTCCAAATCAGCTTATAAAGGAACTGGTATCTTTATGAACACAAGATGCTTCTCTCTTGGGGCTTCCAGGTGTTGCTGGAATGGCAGTGACCCTTAGAATACATCCTTTCCTCAAGGCCCAGCTTTAGAAGCGCCTTTCCTCTGTCTGTGCCTTACCCAGACAAGAAATTGGACAACGTCCTTCTAATACACAAGGCGGTAGCAGCCATTTTTGGCTGTCCGAAGTACTTCTGCATACATTATCTCATTTTGCCATCGTGATGACTGTGTGAGTTGGGCTGGGCCATGCTATCACTCCTGGAAAGATGGAGGCCCCAACAACAACCGATCACAGCCCCAGCCCGTGACAGTCCTCCAGTCCCCACTCCCATGTGGGGACTTTTCTGCCAGCCCCTTGCTGGGTCATGAGCCAGCAATGGAGCTGGTGAGATACAAGGAATGGGGCAGGACAGAAAGTAGGGAGTTAAGCACTGGACACAAGCTCTGACTTTCTCCCCACCCACATTCCTGTTCCCAGGGCCTCTACTGCCTCTGCAGCAAATCCCAGATCTGGCCTCCATCTCTGCCCTAGCCTCTGTGCCTTCCTGCCATTTCCCCTAAGGATCAGGGTAGGCAGAGGTAGGATCTGTGGGTGGTAGGCAGGCAGAAGAACGCACAGCTCTCTGAGAGCCAACAACCTATTGCAATCAGAACGCTGGTATGTTGAGACCTAGTACTGACATTAGATAAAACTGGAGATGTGCAGAGGAGGTACATGTACTCAAACTGGCAGTGCCCAGGTAGTGACAATGAAACTGAGCCACCCACTGCTACCAAATTCCAACCCCCAGAAGGAGGACCCAATACTGTTCAAACCATGCAGTGCCCGTGGCTGAGTAAGCCTCAGCGCCACAGCCTATGGGCCACCGCGGCCTGAGGACAGCATACAGTGCCATGTGTGCAGCACGCTGATAAAGATCATACACGGCTCCCTTTGCAGAACTCTTTCTCAATCACATTGTTTTGTTTATGCGCTTTCCCTTTACCCCTTTGCCAAAGACAGATGATTTCTCAATCTCTCTCTCTCTCTCTCTCTCACACACACACACACACTCTCTCTCTCTCTCTCATCCTTGACACTCTAAGGCACCCGACACCCTGTGTTATTTAACTCTCAGGCACGGCGGATGCATCCAAATTGAGAAATATTAACAGTACAAAACATTTCAACTGAACATTCTTAACTATAAACGTATTTCACCAGGGCATGTCCTAAGTATTTGGAGCAAAGTATGTTTTAAATATGTGCTGGGAATACAGCTCAATGACATAGTGATTGCCTGGCAAACACAAGCTCCTGAGTTCAATTTCTGGTACCAAAAAAAAAAAAAAAAAAAAAAAGAATGAATTGAATATGCATGCAGGTGTGGATGTAGTGTGTGCACATGAGCACACACACAGACACACATGCTAGTGGAGCATTCCTGTCCCTGGGAATGATGGATGTCTGCTTTCCTAAAATGTGTTCCACAGAGCGGCAGAAGCTCTATTCATAGGGGGTTACACAGAAGAACTTCCTGCACATGGCCATGGGGAAGCCAGTTGGGTGGCAACAAATTTTTCTCTTCACTGATGATTTGCTAGTGGCTCTCAGGGGTGGCTGTCATGAAGAGCAGATGTGCAGATGCTCATTTGGATTTGTGTTCCAAAAAAGACTCTGGAAGTGACCAGTCTTCAGACTCTAGGAACTACAACCATACTATACTCCCCCCCTTGGGCTCCCATCTCTTCTCCCCGAGGTTTCCCAGTCAAATCCCTCATCCGATGAACACTCTCTGAGTAATACCATTGCCTTTCCCTAGATGTGAATGGATTTGCCTGGCAAGTGCAAGAAGTGGCTTTCCCATGAGTGGCCAATGGGATGGCTCAACATGAAAAGTGATACTCGCCCTTTTCCTACAGAAGTAGCAGGGCACAGGGAAGATTGCCCAGCAAGCAGCCAGAGCCAGAAGACCTGGATCCTTATCCTGACTCAACCACTAACTTGGTCATTTCCCCCAATTTTTCTCACTGGTGAAGGAAAGTGGATAATATCTAAAATTTTGGCTGGAGATAAAACTGTATTACTCCAAAGTCTAACCCATATCCTTTTACTGAGTCTCCAAGGACATCCTCTCAGGGACGCTATTATTCTCCCTAAGCCACGTCCACCTTGTCACTTGGCCTCTGACAACTCAAGCAGTCAGGTAGAACAGCCAAAGCAAAGCTCAAGACCCAACCCAGCAATCCATTCATTTTTAAAACTTTTACTCCAAATAACCTGAGTTTCCTCTTCTACTCGCTTGCTATTAATCTTTGAGCTTTCAGTTTTCCAGAACTCACTGTGAACCTTTCCCTGGAACCACTCTGTGGTCAAGGATTCCCCAGCCTTCAGAAATATGGAGGCCCTGTCTTATCCAGTCCTCGGGTAAGGACACTGCCCTACCACTGACCACTAAGTGCCCCTCACAGGTTACCAGAGGGGAGCATGGCGTTCCTGTGCATCCACACAAAGTACAAGGTCAAAGGTCCCACCCTGCTGGCAGGAAAACCCAGGCAAAGCACACAACGTTCAGAACAGAAAAAAGGGAACAACCCTGGGAGTTCAACAGCACCCAGCACAGGTTTGCTCATCTTTAATTACTGTTCATGTGCCAAGGAAGAAAGAGTGTGGAGAAATGGAGGCTTCTGCTGGCTCAAAGTAAAAGCAACAGGCAGAGCAGTATTGAGTGCATTCAACGGACTTGGCTGCTGTCAGACTCTACGACACAGGCCTCAGAAGAACCAGTGTGGAAACAGAACTCCAGCTTGTTTCTGGAGCAAAAGGACAAATTTATATGAACTCATGGTCATCTCTCTTCAGACCACAGCCTCCCACAACCACTGTCATCACATGAAGCACAACATTTCAATCAAAATTCCATTCACCTCCTTCCTCCTTCCCACACTTGATACACCTTCCTAGTTGGACCCTTTGCAGCCCAGGCTGGTCTCAAACTCACAATGATCCTCCTACCTCAGCCTCCCGAGTACTGGGATTACAGGTGTGCGCCACCACACCTGGCCCCAGTTTGGTCCTGTCTTTTCACGCCATCTAACTGCTCATGACTCTCTTTAAGTCATCAGACTCTACCACAGACGGAGGGAAAAGGAACAACTAGGGATATGTTTCACTTTTCTGTGCACTGCTCTGGTTGACGATGGTATTCTCATACTTTATTCTCTGAAAAGAAGCCACATTACTGACTACCATTCTGACAGTAACCTGCTTCTACCATGGCCCAAACATCTTCAACCCGTAACTCAGGAGAAGATTCATCTCCTTCAGATAGTTAAGGCCCCTGTTATTTATTCTCGGGGAGTAGGCTCAAGTTCTCCCCCACCCATAGTGGTGACCCATCTCGAAGAATACCTAGCCCAGGGGCTGGGGATTTAGCTCAGCGGCAAAGCGCCTGCCTGGCAAGCGCAAGGTCGTGAGTTCGGTTCCCGGTATCGAAGAAAAACCAAAAAAAGACCAAAAAAAAAAAAATACCTAGCCCTTTAGATAAGCTCATAACAGATTTTCTCTTATGTCCAAAAAGACAAATTAAAAAATGAACCTCTAACACATTTCTATCTACATTTTCAAGAAAGCTCAATCATTATGAGAAATTACAGCTAAGCAAATCTGTACCCTTTAATGGGTAATGTAAGAAAAGGACCCATTTCTTCTCACCAAGTCTTAACCTGCAACCCTTACTAGTAAGGGTCAGCAAGACACAAGCTCATCTGAAGTATTTTCTGAGTCTGAAAACCCATAAAGACTCTGTCTGATGTAGACTGCAAACTCCACTGCGACAGATGTCATGTGGATATTCTCTTTCCTTGGTAAGACCTAGTTGTAAAGAGATTGCTCAATGCTGCTGAAGAAGTCCCTCTAGGTATGATGGAGTCTAGGGTAGTCTTCTGCTCCTCCTAATAATATTCCAAATACAACAGCCTCATGGGTAGCCTCCAATCCAGAATCAGACCCTACTTTGCAGCATGCAAGAAAGGCCAATAGCCTGTTCACAGCAGCATAAACCTGAGCTTTAGACTAACCTCCCAGCTTCAGAAGCCCCATCAACCCAGCCCACCTGGGACAGCCATGAAAGCATGAGTGGCAGCAAGGAGGGACCCATAGCAAGCTCCAGCCTCCCTACTTTCCATCTCCAGAGACAGACGGCTCTCTGTCACAGCAGCTGCTCTCTAAGGGGCGCACTCTATGTGCACCCTCTGCAAGAGAGGCTCAGCCCACTTCCATCCCACACAGCCAAAACCCAAGGGGATCAGGCTGTAAGAGCTAAATGCTCTACCAGGTGCCAAGAGGAAAAGGCCAACAGCACTGTCTGGCAGAAGGAGGAGGACTCAAGCCCCGGGACTGCTAATGCCACATTTCTTCTCAAGTTCCTCTGCCCAGAGACAAATGGCAAAGCTGGAGCAGACCAACAGGCTAAAAAGGTTTAGAGAAAGAATTCTCAGTTCCAATAGCCCTAGGGCTGTACTCCCTCACTCTCCTACTGGAAGCTGAAATTGCCTCACTTGTGAGTTCTGCTGGACCGACCAGCGCTGGGAACTGGGACCTGTAATTGGGGAAAGCGAGTGGGAGGGACCTCCATAGCTGGACCATGGATAATGTTCTCCTTGTTCTCAGCTTAATTGATCCATCCCCTGAACCAAGAGTCAGACCAGGCCAAGGAGGCCTCAGAGGGCCTTCCAACTATTCTGCCTACCCTTGAGGCTGCTCCACATGCAGATGTCTCCCCAATGTTTAGGGTTTCTGCCATCTTGCCCCATGACCACCAATTTGACCTACTCAGTGCTTCAAAAGGGGACCCAGACCAAACAGGGAAAACGGGAGATTCTCTGAGATCCAAACCAAGGTCCACGTGACTGCTCTCTCAAAAGGCTGCTGCCTCTACTTGCTATGAGAACTCAGCCACTATGCAAACCTCCCGGGCCTCTCTGGAGCAGTACGTGGCCAGCTGGCACTCACACCCTCCCCACATGCAGATGGCACGAGCAGGGCCGTGCACGACGCCCTCAGCCTCAAATGCGACTGACTCCTCAGCTCGGTGATAAATCTGTACCCTGGCTGTGTTCGCCTTTCCAGGTAGAAGCTGAAATGAGGAAGGAAAGAGCTTACGTATTTCAGATATGGGCTTACTCATCTCCCTTATGTAAGTGTCCACTTATTCTTAGTTCAAATGACAAGAGGGAGGTCAAACAGCCAATGGCACTCTGCACTCTAATTTTAAGAGAAAAGGATGAATGAGATGTTGTTAGGCTATCAGGGCTCTCCTCTCCAAAACAACTTCTAGGTGACTACAGTGTGTTCCCACATTAGGTTCGATCTCCTGCACTTCCTACACGCCTCTCTGTGGAAAGAAATACTTTCAGAAACCAAAAGAGCCAGTTCTATGAGAGGCCTCCACCCTAAACCACAGCAGGCTCTTCACAGGGCATACTGAACACTCAGGGAATGTTCCCTACCTTCTGAGGGTGACATTAGATCTTTCCAAAGACTGTCTCTTAATGTCACCAAGAGTGTCATATTCCAGGCTGGGTCGGCCATTACTCACACCCCATGTCATTCTCCTTTCATATGTGATTCAAGACTAAGCCATTTCAATTCCTCAGAACTGTGAGCGCTGAAGGACTGGAAACATGTCTCTGCTTCTGCTTCCACTGCCCTCAGCACAGACTCACGCAGCCGGAGCAGAGGGCAGGACCATTCCTAGCAAAGTGATGTCCAGCCACTGGACAAAAGGACACCTGGCCACTGAAAGCCCAGGGCGAGAGACAAGGGATAGTTCTAATCAACTGTGCAAAGGGTCACTTTCATTTTCTCAAGACATAAAGGAAATTATCCTTTCACCCACTTTTTTTAATGCTGAGTTTAGACAGCCGTTTGACAAGCTGTGAATGCTTAGCTGGTATTACCACAAATTATCCTTCTAGCAATGGAGTTCATCGCTCTCTGACTAGTCAATATTAATAAACATTACTGAATGCTTTTACAACACAATTTATTTTTTAATACAGCTCTTTATGTATGCCATAAAGTAAACATACCCATAAAAGCCAAGGATTTCAAAGAACAGATTTAAAAAACAACCAAGAACTAACTGAATGCTAGTTAACACCTTCTATGCTGCAGATTTGGGGAGACCTGGGGATCCAGACCAGTAAAATTTACAGATATTGGCCCATTACTGGTTGACGTGGAGTCTTTTAAAGGAAAGGACAAGATCTATCTAGATTAGAAATATTGTATGTTGCTAAGCATGGTGGCACATATCTATAATCCCAGTTACTCAGGAGGCTGAGACAGGAGGATCACGAGATTGAGACCAGCCTAGTCAATCAAGCAATATTCCACATCAAGACAAAAAGTAAAAAGGTCTGGGGATGTACTCCGTGCTCCCTAGGTTGAATCCCCAATACAGGAAAAATAAATTAATTTAAAACATCACACACACACACACACATACCAAACTCTCTCAAATTTCACTTTACCCCTTTGCAACAATGCAAGGGTTGAGCTAGATGATCTCTTAGGTTATTTCCAATGAGTTTTACAAAACTGAAAGGCCGTGGGACTGACAAAGGTCTGTATTGGCTGGACTTTATCTCCTGCATAGAGGAACCATACTATATCCATCCGTAGTCTTCACTACTGAGTACAGAACATACTAGGAGCTCCATGAATCTTGGTGAATAAGTAAACAAACAAACAAAGCTGGTAATATGAAGAGAAAAATGGAAAGATCCAAAAATCCCACCTCGCTCTGTCTACACACACACACACACACACACACACACACACACACATACACACACACAGAGCAATGTAGGAACAGTTGTCCCTATTGTCCAAAAGCGAAGCCCTCCATGGGGTTCTTAGAAAGAATGCCACACATTCTGCCTTGGCTTGGGATCAAGGCCAATCTGGAGCTCACAGAAGGGTGGAAAGAACAGTCCCAAGCCTTCAAAATATTAGGAAGGACAATGGCATTCCCTGTGACCATAACCACACCAAGTACAGTACCTTCCGATAAGGCTGCCTCCCAGTGTTAAAATACGATGTCAGCAATGACAAAGGGCATGCTAATCTCCCCACAGCCACTGCTCAGGGAAGGATCTTCATGGCTGCTGAGCACCAGGAGGCCTGGGCTTTGGCTGTTATGTAACCGGCCCTTTGTTTTAAAATACTGAGTTTTCTTAAGTCATTTATTTGAAATATCTCCATCTACAAATTTCACCAAGAACAAAAGTTTTTCATTTGGGCACTGGGCTATGTGATGATCTTATCACACACAATCTCATACAGTCTCTTTCAACAAGGTCTTAGCGTGCTTATCTGCGAAGTTCCTGCTAGCCAAATATGATTGAAATGTTCTATTTATGCTCACTGGATTAAGGAGATGTCGCAAAACTGCACAAAACCTGGCAGATGTAAGCAAGGTATTACAGCCTGGGCAGTTAAGATCTGAGGGGAAGGAATCAATAGGCACTTTTGTAGTTTTCTTTCTTTCTTTTGCTTTTAAGAGAACAGAAAAGTTGTGCTTTTTGAAAAAGAAAGAGGAAAAATAGTAGAATGCCTTAAGATTTATAGTGTCTTGGTTTTTTTCCAAAACCAAAACAGGGCACCATGATGCATGCTTGATGATGTTAGCCCGAGGGAAACAGAAATACATCCAAAATATTCCCTCCAGATCCTAGCAGGCCCTATAAGGGCATCAAATTATGGTTACAGATGAACGAGGGTTTTGTTTTGTTTTTTTCTCTCTCCATACAAGGCTTTTAACCAGCACAAATAGCCGATTTCTGGAAAAAAGGCTTTCAAAAAGCTGTAGACTTTTCTGTTATCTCTCTGTTTTGCCCAGGCATGTAGAGGAAATGCCTTTGTCTCCTGGTTATCAAAACTCATTTCTATATGTTTTTACTTCAGCCAAGAAGCCACAACACCACTTTCAAATCCCAAGGACCAGCCATGGCAACTCAGAGGTTGTTGAGAATAACTGAGGTCTATTAAAGGCCTAAGAAGAACATTCCTTTGGAATTAAACCATTCTGAAAACCTTTTAAATGTATATTGCCTCATTCTTTCTGCTTTAGTACACTGAAAATTAAATTACTTTTCTATGAGGATTCTGAGCTTGGGAATCATCACTCTAAACATCAATTGTGAACACAAGAGGAGAGCTGGGCAGATTACCTGTATGGACGCCAAATCACACTGTGAAAATCAGTGTCATTTTAATGAATAAAAGGAGCAAATCTCAAAGAGACATTTGTTTCTTTACTGGTTCATTTTTCCCTCTAGAAAAATGAAAAAATTCACCTAATCAACTGAGATCATACGATAGCAAAGTTAGTGCATCTGTAGGTCATGTTGGACTTCGAAAGAGCTTCCAGAGGATCATCTCAATGCCCTATGGCTGGGATAGATGCAGTCTTCCTTTTGTAGATGAAGAACCTGAGATTAAGGGACTTACTTTCCCTGTAAGCAGACCAATGTCTCCAGACTTCTTACCAAGCGATCTGCCTGCACAGTTACCTATAGGAGCAGAGACCATATGCCCTGGCCTATAATGGCCTCTCTGGGCCTCTGGGTTCTCCCTGGTAAGGGTCAGGAAAACCATCAGTTAGAAAGGAAACAAGAGAATATGCCTGGGATTCACACAACCTAATCAGAGAGAAGCGAGAACAGAGAGGCCTCCAAGAAAAAAGGTAAGCTGACTGATGGCAGGCAGAGTCTACACAGGCTGGGTCTCATGAAACTTTAGACCTCCCGCAGGGAAGGCATGCTGATTTCCTCCCTACCACTGTCTACCCTGTATCTCTTAAGCATCTACTGTGTGTACTCCTCTAGGCAAGTCAGGCTGCCCTCGAACCACAGCCCATCTCGGTAGGTTCTACATCAACACTCCTCTCCATTACCACACTTTAGGGATTTTGCTCACAGCACTTCACACAATTTGCACACTTTTTTTTTTTTTTAATCTCTACTATACCATAAGGTACATCAAGGCAGAAGCCATTCACTGTATCCTCAAAATCTGGAAGCGTTACCTGGGACACAGTAAGCATTCAGCATATTTTTCTAAATAACAATGTTACTGAGCTATTATCCACATGCTTTAAAATTTATCCTGTCAAGAATACCATTGGAAGTTTTTAGCACACTCACAGAATTGTATAATTATCACCACTATCTACTTCCAGAATATTTTTATCACTCTAAAAAGAAACTCTGCCCCCATCAGTAGTCATTCCCCATTCTCCTCAACCCCCAGCTCTGGAAATCACTAACCTATCTTCCTCTATGGACGTGCCTCCTATTTTGAACACTTCTTATAAATGGAACCATACAATATTTGCCCTTTGGGATCTGGTTTCTTTGATGTGGCATGTTTTCAAGCTTTCTATTGTAGCCGATATCAGTATTTCATTCTTTCTTACTGTAGAACAATATGCCATTGTATGGGTATACCATACTTCATCAATTCATCAGTGGATGGACCTTGGTTATTTCAGCCTTTTGGCTATAATGAATAATGCTACTGTGAGTATTTGCGTGTGCTTTTCCTGCGGACATATGTTTTCACTTCTCTCTGGTATATACCTAGGAATGGAATTGCCAGGTCATATGGTAACTCTATGTTTAATCTATTAAGGAACTGCCAGACTGTTTTCCAAAACAGCTGCACCATTTTACATTCCCATCAGCAATGTCTGAGGTTTCCAATTTCTGAATACATTTTTAGACTAAATGAGTAAGTGAATGAAGATTCCCTCTACTTCAAAATCCCAAGGAAGGGGATACCCTGAGGCTTCATCTATAGACAGGATATGCCACTTGCACATTTAACAGAAACCCCAAAGAATGCTATTTATATTGAGTTCATTTGACAGGGAAAAAAAATCAACTGAAAAGGTAAAGAAAGGGAAAGGAAATACCAGGTAGCTTAAAGTGGATACTACTTTCACATATGTGATTTCAATCCTTACCCTCTCATCCCATGTCTGAACTCAGTAATTTGTAAGTACCGCGCGCTAACCGACCGAGCCACTGGAGCATCCTGAACTCAGTAATTTAATAACGCACACTCCTTAAAGAGACATAGTTGAAAAACATGAGAAGGCCCCGGCTCAAGCACAGCTGATTTTGATTTGGTCAGCAGCGAAAAAAGCATGATTTGACAGCCCTGCTGTCTGTGCCGGGACATTTGAAAATACAGACATTCTCGGTTCAACAACCAAGCTCATTCCTGCAACTATGTCATTAAATGGGTTGGTCACTAAATGAGGAACTGTACATAGTACGTACACCACAATATTCAGAAGAAAGAAATGGCTGAAGGAAACTCCAACTTGATAACTTCTCTTTTATTTACATAACTCTTACATGCAGTACTATAATGTACAACAGAACATAAAACTACAGACAGTTCTGTACATCTTCTTTATAGACCCTCAATGTCTGTTTTTTTACATAGTACACCTTGTTAATACAGTACTATAATTTTGGCTGGCTGTGCTGCACACAGTACTGTCCCCTTATGCTGTTATACATTACAGTACTGCATAGAAGTTACGCAAATAAAAGCAAGTCATCAAGCTGTAGTTTCCTTGGACCATTTCTTTATTCTGAATATTCTAATTCACATACTATATCCAATTCCTCATTCAGTGACCAATTCATTTAATGATACAGTTGCAGGAATGGAACTTAATGATTGAATGAGGAATGTCTGTAATACTTAAAGCAAAAATAAGCAGAGCTGCAAGTATAACAATTCAGTGGTAGAGGACCTGCCTAGTAAAGGCAAGATCCTGAGTTCAATTCAAAGCACCATTTAAAAAAAAAAAATCTCAGAAATATGCAAACAAAAATACTAATGGCAAGGGCCTGGGGATTTAGCTCAGTGGCACAGCGCCTGCCTGGCAAGCGCGAGGTCATGAGCTCAATTCCCAGTATGGGAAAAAAAAACCAAAAAAACAAAACAAACAAACAAACAAACAAAAAATACTAATGGCAAACTCTAGGAGAGGGATGCCCCAAACCAGAAGCTGCCGAGGGACAGGCAAGGCTTGGCCTCTGCCCGAGCCTGCGTGAGTGGCCAGGGTGTCCTCAAACAGGTAGGGCACAGCAGCTGTGTTCGGGTCCCCCAAACTTCTTGTTGCTCAGTTCTCCTTTGTAAAAGAAGGCAGCCGTGTCCCTTTCTACACAGACTCGTTGCAAAGAACAAACAAAGGCTGGGACTGAGCAAGGCCCTTTGCAAGCTGCAGGTAATTAAAACAGCCTGTAAATGCCCCAGCAGAAAGCACTTCAAAGAGACAGTAATTCCAGCAATGGCCAGTCAGGACTGTGTGGTGTAAAAATTATGAGTTTTCCCAACGGGAAGCTTTGTGTGAAAAGGACAGGGAATGGTGGCAAAGGGAGAGTGAGTCACCCAGAGGAAGTTTACAATTGGCGTCCATACGCAGTGTGTGCAGGGTGTGTGTGTGCGTGTGTGTGCATGTATCACACAAGTACAGGCCAGAGAATGGGAACTGTGTGCGTGTGTATGTGAAAGCACACATTTATCAATGCTGAGACGGTCCAAGCGTGTGGGCATGGAGATAAAAGGAAAAATAAAATAAAAGCAATAAATACGCATCCTCTTCCCTGCTGGGCCTCGTTTTCATGGGGAGAAGCACCCGGTAGCTTGCGCGCTCCTCTGGCTCCTCCCTTGCCAGGCTACCGAGTGGGCAGGCAGCGCATAATCCCAGGGCTCTGGGCCTGACGAGCAGGAGCAGCAGAACCCAGCAGCGGCTCCTTGGATCTGCCTGCACTTTCCTTCTCCTAACATGACACATAATAGCCGGCAACATACTGCAAGCTCTGTTATCTTCAAGCAGAGGATGAAGGAAAGCGATTCTTAACCTTGACGCTGACTGCAGTCACTAAGTTCCCCTTGCTGCCTGCGCAGTGCCTTGGGTATAGATGATGCAGTGACAGTGGCTGGGGACCAGCTTTTCGTAACACAGCACAGAAAATCCAAGTAACCACCAGCATTCACCTGACCACACCATCATACATCATTTTTTTTTAAAGTGAAAATAAGCTTATCACTAGATTTTCTTTTCTGTTTTCTTTTGTATTTTCTAGCAAGGACCTGAAATCCTCAATGAGACATTTCACGAGGCAAGGGGGCCGATATCATTCCCAGGAAGCCTTCCCCAGTCACTCCCTGCACCAAAGCTGATCCTCCACCTCAACCCATCTTTGCATCTATGGCTAAATCAATAGCATTGCAGCCCCTCTGCTTGCTTCTCTGTCTAACTAGCTGAGCAGCCTCCTGAAGCCAGAGCTTTGCCCCATTTATCCCTGTACCCACAAGCCCAGCAAAGGGCATGGCACTAGTGGGTTGGCATGGGTTGTGGGTAAAGGGCTGAATGGTGGGTATGTCTTGGCCATACTGTGAATAGCAAACCGATCAGAACCTGGATGGGGTACAGTACCCAACAGTTCCTCCTGCCGTCATCCGCCCATAGGAGCCTCCAAGCCCGGGGAGGGGAGGTAGGAACTACTTCATGCTCACCAAGACAGCAAAGAAACCAACCCTAGCTGCTGGCTTTACTTGCCCATAAACAAAATCCTTCTCTGCCTCCCTACAGCCCTACTCACTAACTCCTCCGTGACATTGCTGGCTTTAAGCCCACACATAAAAATGTCCTTTATTATTTTTATTTAATGAGCTTTCATTTTTCTTCCCCCTTTTAGTAAATGAGAAAGGAAAGCCCACCTCCTAATGGGAACTGGGGAGAGGGAGCAAAGTAGAATCTCTTCTAAATGGACCATAACTCTGTGAAAAGCCTTCTCTCCCACAAGCCCCCAAACTGCCCCTTCCCCACGTCCCATCCTCTGCACTCCCCCACACTCCCCCCCTGTATCTTTCCTTCTCACCATTCAAAACAAGACACATGGATTTTGGACATTTGATTACTTTTAAGTATATATTTTTCCCTCAAATAGACTGAATACAATGGTTAGAAAATGTGACAGAAAACTATTCTGAGCCATTTATTGCCTTAATACCCACCTTTGTCCAACAGGCAGTTTTGACAACAGCGATAAATTCCAAATTTATGTCAACAGAGCATATGTTGAACACCTCATTTCTGAGCTAAAGCGGCATGCTGCCCTATAAATCACCGTTCTGTTTGAAATGAAAGTAGATTACAGGCCTGTGTTATTGAGCAGTTAGAGCTATAGTCATATAAATCAGAACTTTTAACTCTAGGCAATCCGTTGTGCAATTAACTAAAGGGTACTTTGTCATTTCAAGGCTTGTGCACAGGCTTGGCAGGGCACAGAGCTACGGAGGAGGGGGTGGGAAGGGAAAGTTTGCAGCAACAGGAGGGTTGTGGACGGCAGCACCTACCACACCCCACTGTGTCTCACCCGCTGGCCACCACCCCATGAGAACCTGCCGAAACCGTATGCTGGCAAGGACACCCTCGCCACCAGCATCTGCCACAAGACAACATCATACTGAGCATGTGTCACCCAATTCACCTCCAGAAGCCCAAGTGGCTTTTCACCGATTCATTAAGCATTTCCGGAGCTGGGGCAGTGCGCCTAATGTTGTCTTGGGTGCTGAGACGGTCAGAGAGCTGGGGGTCTAGCTACATGGTAAGCGCAGACTAGCATGGGCACGGCCCTGCTTAGATGCTCAGCACTACCAAAAGCAACGTTGAGCCCAGAGACACAGAGGGGTAAGAGTAATACATACCACCATACCAGGAAGATGCTGCAGTGAAGAATGAGAAGAACATTGTCCCAATACACTTGAGCCTTACTAGGTGTGAAAAGTCCTGTTCTTTTTTGTCTTTCTGACACAGGGTCTCACTATGCAGTTTGGGCAGGCTTTGAGCTCACTTTGTAGCCCAGGCTGGCCTCGAACTCACAATGATTCTCCTACCTCAGCCTCCTGAGTGCTGGGATTACAGGCGTGCGCCACCATGCCGGGCTGAAAGGTCCTGTTTTGTGTGTCTTTCTGCTTCGTCTCATTCTGCCCTCCTAATGGTCCTACAAGGCCGGGATTATCTTTATTTCTGTTTTGTTGAGAAGAAAACTGAAGCACAAGAAAGTAAACAACTCCCCCGATGTCACGCAGTTTGTAAGTGGCAGAGCATGCTACAACGAGGACAGCAAAAGGCTTAGGCAACCCCAGCACTCTGGGAGGCTGAGGCAAGAAAACTGCAAGCTTGAGTCTAGCCTGAGCAAGCTACTGACTTAGCAAGATCCTGGGTCGAAATTAAATAATAAGAAAGGGGTGGGGATGTAGAAGTGTGAAGGTCCTGGGTTCAATCCCCAGCGTGCACACACACACACATACACACACACACCAAAACCAAAAACACTAAAACCTCAGACTCTGACATCAGCCTGTTGGTAAATTCCAGGTCTACCATATACTAGCTCTAAGACTGGGATTCTCTTAAATGTCTGTTTTTCAGTGAACTAATAATAGTGTTACCTCAGAGGGTAAATGAATGAGGCTGGGCATGTAAAACAATTCAGCATGGTGTTGAGAACATAATGTGCTGAATAAACCTCAGCTACTAAAAGAATGGAAGAGGAGAAGGCAGACCCTTGTCCCTCGGCCAGTCCATTGTACCTGGACAAAGAGACAGAATTGGAAAGAGAGAGAAAAAAGATGCATCGATGTGCCATGTCAACAAATACCTAAATATGTAAAAAATGATATGGCTGTACAGGAAAACAGTGGGTGCCGTGGCCAGAGACAGCCCGAGGACATGGTAAAATGGAGCTGGTCTCTTAGAGGCTTTGCAAGCTCTGAAGGGCTCTCTCTGTACCTGTTAGGGAGTATTAAAAATGGAAAAGCCTTGGGTAAGAAAGAGTTCCATGGGATAAAGGTTTCATATGAGCCACGAATTGGGAAGAAGCAAGTTACGCCTGACAAGCATTTGGGGCACCTGGAGAAGTGGGTGGGCGAGGCTCGCAGAGGGGGCAGAGTCGGGCCAGAATGTACGACGTCCTCAGAAAGAGGTTGAGGACTTTATTTTCAGTGCTGCAGTCTTTGCTCCACAATCCTCAGAACAACTGAATAGCTGGGAGCGGGAAGCTCAATGGGGCAGGGACCATGGAAGGAAAGAGATAGACAGAACTGCCCAAATTCTACATTAACAATCAGAGCCTTCCACAGCAAAATGTCAGCAGAGCATCACTGCACACATCTGCAGACAGCCTCCCTTCCCTAAGAAGGTGCAAGAGGAGAGATGCTGAACCAAACTACCTATCTCTACTGCCCAGTGCATGCGATAGCTCCACAGAGTAGAAGTTATGGTGGCAGGGAACACAGAAGAGCTGCTGCTTCGGTCTGCTGCCTCCATCCAATGAAAGATGCCATTCTATTCATCAGAATGCAGATGGCAGAGAGGATGTGCATGGGAGGAGCCACACTGCACTGCTTCTTTCTCTGCCACCCTGAACTGGCCACCAACTCAATATGGCTGGGAGGCCAGAATACTCAGATGCTCTTTCTCTCCCAGGAGCCTAAACAGAATGAGAATCAATGAGGCATTTATTTGATATAGTAAGAGTTACAATAAGAGCACAAGAAAAACAAAAACCTGCCCTCATTAAGCTTCAGTTAAAGAATAAAGAAAAAGCACAAAGTAAGAAATAGCACTTACATGCTCCAGTATCAGACTGTGACTAGAAGCCAATGCTTAGGGTGAGTGAGAACCAAAAATGTGGAGGCCTCCAGAGAGGAGGTTGGGCTGAAGAATGGGCTCAGGAGATACCCAGGATGTAGGAGGCATCCAGGTGAGGAGGAAACAGGTACAAGAAGCACGTAACTCCTGAGCAAGGGACAGTCAACCCACAGAGAAGCCAGCACCAACAGAGGTGAGTCCCGTGGAGTGGTACAAACGAGACCAGACAGCTAAAGAGAGGAGAACTGCTTGGAAAGAGGACAAAGATGGAACCACTGTTTGCTCCTGACAAGGAGGGAAAGGGGGACTGTGGGAGTTTAAGAGCACGGGTGTGACATCCTCTGGAAGCCTCAAAGCTGCCCTTCCTACCATGACATATGGCGCTGCACAACATCTGCCCTTGGAGCTCAGCCAGACATTTGCTCCTCCAACCTCCTCCACAGCCGCCCATTCATGGAAAAGTAGATTTCTTGCAGGAAGATCAGGGCAAAAGGGCCTTCCTGTCGCTCACTCTGTGTTTGGTCAACTGCCACTGTGCTTTATCTTGCTCCATAGTTGGAAGCTAACAAGGCAAGAAAATGCTGCAAAAACCCTCCACAAGAATCCCCTCTTGCACACACACGTGGACAGGCAGGCACGTACCCACACACACTATCTCGCACCATCTGGCGGAGCAAACTGCTGGTCTTTGAGGGGAGAAGAAAAGGAAACCTCTTATTTGTTTAATATCTGAGAAGTGGGGGAGCAGATGAAGTATGCAAGTTTCATTTAGAAAATCATTAAGGAACTATTATAGTAAAATGAGGCTTCCCGTTTCCAAATAAAGCTGAAACAATCACACTGAAAAAACTGGCAGACTAGCAAATGAAGAAGCAGGAAGGAAGGAAGTACAATAAAAATAATAACCAGAAGAAAATAGGAAATCAGGACGTTAGAAACAACCTCTCCCCCTCCAGATCTGGGGGTTGGGGAAAGCCATGAATCAAAAGTGACCTCTTGCTGCGGTAGGAGCTGAGGTAGGAGGATGGCAAGTGCAAGGCAAGCCTGGGCAATTTAGGGAGACCTTTTCCCAAAATAAAATAAAAAGGGGTTGAGGCTGTAGCTCAGCGGTAGAGCACTTGCGAAGGACGTAGGATATCCTGGGTTCAATCCCAAGTACTACAAAACTAAAAAATAAAAAGGTGACACCCTGGAGAAAGGTTTCCACTAGCCTTCAGAAAAGTGGTCTGTGTTCCAGCAATTCCTCCATCCCTACACAAGCTAGTGCCTCAAAACTTCCATCCTATAAATCCTTACAGATTCATTTCTAGGGAGGAAGAGGCTGGTATCTGCCTCTTTTTGAGGAGGAAACCTGGGCTGAGGGATGGGTGAGAAGGAAGACATAGGAATATGGGTAAGCAGCTCCCGCAGGGAAGGGAGGAAGCCACGGTCCTTACACTTACTCAGCCAACACACACAACACATGATGTTAGTCACTGTGGAGGGCTTCAAAGAAACGTTAATACCCTGGCTGTGCCCTCAAGGAACAAAGAATGAAGTAGAGAACACAAGACACACACTTGTCAAAGGCCTGAAAACAGTGCATGCTCGTAACACATGACCAGAATTAGGAAGATGTGAATGCAGGGTCAAGCAAACTATATTTAAAAAAACAAGCCTCTAGTCTGTGTAAGGTTTATCACCATCTGGGGACACACCCATGTCCCACTGCTATGCATCTTTCCTGCAGCTCTTTCATCCCCTCGTGGCCTCCCCTACAAAATTCTAAGTCTACCAAGAATGAAATACTAATCTTATTCACTCAGTCACATGGTATGTTCTTAACTAAAATGGCAGCCCCCGGGGTTAAAAGCCATGACTGGCCCTAGGTGTTACCTCCTCTTCCTCCCACTGTCCCTCCAGCTTGGAAACTGAGGCCTGACAGGTATGCCTGCCAACAGCTGTCATGCACACTTTCATCCCGGACTCTGAAGGCCCCAGTGGTTACACCTCACTCAAGGCCTTCTCTATGAACTAGAAAAGCAGCACCTGCTGAGCACTTTTCTCTCCACCTCTCATGGTGCAGAGCATGGAGCTGACCTGTTCATCCGGAGAACCAAGGGATTTGCTCAGACCATCCAGGCAGCACCTTCCCCCAATTCTGTGGACCTACTCAACTGTAATAAATAAACTGTAAGAGAGTGGACAGGCAACTTCATCTCCAGTCCGGAAGACACAACGTAATTCACTCACTAATTATCTTGCTGCAAGTCTCTGGGCCTCCCTCCACCAGTGGGCTGGAAGGACTGGAGATGTCATGGCCTGGAAATCTTCCAAGTCTAGTTATACAAATACTTCGCAGCCATCCGAACATCCACACAGTATCACTTTAGTACACCCAAGGAGCACACAGCCAAGTTCCTTCTCACGTGAGGCTGAAAGAACCACATGCGGCCCGTTTATCTCCCTGGTGTACTCTTCGCTTCCCTTTCTTTCCTACAACACCCCCATCTTGGAGGGCTCTTTCCTCAGGAGAGCTGGGGAGAGGGGGAACAGTATAACCAGGAAGAGCAATGACACTGTCAATGGGCTGCTGGCAGTGACCTTAATAAGGACAATGAAGTTGAGTTTCTCTTTTGGTAGAGAAGTGAAAGTAGCTGACTTCAAAAGGCAAAGAACGGTTGATCCCCTGAACAATGTCCCCCAAAGGTCACTGCTGCATGCAGGAAACAAGAGAAGACACATACTCAAGGTCTGTTTCCATAATGGTTTAACCTTCCAGGAATCAGAGGACTCAGAGAGCCTGAGAGGGCCCTGAGCCTTCTATGCATCCAAGAATAAATGAACTGAAGCAATCCAAACAACTCTTAAAATATATTTAAATATGTCCAGAAAAGAAATGTCAGTTAGAATATGAGATGGTAGTGGAGACCTGAGGCCTAGGAGGGTAGAACAATTAGTGTGAGTACAGGACATGAACCTAAGGCATAAACCCCAGGAGAGAGCACAATGTAACCTCCAAGGAGGCTGATGCCCTTCAGTTAAATTATATGTGAATCTTAAAAATAAAACTGCAATGCCCAAGACAAAGTGATCATCAACAGACCTTATCTCAGGTTCCATGATGGGGAATAAAACCTCCCAAACCACACCTTCTGGTAGATAATGATCTGCCTGATGTTTGCTTTCATTCCTCTGGGGGGAGGAGGGTCCATGGGAGAGCTAATACCTGAAGCCACCAACATAATTCACCCACAGTCTCCAAACTGACAGTGCTAGAATGTAAGAACACCAGAATAGTGCAAAGCATGTTGGGGGTCAGGGGGAAAAGCTCTTACACTGTCACAAACTCAATGGAAGTCTTATACTCACTAGACCTCAGTCTCCCCATCTTTAAAACAAGGATATTCTTTCTGATTCTGACAGCATTTGGACACACCTGTGATCCATGAGCTCACGAGTCCCTTCCTGATGGGTACAACACCTACAGCAACTCAAGCTCCACTTCCAAAACTGCTTTGGACTGGTCTGACACACAGCACCCTTCCCTCCAAACAATGGTAAGTAACCTTCGAAACATACAAGACAGTACTTGAAGGCTAATGCTATTTTTAGCACTTCCTGGAAGAATCCACTTATTTTTAAAACCACGCTCAGGTTGTTCACACAAGGAAGATGAGTTAAAAGAAGGATCTGAGCAACAGAAGGCTGCTAACAACGTCAACACCCCCTAAATGACACTCTCTAGGATCCATGCCGAAGGACTTCAGCAGGATCCAGTGCAGCCTTCACCTCCCATTTCTTCAGAGCCCCGACATGAACATCCATATGCACAAATGAACCTGCAGCCCTGCAGAGAAGGGCCTGTCCCACAAGCAGGTACTGTTACTAAAGACGCAGGGAAGTGGGTACAGAATCTCTCTCCTCTGAACTAAACAAGAGGCTTGGCTGGATAAAGGTCCATCCTGCCTGGGTTTCTAGTTTAAAAAGAGAATTCTGCAGGTCACTTCAGGCTGCAGGAGCCAGTAAAAACCACAAAAGGAAGAGCACTGGCTCCCATGTCCCCGAGGATGAGCAAATGGGGATTCTTCTGTCTCGTGGCATTAGTTCTCGTCAGCTGCTATCACAAGTTACCACAAACTTTGTGCTTAAAATAATGCAAAGGTATTGTCTTACAGCTCTGTAGGTAAGAAGTTCAAAATAGATCTCACTCCCTGGACTTAGACCAAGGTGCTGGCAGGGCTCCATGGCTTCTGGAAGGTCTAGCGGAGACACCAGCCTCTTACCTCCTTCAGGATGCAGAGGCTGCTCTCAGTCCTGGGCCCACGGCTCACTCCTTCCTTGGCTCCCTCCTCCTCGGACTCTGACTCTGACATGGACTTCTCTCCTTCCCTCTTCCATACTGGAAAGATTTCTATGGTTATACTGATTACAGTGAACCTGGTAACACAGGGTAATCTCCATATTTTAAAGTCAGCTGATCAGCAGCCTTAATGCCCCTTGGCTATGTAACCTAATATACTTATGGATTCCACGGATTAGGAAAGGGTCATCTTTTGAGGGACTGCTACTCTGCCTATCATATTCATAAATAAAGTAACTGGGAGCCGGTTTCTAGGTGTGAATCTGCTGATGCCCAGAGGTTGCCACTCCTTCCATTCTAGGTGCCCACAGGTTTTCTTAAGAAGAGGGATATCGGGGCTGGGGATTTAGCTCAGCGGCAAAAGCGCCTGCCTGGCAAGCACAAGGTCGTGAGTTCGGTTCCCGGTACTGGGAAAAAAAAAAAAAAGAAGAGGGATAGCCCATGAGGAGACTCAGAAGTCACTGCACCCTGGGAATTATGGAGCACTGTAAGGTACAACTGCATCTGCCATAACCTACTGGCTGTCCCCACTTCTGTGAGCCTACCTGCACATGTATTTGTGGGCCTGTGGTATGCACCCCGAACGGTAGGCACTGCAGCATATACACATCTTTGCACCTTATTTCAGCTCTGCCCCAACTTGGGGCACTGAATGAATCACTCAGTATAGGTGGTTTATCTAATCCTAAAACCAATAATCCCACCTATGGATTATCCAGGCCCCAGAACCAGAGCATTTATTAAACCTAAGCTTTGCAATTAATATAAATGGTATTTATTTTAAAGCACGTATCAGCGTCTATCATACAACAGGCACTTAATAAGTTTTCCCTATTTCACCTTTCTCTAGTTCCATTTTTTACATATTTTCATTTTGTATATAAAGATCCACAGTTAAACTTTCAGAACACTTGATGATTTTCACCTCTGCAAGCCTTGTATATAGCATATGCATCAACTTGGTAATCGCAGGAATGCTAAATATCAGCTGTTAAATAATCTTATGGCTGATCCTAGGTGTAAAATGCTGTGCTCAGTTTTAGCAGGGAGCTCTCTGCTGATCTCATGCTCATCTACTACAAATAATAAATTACCCCTTCCTCACCTTTACAACTAAAAGAACTTCCAAGCCCACAATTCCAAAAGCTCCCTAGTTTCTACCTTAACCTCTGCTACCATTAAGTGCTTTTTTTGGAGAGGGGTTGTTTGTTTTTTGTTTTGTTTTTTGAGACAAGGTCTTGTCATGTAAAATTCAGGCTGGCCTTCAACTCACTATATAGCCTAGGCTGGCCTCAAACTCTCAGTAACCCTCCTGCTTCAGCCTCCCAAGTGCTGGGATCGCAGGCATGTGCCATCCATCACGCCCAGCTTAACCATAAATTTGAAGACCGAAAAGCAAAAAAGAAAAGAAAAAGGAAGACCCAGCCCCAAGTTGGAGTGAGGAAATACAGCTCTGCTTGGCAGGAACACAGAGTAGGGAGATCAAATAGAGCCGCCAGAGGTGTGTAAATCACTTCTTCTCTGTACCCACTTTGGCGCCAAGACAAACACCAGGGGCAGAGCAGACGGCAAGTGCAGGGAAACTGCTGAGCTCCCAGAGCCCTGCTAAATTAAGTGTGGAACCCATACTCAGATTAGTGAAGCATTTTTCACAGACTCACCCTTGCTAAGAGAACTGTCCTGAGCCAGTGCTAAGACATAAGCAGCTGCGCTCCTGAGTGTCTCAGAAGTCACATTCCACACCTGCCATGCTCTCCACACCAGGACTTTGGGCCCTGGTAGAAAGGCAAGGCTCCTCAGCCCCCCTCCACAGGAGACAGAAGCATGTGCCCTCTCTGTAGCGAATTCGGAGCACAGCCCCTGGCCCAGCTACCTGAGGGGGGTGGTACTGCACGCTGTGGTCTGTCTGGCCCTTTGCCTGGTCTGGGGGCTGCTGGAGCCATAACAGGCGCCTGAGGCCCGTGGGGCCGAGTCGGCCGAACACCTGTGCCAGGATGGTACACCGAAGCTGCCAGAGCAGCAAATTCCACGGATGCTCACCTGTCAGGAGAAGACCCATTTCCTCTGCCTCAAGCCCCAGACCCGGTGAGCCCTGGCCAAAGCTGCCAAGGTCACCCCGCCTAACACAGAGGTCATGGAAGAGACTGCAGTACAAGGGTGGACAGGAAAGTCTCATCCCCCTGAGACCTGAGAAGAGAAAACTCTTTGGGGCCTCCTGGACTTCAAATGCACCTGTTGCTTTTTTGATTCCAAGACTAGATTTTGGAGACACTGGGTCGCCTCCTTCCAGGGGCTACCAGGAACTCAGCAAAGAGGGCCCGGCACAAAAAATGCAAGTGGAAGACCCCAGGAGCATTCTGCCAGCAGGCTTCTTGAGGTCAACCAGTACTCCAAGGGGTAAGTAGGGGTGAGGCAGGCCTGGTCAGCAGCTAACATCACGGTGTAGGGTGTTAATTAGGACACAAAACTGTGCCCCACAGGTGCCCATTCACCAGGAGAACCTGGACGCTGCAGTGAGGCGGGACAACAGCAGATTTTGTGAAGAAGACAGCAGAGAGGTGGATGGGCAGTGATTCTGATTTTGGTGAGATCTGGAAGGTTACCAGCCCTGTGAGTAGCTGCACTATAAAAAGAGTCCGACACTAAGTATTTCCTTTCCCATAAAATATTCATTGCCGCCTGGAAGAGCCAAGAAGCCGAAACCTCAAGTATTTCTAACTTTGTACTGCAGTAATAACAGAGTTTTATACGAACCTTCTGACTGTACTTATACAGACTATAAATACACTTCCATCTAAGAGAAAGGAGGGGAGACATATATAGCCCCCTGCAGAGTCTGTAGTACACCCAGAAAGACCCCAAGTACACCTACAATTCCATTTAGCATTTCAGCAAGCAAACAGCAGATGGAGTGATCTGTGATACCAGACCTAAAAAGAGCGCCCGCTGCGAAGCTCTGGCTCTTCTCATAAACACTACTTAGGATGTACTCAAAACCTGGTTTGCAAATGGTACTGCTCCTGCTTAACAGCAGAACAATGTCCAGAATGCCTGATACTTAGCTCTTGGCAATTATAGCATGCTTTCTCATATTTTCATCTTGAAAACAAGCCTGTGGAGGAGGCACGGTGGGTGTTGCTATCCCATGAGGCTCTGGGAGTGGGAGCAATTTGTCCAAGATCGCACAGCTAGAAGGCAGAAGAACGGGCCAGCAGCTCACCCCTCCGATTCCACCAAGAGTCTTCTTGCTCTGCCATTGTCCCTGCTGATGAACACCAGAAGACCAAACAATAAAACATGACTTGAGAGATGAACCATGTTTCAGCCACATGACTCTGCCCTTTGCGAGGGATCTGGAAAATTAGTCAGTCTTGCAGGAGCAAGGTTTTTCCTTCTTGATGTGTATGAAATAGTGAGCCTCTGCCAGAGGTCACCATGATTGGTGGTCTGCACATTAACCAAGCGTGGAATGTTCTATGTCTTACCCACTCACTTGCACTGACCAGACACCCCGACAGACATGCTGGCTTCGTTTCACTACTCTTCCACAGCATTCTAGACAGAAAGGGTGAATGTAGGTTAATAAAATGATGTGAAATAGTTCCAGAACACTTGACACCGATGCTTCATTTCAGATGAAGTCCAAAAGTAAAAGCTTTCCCTTTACTCCAATAAAGAAGGTCCTTCAATTTTCCTAATTCCCCAACCCACCCAAAGACTTAAATTCTGTTTAACACTTTTAGTATGTGAATTTACTGACTATCAACAATATCTTCAAAGAAAGAGACATTCATGCAAAATCTCCTAGGATGTCTTTAGGTGCACCTATCATACCAAGCGCATATGGATTTTGCCGAAGACTCACTCAAGTGCTCTCAAAACCAATGATCATGACTACATACACTGAAGGCCTTTTGAAGTGTATCACTGCCAGATTGCAATCAATAGAATAAACCTTGCCTCATCAGAAAGTTCTCCTGGAAGGCTTTAAGAATTTGATTTGAGAAAAGGGTAAACGACATCCCCTTTTAGGACTGTTGACTGCCTAGTTCAACGTAAAGCTGCTGGTGTGGCCCTCGTGGCTTTAATGTCCCTGCAGGATTCAATGAATTTGGGAGCTCACGGAGGAGCCATCTGGGGGCAAGCCTATCTGAGAACCGGCAGGCTTCCGTATTTGTCCTGTGGAACCATAAACGTCAATGAATTAGAAGCTTCAATTATATCAGAACATTTCCAACTCATAAGGAAAATCAGACCAGTGAAAACAAAAGATTGAACAAAAATATCTGAAGATCTGTGTTAGGACAGGGACAGGGTTTCTTAACCTCAGCACAACTGGCATTTTGGAATTTTTTTTTTAATGGGTGAGAGAGGAGAAAAGGACACAGGTCCTGTTCAATATAAAGGGTTTAGAAACATTCCTGGCTTCTACCTACTACGCATCAACTCCTCTCTGTTGTGACAACTAAAAATGTCTGCAGACACTGCGCTAAATGTGCCTTCAAGCACAAAACTGACCCTATTCAAAAACTTCCACATAAGGGTTAACATTTATCCAAGCCATTTCTATACGTTCCAAATGCCACTGCACAATCATAAGTGATAACCAAATCACCAGCCCTCCTGTGCCACAAAATCATGCAACATCAAAGGACTCAATTACTTCCTCATCTTACACTTACAACAGCAAGAAAACACACTATCTTGCAAAGCATTTCAGAAGAGCTTAGAACTAAAAGGATTTTTCCAGGTAAACCTCAGTTAGTCAGAAAAAGTAATGAACTGCCATAGCGTCCTCCTCTGATATTCCAGTTACCCGTGTTCCATTCTCCTTATATGAGCACACACTTCCACACATAGGATCACCGGATGCTATACCTACTTAGCCTCATAAAAAGACTCAACCATCACTGAAAGCATCTATTTTATTTAGGAGCAGCTGGGAGAGGAAATTGGGAAGGCAACTGCAGAGGAGAGAAAATGAAGTTTTGATCAACTCACTGGATACTGTCCTTTTAGTCATCCAGTGCTTGCCAATAAAAGCCACTGCAAGCCTGGAGATTGCTGCCTCCCCTACGCACATCCATGTACACGGCTCACACGGATCTTTACGTGTGTACGCACAAGCACACCTACCATTATGCACCCAGCCACTGATGCCGACACTCATGAATTATACACAACCCTGTCACTCCCCTAGGGCACTGCATCACCCCAAGATTCACAAGTGTCACATCTCCACTAGCCTGAAAAATGAAATAGAAATGGCGGGGGTGGGGGAGGGGGCATAAAGACCACTTGCAAGTCCCCCTCCTCAGCCAAGCCCCTGCATCTTGGTGGGTGCAAGCACCTCCAACATAACCTGAGAGCTGTGCAGCTGTCTCCAATGACAAGGTAGCAGGGGTGTCCAGAAACATGCTCCCCTCAAAGGCCCAGGGGGTCACAAGATAGCACCATCCTTCCTGGGGTCAGACCGCTACACTGCGCTCTTATGACATGTGCTCTTTACAGGATGAGCCTGTCACAAGGCAAAGCAGCAATCCCCCCAAGCTAACAAACTGAAACTTTTCACAAGTGAAAGAAAAACAAAGCCTGCTCCTCCCTAGGCATCCTGCCTCTCTCTAGGACTATCATTAAGAGACGCTTGATTTCCACATACACCTTGCTGGTTCAAGGAAATCAATATGAAAATCAATTCATCCACTGATATATTTTATCAAGATACATGTGGCAATGCCACATTTCATTTACAGTGCAGCACTCGGGGAAGCCAAGGTCATTGGATAGAAAGCAGGATGCGGGAGGGAGGGAGGGCGACAAGCCCATATTCTGCACTGGCTGCAAATAGAAAAGTGAATGAAATAGGAACAGAGATAGAAAAGGGAGCCTGGGGATGCAACAATTACTGTATGTAGGAGGCACAGCATCGCTCCAGCTTGCCAGCTTGTTTAAATGTGAAATAGTTGGTAGATTTAAAATTCCAAGTATTTTTCTTCTTACCATGGCAAACCAAAAATGGCTCTACTAGTGTGCTGGGCAGTAGAATATAAAACACTTTTGAGCAGGAAATGCAGAGGGAGGAAGAAACAGGGGTGGGGTAAAGGGCGGCAGAGACCAGACAGAATGTGAGCATGAGGGCCAAGACAAAGCATGAAAGAGACCGGGCGGGTGGGCCAAGGGGCGCGTGCTGGGAGCCAGCACCAGGCAGGAAGCAAAGGGGAATTTCAGCAAGCGTTGGGGAGGAAAATTATGATATCTGGATGGCTACAAAGGGGCATATTTTTAGTAAATTTGAAAGTGATTTGCCACACACGGCACCATCCCACTCCAAGGGTTCTCCGCCGGCTCCGGTAGCTGTGCCATGGATCAAATGTACTCAGTAATTGCAGAGTCACTGCTACCCTCTCACCTCCAAACAGAGCAGATTAAAATAGCATGAACAGCTATAATAACAGGTTTGGGATTCAGCTTTTTACAGCCAGAAGAAAAAAAATGCTTATGGAAATAAGGATTTTGCTGACTATTTTCCAAGTGAAAAAAAAAAAAAAAAGGGAAAGAAAAGTAGCCACAAGAGCTGAAGGGCAAAACTGTACCCAGTGCCAAATGGGTTCTGGGCTGCTGCATGCCCCTCTTCCAGACTGTTAAGATGGAGGGTACCCTGAAGGCTGTGGGCACTTGGATATACAGCAGGGCCTGGCCATCCCTGCCTCCCTCCTGTGTGGGGCCTTGTCTCCCACCACCCCCACGGCTCAGGGTTCAATGGATCCTACAGGCCCTCTTTAATGCTCCTTAGCTGTGTGCCCTGGGGTGCTCCAGCGCCCCAGAGAACAGTGCTTGGACAGGGTAAACAGCACCTAGGGAAGGGAGGCAAATGACAAGCAGGTGTCTGCTTCTGGGAAAGGTAAACTGACTGTACTTAGAACCCTTCGATAACAGCCTCCACTTTTACTGGCCAAAATCCAAAGCTACACAGTACTGTACTTGTCTCTGAAAAACCGTGCTTTGCTTTTCAAAAATCACAAGTCTCTGGACATAGCCAGGATCACGGCTCCAGCCAACGCTCATGAAGCGCTTCCTGTGTACTAGGCAGCAGTAAGGTTTCACCAGCATCCCCTCGTGACTCACAACACATCCTTGGGGGTAGTTGCTATGTGTCCCTCCCATTTTATAGGTGAGAAAACTTAAGGATCGGATGTTTCAGTAATTTGCCCAAGACCCCACAGCCGGGCAGTGTACCCAGCACTGACTGCAAAGGCTGCGCTCTCCCCCAACACTCCTGTCCACATGGACAGCAGCCCCCTTTCTCCAGAACCACAGCCATTCCCTTTACCTTTCATGCAGCCACTGCAGAAGCAGCTGGGTGATTCTCAGGAAGCATCAGCTAACAGGGCACCAAGCTGCCCTGCCTCACCTGGGACAGATCCCTCAAAAGAGGTGCATCACCTGGGGGTCCCCCGTGCCTTAAGGAAGCCTCCAATTCTCATGGTTTCTCACACCTTACTGCAGCCATCAGACAGGGCAGTAACAACGGGGCAAGGAGCTCCCAGAGAGGGAAAGAGAT
The DNA here is from genome assembly GCF_000276665.1 of Chinchilla lanigera. NCBI lineage: Eukaryota > Metazoa > Chordata > Mammalia > Rodentia > Chinchillidae > Chinchilla > Chinchilla lanigera. Next base: position 15,727,947 of record NW_004955412.1, on the reverse strand, counting down.
TTTCCAACGTCCTTTCAACACTGAGCAAGAGAAGGCAAGCCCAGCTCTCAGCCCTGGACTCTCCTGACCCCTGAGGTTTTATGAACTTGCCTCACGTTCCTACTGAAGCAGTTGGGAGGCTGAGCATGGAGGGAGGACAGCCCTATTCTCAGTGCCCGGACCCCTCCCTTGCAAGGAGGACACAGCACAGCAATTGTGCAGTTCCATCCTAAGACCTGTGCTGAGCAGCATTCTCAGGGCACAGGGGCGATCACCAAACCCTTTCGGAAGCCCCGCAGGTTTCAGGATTCACCTGCAACAGAACAGGCCCCTCCCTGAGTCCTCTTCCTCCCCGGCTGCCCTGTGAGAACCCCAGTCTGAGAACCTCCTTCAAATCCTTCTCTCTCCTAACTCTTGCCCAGGAGTTGCCATAGTCAAGAGACCAGCTTCATGCACCCCTTCCAGCCCCCTACAAATACCTGGAGGGTGAAGGCTGGGCAGCAAAAGCAGCTCTTTACTAGTGTGAGACGTGTGTGTGTGTGTGTGTGTGTGTGTGTGTGTGTGTGTGTGTACTGGAGTGGGGGTATGTGGGATTAGACCCTAAAAATGGTCCTCTAATTTCAGTGCACATTAGAATGATCCAGGGAGCTTACTGAACATAGATTTCTATGTTACTCCAGGGACTCCAATTCCAACCTATCCAAGGAGGCGAAGAGTTTTTAACATGAGCCCCACAGAATCCTGAGGTCAGGCAGTTTGGTGGGGCACCCCCTGACCCATGGGCTGCCATGGAGGAGAGGGAATATCGGGGCTAGGGATTCTCAGGAGAGGAGCTATACCAGGAAGGCATATCACACACACAGGGCTTCGAACACGCATGGCCCTGCCCCTGCCTGCATCCTTCGTGAACACATCTCCTGGTGCCAACCCAGAAGACCTGAGTAGGACAGACTGGGCCCAGCTGAGGCCACTGCCACCCCAATAACATGACATATCCTGGAGGAAAGAAGGACCCAACAGCAGCTGCCAGGAAAACTCCACATGGACAGGGAAACCAGACGGGGGTTATGAAGCTCCTGTTTTACAGCTCACCTCCTAGTTATTTCAATACAGAGCAGCAGATCCAGCTCGTCTTGGGACCAGATGGGGCTGAGGTAGCAGTAGATACAAGTACTACCCATGCCTGTGCAGAAGAAATGGATTCCAGGGAGGGTTCAAGGAGCCACGAGGCTTAGAGCCAAAAAGTCCTTAATCTGGCAGAACTCCAGGGCCAGCTTGCTCCAAGCCTCCCATTGAGGAGTGCACATTTAACAGAGGTAGGAGGCTAGGGGTTGACCTGTGTACTCTGGTCCTTTCCGTAGCAAATAAGGACACATACACCCTCTAGTCAGGGTGTGCAGACCCAGACCTGGCTTTCACTTTCCAAAAGGAGGAGTGTTTTGCTCCTCTAGGTCCCTATTGCCTCTTCATGGCAAAATGGACGCGTCTATGGCGTAAATTTTCTTTATGGGCGCCAGGTCTAAACCTAAAACACTCACCCAGCTGTCCACTGTAATCAGCACACTCCGGGCTGCTCCTGTCAGCCCAAGCTCCATCCAAGGGCGAAATCAAAATGGCTTAGGAAGACACTCGTGGGTGTGGGGGAGCACAATGGGAGAAGGGGCCTTTCCTAGACCCATCTCCTCCCTGTAAAGGTAAGGGAGGCCTCTTCTACAGACTCAACTAAAAAGAAGTCCCATGGGAGCCAAGCACCGGGGCACACACCTGTGATATCAGCACTTTGGGAGGCTGAGGCAGGAGGATTGCAAGTTTGAGCTGGGCCTAGGCAACTTAATGATTTAGCAAGACCCTGTATCAGAAAAAAGGGGGAATCTGGGATAGAGCTCAGTGTGAAAGCCCTGGGTTGAATCCCCAGAGAAGGGGGACACGGTGGTGGGTGGGTTGTAGTAGTTGTATAAGAGGGAAAAATGAAAATGGCAATGGGGCCATAGGGAGACCGTGTGGGAGCCCTGCCCTGGCATGCGGCAGTGAGAGAGACACCGCTGGGCACACTGCTCACTGCTGGGCACCGTTTCCTTGCCTCTGAGGTGGACAAGGGCATCAGCTTCTCCCTGCCTCAAAGGGCTGCTCTCTAACTTAGAAATCAGGCTCTGAAATTGTTTCACAAAAACGAAAAACATCACTTCCCTAGAGGAGGGCTGAAACGGAGGCAAGATGAGAGACCTGGTCAACGCTTTTTCCACGCCTGCACCGCTTCACTCCCTGAAGAGAGCGTGCATTCCTGTGGCCACTGCTGTGTAACTCTGAAGGACAACAGGTGGGTGGCGGGGCAGAGGAGCTGACCTCTGGGCCGGGTTCCCAGGCGAGGCTGAAGCACAACGCGCTCCTGCACACCGGGGCCCACTCACTCCCTTCGCACTGGGTGAGCAAGCTGGGGCCACAGGGCTGGCTCCGAGATGCAGAGACGGCGTCTCTTGCTCACCGACCCTTCTCCTCCTCCCGGCCCCTCATGCCACACTCACTTGGCGGTCACTGAGTACCTGTGTCTGACTAACAAGGAGAACGTGTGAGAGGCTGGAACAGGTGCACCCTGCAGTCACTAAGGGACAGAGAGATTTCCGTCGGCCAGGCTTAGCTTAACTGTCTCCTTCTGCTGTGTGAAGCTCAGGTTTCCCGGCTGTAGCCAAGAGATGCTGCTTTGCCAGTGGCCTAAATGCCGAGGGCTCCTTGGCGCTGTGGGCTCAAGGGGTTAATGTTTAGGGGCTTTTTTTCCCCCTCTCCCACCATCCCTTTCCCAAATGACTGGCTCTAATCCCATAGCTTAGCAAGGGTGGAATTCTAGAACACCTCAGTTCCGGACCTTGTTTGGCAGGGGATGGGGACACAGCGGCAGGGGGAAAGGCTGAGAGAGAGGCGAGGGTGGGAACACAAGTGGACAGATCGGAGAAGGCTACTGCAGGCTGCTGCCGGTTCAGTCCTCACAGTCACCCAGGGCCGGTCTCCTCACCACCCTCCCGTGAGCGCTCTTGACACTGATGTATTAAAAAAATAAAGAAGGCTGTTTGCTTCTGTGCGCTACCTGACCCCACAGTGATGGGCCCTGCACCACACTGACTCTGACAGGTCGTGACACAGACGTCCCACTCACAAAGACAATCGAGCTGGACTTCGCTCATCACCCCCGACCAGCTCCGCAAAGTGACCTTAAAGGCAGAATACATCTGCTGAAACCCTGTTGAGATTATTCATATGTTTTGATTCCTAATTCAGAAATAATAAGTAGTTCATGGGTTCCAAGTTTAAAAATATATTCATCATCTGGTCTCCGTCACAGCATGTATCCCACTGGCACAGGCGTGTACACCACAAGAGGCTTCTGAAAACGGCCCCGTGCCCACATTTCCATTTAGCCATAGGTGACAGGCCTGCATGGCCCCACAGCTCCTCTCTACGTTTTATTAAAAACCCTATTTTAAGACCATTGTCAAGAAGAGCAACTTAACTCCTCTGCAACATAGAGCTCAGAGACTGGCATGCTGTAAATCCAGTTCCTTCCCGACTACCCCTCAGAAAGGTAGAGAATCCACAGGCGTAAGAAATGAGAATTTATACTCAATTTCAAACTCCTGGTGTAAATACAGAACAGCACACAGGGACTCACAGCCATCCTCAAACTTTCCTTTTCCCAAAAACACACACAGGTATACATGCACATACACGTGTGTGTATAGACATGTATGTAGACATGTAGTTATATGATGTACATGTACAGACAGGTATATAAAATATACACATATATGTATAAACATGATATACATACATGTATGTGTACAAACACACATACACACACAGCATAGCTATTAATCAAAAAGGCAGTGCGTGGCTTGTAACACCCTCACCCTTCCCATCTGCATCTCCCTAGGAAGCCCTATCCACAAGGCCAATGTATCACATAAATGCTATGGAATGAACTATGTATTCTTAAAATTAATATATAGAAACTCTAACCCAAAACGTAACTGTAGTTACAGATAAGACCTACGAGAAGGTAACTAAGGTTAAATGAGATCATAATGGTAGGACCAAAATCCAACAAGATCAGCACCCTTGTAAGAGACCCTAAAGAGCTTGTTCTCTTTCTCCACCAGGGGAGGACACAGTGAAAAGGAAGAGAATCCTCACCAGGAACTGAACCCTACAGGACCTTGATCTTGGAATTTCTAGCCTCCAGAACAGTGAGAAATACATTTCTGATGCTTAAGCCATGCAGTCTGTAGTATTTTGTTATGGCAATGAGAAGACTAAGGCAATGATCTTCATCACAAAGCCTTCCTCACAAAGTGAGTGATAGGGCATAACCCTAGAAGCATCAGACAGATTCTCTGCCTTCCTGGAATTTTTTTTTTTTTTTTTGGTACTGGGATTTGAACTCAGGACCTTGCACTTGCCAGGCAGGCGCTTGTGTCACTGAGCTATATCCCTGGCCAAATACATTACTTTTTGTTTGTTTGTTTTGTTTTATTTTTTGGTATCAGGAATCAAACTCGGGACTTTGTACTTGCCAGGCAGGCGCTTGTACCACTGAGCTATATCTCCAGCCCTGGAATTTGGGATACAGACAGGGAAAGTAGAATCAGGCCTTGTCATATGTAAAGCTGGGAGTCCAGGCATAGCCATTTTTAGATTCTTTCTGTGGAATGCAGAAAGATGAAAATGAAACCAGGTATGTGGACTGAATGAGGATAAGAGAGAGAAAGAGTTTCTGACAGCTAGATATAAATTCCGTTCACTTGCCTTTCAAAGCATGCAGGGCTATATTCTTGCCCTGAGGCTCCATGAAATACTCCTGTATTGTGCCAAATTGTTATTTAGCTTAAGATGGCACAGATTTTCTTTCTAGCCTACAACCAAAGGAGCCCTAACCAATACACATTAAGGCAAACTTTGTGGTCTGGAGCCAAAGTAATGTCCGCTCCATGTATTTTAGCCACCCTACTTTTGTGCTAAGTGCCTACATTCTACAGAAACTGAAGTGACAGACATCCACTGACTTGAAATCAACAGGTACACTTGCCAAAGAATGCTCTATCACCAAACACAGCCTAATTTAAGCTCCAGATAAAAAATCAATCTTAAGCAACATGGACTTTTCTGCCGGGCCATAGATCTTATGTAGATTATAAGGATGCCATGTTTCCCCCTCCTGTTTGCCTCACATACAGGGCATGCATTCAGGAAGCAAAGAATAAAAGGCCGTTTCCATTTTTGATCCCACCCTCTCTGCCAACCATACCAGGCACACATCTGCTAGAATAAATGGTTGCTATAGAAATCACCATTTTTGGAACAGGCAAACCCAGTGTCTACGAAAGATGCAGCCATTTCAGTCCTCAGTGAAATCTGTGGCCTTGGGACTCAGGAAAGTCTTAGAGGACAGCTGGTACCTTGCAGTCAAACTCACCAAAGATGGGGTCCCAGCACCTCGTATCTGAGAGAATCCATCATGACAGCCCAAAATGGAGAGCTGCTGACAAGAACAAAGATTATGCTGGAGGTCTCTACTGTCAGAGTAATGTCAGAATTTGGAGATGTCCACAAAACGCCACAGAAACTGCACTGTAATATAGTGCGAAAGGGCTTGGGACCTGGGATCATCCAGTCTTGATTCTAAATCCTGGCTCTACCACTTAAAGTCTACGTAACCCTGTGCAAATTACTTACCCACTCCATGTCTCGGTTTCTTCATCTATAAAATGAAGACGATAAAAGCTTGTAATAGGATCATTATAATGATTTTATAAAGTAATAGCTGTAAGCATTGCTGAAGTCAGGATTGTGAGCAATGTGGTCACTAAATATCCATGAGATATGAGAAAAGCCCAAAGACAGAGCCCTGGATTTTGTGTTTTGATTTGGGGAGAAAATAACCTTCCCATCTTACTGGAAGCCAACCCAGGACTGGACTTCTATTCTGGCTCCTCACTAGGACTGCTAGCGCATCCACACTGCATTCAAAAGCCAGGGTTCCCTGCAGCCAGCTGGTCCCATCGTGAGACCGCTTCCCAATGCTGTCTTCTGTGACTTTACACGGGCAGCCTAAAGTTAGCCGTGCTGGGATTATTTACATCATGAAAATCAACAAATGCTACAAATCAGGTGTTTCCCCCCGAGAAAATTAGTGGTTAACCATTTCCTAACACGTCAGTGGAAGAACTTCTTCCCCAGGAAAGTAGGATATGAAAAGCTTCTGATACCTAAGGCTGCATACAATTCTGTAATTTCTCTGAATTCGAGTCAGGCAGGATTTCACAGGAACTGTGCCTGGGCATCCTCAGCTGGTGCTCCAGTTTTCTTCCCAACTACTTAACTATGGAGACTGTGCCTTTCCTGAATCATTAGGAAGATTTCAATCTATCTTCTCTGAGATTCCTCCTCCAAAGAAAGGTGCTACTCACTACAAAGCAAACAAGCCCAATGATGAGAGTTTCCCACATGTCAGGGGATGGCAGAAGGAGGCAGCATGCATAAGAGTGGGGAAAGCTACAGCATCAGGGTCAGGACTCAACTCCACCGCTCCCTCGCTATACAATATCAGGCAAGACGCTTAACCACTCCGAGTTTCAATCTGCCATCTGCACTATGTCCCAGTCATACCACAAAGTTGTGAGAATTAACCGAAGTAGGATTTTTAAAGCACCTGACAAAGGAGTTGACATAACCTAAATGCCCGAGACAAGAGCTACTGATCTCCTATTACTGCAGAGACCCAAAGAGATGTTTTCTACCCATCCAGAAGAGATTAGGAATCCCACCATGCTTTTTAACTCTTAAATGTCCATGCACACCCTCCAGCATGGGACCTATTAACATCCTGCCTTTCTTGTTTCACAGGAAGAGGGTTTGCAGGCAAGTGAAATAGCAGCAGATTCTGTGTTAAATGGATCCTGGGAGGAAATTTATGATGAGAAATCCCACAGGTGACTCCAGGGGTACCAACAGGGACATCAGTGGTAGAGAATGAACTGTGTACGTACACACACACACACACACACACACAAAACTCTCCCTAAACTCTGTCACAAAGGCCAACCTGAAATGTCAACCTGAAATCCAAGTCACTGTCTGAGCAGTTTGTGTATTCCTTATTCTTTACTGCTCCAGTCTAGGGTTTGTTGCTTGGAGACGCAAAAACCATGAAAGTCACGGTACTGTCTCATCACAGAGGCACACTCCCTGCTTTTATTATAAGTTTTATTCTCTTGTTAGCCCCTTACTCAAGACTATTTCTCTTCCAACTGTAAAAGTAGAAATGGAATATGAAACAGATGCCAAAGTTCTGGCTACTGTGTTTCCCTAACTCCCTAAGTAAGGGAGTTACTCGCACATAAAATATCGAATTATAATAATCTCCAAGTGCTATAATTCTAAGATGTACATTTGAGAATGAGTCTAGACCATCACAACCCCCCAAAAAATCCTCCCAGTTCTCCAGTCTGTTTTCTCCAGACCTCATGGATTTTATAAAGTAATCAAATATGCAATAGATTCCACACACTAATTTCAGACACACCTGGGGTCCTGTGATAAAGTCAGTTGTGTGTATACAGCCAAGGATTAAAATTTCATAGAGGCACGATTTCATCAGTCACTAACTACAAAGGATTAATTAGGAGTGAAGGAAGAGCTCCTGGCTCAGGAGTCCAGACCTAAGGAAATATCTATCTCTTTTCCCCAGATGTCAGCACACACATGAATAAAGGCCTTTGATGACAACACTTCTCATGATTCAGAGGACTCCAAAAACACTGTTTTCTGCCATGGAATTGAGACACTTGCTATTCTTATTCACTTGAAAACATCTCCCAAAGTTAGTGAGTACAACTGAATCTTTATATGGACATCTTCTGCAGGTCCAAATACCCTTCCTTTAAGACCCACTGGCAAAACACATAAAGCTTTTCTAAGATCTCCTCAAACAGCAGCATGTCTAAGAGAGAAATTTAAGTATCTTTTCACTCGGAACTTCTTCCATATCTCCATCATCTACCAGTTACCCAAACTCAGTTACCAGCTCGGGAATCTCTCTCCATCCTTTCTTTACAACCCCCCTTCCCCTACAATCCATTTGTCCTGCCCTTCGCTTCCCCTCCTCCTTTGTCACTACTACCCTTCGGCCTGCATCCCTGCTCACCCAAACCACTCCATTGGCTCCTAAGCGATGGGCCAGACTCCAGGCTGCTCCTACACACCCAGCCTCAATGCCACTCTAGGACGAGTCTCCTTCTAAGACACACCCCTCAGGTCAAACATGTTCAACCATTTCTCCCAAACATACAGAATAAAGTCCAAGTCCCTCTGCTGAGAAAGCTAAATCTTTGTAAAAAGCTCAGCCTTACCTGTAGTCACCAGATCTGTCTTCCTCTGTACATATTTCAAGCCCCAGGGGCACCAAAATGGCTGAAGATACCCCCAGCCCACCCAGCTTCTGCACATGCTGCTTTTTCGATCTGGAATGCCTTTCCCTCTTATCTAAGCAGCTTCTTTCTCCTGTCCTTTAAAATACTGCATAGATATCACCCTTTCAGCAACATCTCATCTGCAGCCCCCTAAAGCATTATCAATTGCTGTTTCACCCCCATTTCCTCACGTTTGATTCTTCCTTTGTTACATTTACATGGTAGTATGATGTACCATTATATCTATGCGACTACCTCTCCCCACTTGCATATTAGAGTCTTGGGAACAAGGACCAAGGCTTTAGATTTCTTTGTCTCCATTGTTTGGTACACATAGGACTTACTGAACAAATACATCAGATGTGATCATACCCCTCCTGCAGCTTCCACTGCCTTTCCTGATTGTCTTACAGAATATTTTTATCTTACTTTTATTGCAGCCATTTGGTGTAATAGTTCTAAATCCAAATTAAGAGCTAGGAGAAAGATTATGCCTCACCATCACTTTCTAACACAGCCAAACACCTAAAGCAAGTACTCAGTAACTATTTCATGAGTTGAATAAAGCGAGTTCAAGGCTACTGCCCAGTAAAGGCCTAGCTTTAAAAAAAAAAAAAAAAAAATGCAATTCTCAGTCCCCTACTTAGGAGGCTTGAGAGGCTTCCAAAGGCCCAAAGATCTGTCTTCTGAGCCAAGGTTGCAGAAGGTCAGATTCCAAGCTGCACATGAAAAGTTCAGCAAAGCTGAGAGGAAGACTGTACCTCTCAGGTCAGTGACTCCCAGGGATTAACATCTCCACTACCACCACCCTACGCTTCACCTAAATGTCCATGCACCTGCTAGAGTTTTCTGCCCACAGTTTCAGTAAATCTTGAGGTTAGAGGTCACAAGTAAAAATTTTTCTCACATGTGAAACTATGTAAAGCAATCTCCCATAGCTATTTTCAGTGATTTTTGACTTTGCAGCATGGACAAGGTAGGTGGGGTGTGGCCAGCTGTCCACTGCTCTGAACGAACACATGAAGCTGAGGTGCAGTCCCCTGAAGTGAACCCCTGACCTCACACGTGCACCCTACGAGCAGGCATGGAGAGCACTTCTGCTGCAGAGCAGGAGCACTGCCTGCCTCGCTGTCCCTCTCCCCTCCCTTCCTCCAGGAAAGATAAATTAGCGAGCTGTCAGCAAAGGACAGCCAAAGCAGTTGTGTTTCTGTAAAGGGGCAGTGGAAGTGTCTTTGATTAATGAAACCTTAATACATGCCTGTTAGACAACCCCTCTCCAGTTGCTCTGAAGGAAGACAGATCCCTTCGGACAGGCTTGAAAATGAATGGGCGAAACCTAGTGTGCAACTACCAGCCCACCAGGTGCTAGCAAGCACAGCCCCGAAGAGGCACAGCATCAGGGAGTCCTGCTTCAGGGGTCAGAATGTGGTGGGACCCATTTCTCTGTCCCAGAAGAATGTGGAACTCTCGCTTGCTCACTAAAACCAACACCTGCCCGATGTGCTAAGAGTCCTCTTGAAGTCCCAACAATAGACATCAAAGCTGCATTTGGGAGTTGAGATAACAAGGAAAGGGTGTTTTAAAAAAGTGGGGGAAGGGAAACAACACCAACAAAAAGTCTGTCTCACCTTTGACCTCTGAGAGGAGACAGACCCCAAACACTTTGTGCCAGAGCAGTGTACACTCTCCCCACTATGGTCTGCTTCTGTGTATAGCACAATGGTTGCGCTTTCCAGAAGGATTTTCCCAGAGATGGTGATAAAAGGCTAAAGCTCTTTAGGTTGGGGGAAAGGAATTAACGGGACCAACAGGTTTGCACGGGTGCAATATTCCATCCTACTCCATATCTTGCACACTCTTTCTGCCTCCCTCCTCATGCAAGAAGAAAAGGAAGGAAGGAAGGAAGCAGATCAGTGCCCCCAAAAGCTTTATTTCTGTGCGCCTAGCCCATCCCAATAGAAAGCACTGCAGCACCTCTGTGAAAATCAGCTCATGCCTGCAACATTCCAGGGAACACATTAACTTCCATCCTGACCTCTGTCCCATGTATTGGAAAGTATGTTCTGTTCCTGGAAAGAGCTCTGATAAGAACCAAAACAAACTTTTACAAACACCATGCCTTAAATTATCTCCCTGCTCCCTCAGTAGAGCTAAATCCAGAAAGCGCAGCAAAGATAACGGATCAATCACATCGGGCAAGAGTAAAAAAATGTACATACATGAGACAGAGCTGAGGGCGCAGCTCAGTGATAGAGCCCTTGCCTAGCATGTGTGAGGCCCTGGGTTCAAGCCTTAACATCAGAAAAAATTTTCTCAGCTATTTAAAAGGTCTAAAAAATGAGGTGACAAACTACCCATGTACCCTGCAGTCCCCTGTGTCACCCTTGCCAGGCACATTCCCTCCTACCCACTTCATCCAAAGTAACTTCTCTTGTAATTTCCTTACCTCCCTTACCTTCCTTACTTCCTTAGGGTTATTCTAGGCCCTAAGATTTCTAATTATTTTCTAAAACCATACCATGGAGAATAGAAATGGTACTACTTCTATTCAGTTACCCAGAGATTATAAGACAAGAAATTGTAAGAATGAAATTGTTGGGTAGCAATTTTATCTCTCCCACCCATTACTGCCACTAATAAATCAACCTAATAGAGAAGGAGTAGAATCCTAGTGGCCATATGTACTTAAAACCTGGCTAATCTAGTGAACATTGACTGTGCAGCTTTTTGTTGAATGATGAACTAAGTGAATGGATATACAAATAAATGAATGAATGTCAGGTTTCACTTCAAGACTAACTGAACTGAACAAATACCTAAGTATGACTGCTCTGGTGAATTTCACAGAGTTGATTTTGAAAGAGACAGCCCCAACCAGCTTTACACAGGAACAGGGAGGGACAGAAGGGGTACTCAAAATAGGATGAGGGGTAACATGGAAGTCTGTATTTTATTTTACCCTTCTTCCTGAACAAGTTTTCTAAATCTCAAACTGCAGAATAGCTTCCAAAAGGTAAACCAATGACTTCTTTGTCCTACAGGCATGGCCTCACTCAAGGTAAAACACCTGGTGGGTACTCAATAAATAACCTGTGAAATAATCTGTCCAGAACTCACCTTCAGGAAAAGGTGATGATTAGAGGGTTCTTATATTGGAAAGACCCTGAAATTGGTGCTTCTTCCCTGGTTCTCGCTCATTCCTTCTTCCCAAAATTCCATCCAGTTTCCAAGTCAATGCCTCAACCTAACTGATGCCAGTACCTTGGAGTGTCGTTCTCACGATCTTCAGCCCTTCTTCTGAAGGACAGGTGAATCTCAGAAGCAAGTACGGGAGAAAAAAATGAACAAGAGTTGATCGGTTTGGTAAACTACTTACTACTTGGTTGTTACACACTGACTGCTAAAGACTATAGAATTCAAAGATGAGTGACACAGGAGACAGGGTCTTGGCTATCAAGTGACACTTTAAGGAGAAAGATTAAACATGCGGAAGTATTTCTGGCATAAGCCAGAAAGCAGGAGGTACCTTGAGAGGTTAAAATAAAGTATGGAGAAGCAAAATAGCTTTAGGAAGCCTGCATTTCAGTGGAGTCTCAAAGGCCAGGCACGAACCCTGTCTTTCCGACAGCAGCTCTTAGGATGGGTCTCTTCAGAACATGGAAATCTTCTGTTATGAAGCACCAGAGCAATGTTTCTTTTAGAGAAAAAAGGTCCTCAGAAGACTCTGGACTTCTTTACCAGAGGGAAAAAAACCAGCCTCCTGGGCTGGGGATACAACTCAGCGGCACAAGTGCTTACCTAGCAAGCGCAAGGTCCTGAGTTTGATTCCCAGTACCAAAACAAAGGAAAAAAATCAGCCTCCTAACATCATTTACCCCCACCCCACCCCACCCCATCTTTCTCAAGGGAATACTTCTGGTCCAATTCAAATTCTTGAAATATGACCATCCAAGAGCTTACACTAGCCACTCTACAGAGATCACTGTGACATTGTAAAAGTAAGTAAGTAAAAATGGTGTAGAATAAAAGGACCTACAATCAAAATTATAGAATAAATGATAGACTGAGAAAAATACTGCCATGCATTTGACAGATGAAGGATTGATATTTTTTATTTACCCAGAAAGAAAAGCAATGAATGTGTAAGGAAAAGGCAAAAACCTAATAGAAAAGCATGCAAGAATGTTCAACCTTTGATGCAGTTGAATTTACCCAATTTTTTTCTATGTATCTCTCGGGTTTTGTATATGATTTTTTAAACATGTATCACATTATTTAAAATACGTATCTTCTGCTCCTTCTCCCCCGCCCAAAATATATCTGACAAATGAATACAAGAGAGACGTTCTTTATTGAAGTGGATCTGGCAGCCTCAATAAAGAAGAGACTCGGGGTAAAAAGGGAAGAGGAAGAATGTGTCTCAACAGTAGCCAACCAAAACACTAAAGATAAATAAATTCAGCATTCTGGCATCTGCAGACCCGGAAAAAGAAGGCTACAGATTAAATTAATTAGGAAAACCATCCACAACAAACCAACAGCACCAGGAGAAGGAGACAGAAGAGACACCGAAGCATTGTCAAAACAGAGGTGTCAGAAGAGTGTGTGTCAAATAAGCCCCAGGGGCATGCTCAGCCTTCTGTAGGACACGGTGGTCTCTGCATCCCATTCATAATGTTTGTCTTGGCTGAGGTTCTAAACCGCAAAAACATCTGTACAGAATGAAGCAAGTCATCTCAGTGAAATCATTCTGGAACCTTTCAAGATATTTAGAGTAATTTCATGAAAGGACAATGCAGTTAATGTTCCCCACTGGAGGAACAATCTTGTGGTTGGCTGGCAGTGCTGACCAGTTTCTCTCTCTTCCTATTGGTGTGAAGTGAAAGGCCGGGAGGGTTCAGAGAAGGAGGGAAGAAACAGACACACAATTTAAAGAACCCAGGCAATTACATAGGTTGGCTTCAATTCTGAAACTAGTGCTTAAATACCAATGGTATTGCCTTTAGCTCTCTGGAAACTACAGTATAATTAGGTTCACTCAACTTAACTTAAAACATGTCCAGTCCTTACAACTTTTTCTTCTTCCAGCCAAGTTATTACACACACACAAACACACACGCTCCAGATCTCTAAGCCGGAAAGTATATCACATCCTCAAGAAACAGCAAATACACATCACTGCTTTTCAGAAACCACGTTCGTGTTTTGTGACCTTCCTTAAAGATAATGTTCTCACGATTAATTAATTTATGAATAGTTTTCCCCCCAACACGCACAACAGGTTCCATGCAAATTCTTGAGCTTTTAAATTATACTGTTAATGAAAGCAAATAAAGGCAGTTAAAAGGCAATTTGCTCAATTGGTGTTAATATTTAAGCACAGCATGTGTAAAAACAAGATCACAGAATTCAGTTTTTTACCAAGAAAACTTTAACCCAACTTCATTTCTAAAAGATCAAACGCGTTACCAAGAACCTCTTTTTCTCCTCTACCCTTCAGCATCAGGTAATGAGGCTTTTTATTAAGTAAATATTTCACATTAACCTCATCAGTTTCTATCACTTAGAAATTCTAATCTATAAAATCAAATCAGCTTAATCATGTTTAGATTAGACCCTACATCCTGAAGGCAAATGAAATTGTTTACCGCTTCTCTCTCCTTGGCCCATCCAAGCACCAAGACTTGAAGATACCAGAAAAGAAAGAGGTTCCCACCACTTTCCTGTTCCTGCCTTCTCCTCTGGCTGCCTACCTGCTTTCTTAGAATCTGCATCAGCCTAACCAACCTGCAAATTCTTTTAAACCAGCCTACACAGAAGCCCTAAAAGTTTACTAGCTGGGCAAGAGCTATGGTCGTGGCTTTCCCTGGAATGTTCCTAGACTTCCTAGGAAAGACAGAGGTGTCCATGAGGAATGTGGAACCCGCTGGGGGTGCCAGGTTACTGTTTTGGGGGTCTGCACACAGGCTGTCACAGAAGGCCCTTTTATGCCCAATCCTCCACCTTAGCGAGGGTCTGGATTAATGTTCAGAATCTCTGAGAGAGCCTGAGCCCCGCCCCCAAAAAAGGAGAAGGGGGTAAGGGTAAAGGTAGAGCGGGTCAGCTTCTCCATGGCACTGAGGGTCCCACCCAGGGCCCTAAGTACCTCTCCAGCAGGCACACAGACACACACACAGATCATTCCCACACATTCTTCATGCCCTTTCTCAGAGTCCAGGTCCCTCAAAATATCACTTCCAAGTATTACAATGACTGTGATGTGAAAGGCCTTCAAAGCCCTTCCACAGGAGGCTCCAGAAGTCTTTGTCAGTTCCCTGTGACACCCCTCCCCGCTCAATTCCAAGGCTCTTTTTTTTTTTTTTTTTTTTTGGCGGGGGGGTTCTCCGGTACCGAGAACTGAACTCACAACCTTGCACTTGCCAGGCAGGCGCTTTGCCGCTGAGCTAAATCCCCAGCCCCTTCCAAGGCTCTTTAAACACACCTCAGTTTCCCTACGGCTCTCTGCAGCTGGTAAACCAAACCAAGATTTCTGTACTGTCCTTCAGCACAGCACTCTGCCTAAGACAACAAAGTCCCTGGAGAGATCCACCCTGTTTACAACATACCATCTCTGTGAAGCCAGACTCCTGCCCGTATCACTGGGGGGATGGCTCCTGGACAGCTTTGTCTCTGAAGTCTATCCCTGCACTGCTCCCTTCCCCCAGCTCTTCCTTTCCTTTCTCCCCAGCCCCCAATTGTTCATTCCCTCAAACCATTTCTGCTGGATTAAGGGGACTGGCCTGGGCAAGGATGTTTACGTTAGGCTCACTTCCAGGCCATAACCCGTCCTGGGGGAACACATTCCTGATCAGGGCCATGGAAAAAACTATGCAAAACATCTGGGCCTCTCTGTGCTACCAACTCTAGCCTTGGAGAGTTCTATCAAGCCTCACATCTTCCAGGAGTCATGGGGGGTGGGGTCTGGCTTCAAGGATCTGGGATGTCAGGGGAAGATGTAGGCATTTTTAGTTTGGCCAAACACCTAGTTAAGCCAAAGATGTCACATCTCAGGGCACAATGATCCAATCTGGCCACAAGCAGCTATCACTTTTGGATAACCAGCATTTTCTAGAAAAGCAATAAAGCTGGTGAGTGTGGGGCAAAGTTCTTTGGACAGCCACTATACTCATATGGAGAGTTACTAACAGGCTGGTCACTCCTCTGGAGAGAAAAACAGACATCTCCAGGACAAGAGGCCTTATCCTTTTCCCCCTGCTCTGTCTGACTCCTCCAAAACCCACCCTGCCACAATGCCACGTCTCAGCTCAATTAAGCCAGCCACTGGTTAGAATGACAAATCCACCCCATCCCCACCCCAAAAGCAGGTCTGGCCCTCCGATGACACGAACATAAGAAGCAGGCATGACCACAGTTTGGCAAAGCCAGTTCTGACAGTATCCTAATCTGCCCATCACCACTGAGGTAAGCCTATGCCAGTATCCACAGGAAAAATCCAAGAAGGAGTCACAACCATGGGCTAAGCAATTAGAAAAGCCTGGGCATGGATTGCAACCATCAACTCAAAATCATGGACTAAATATCTAATCTGTTTGAACCTTTCATTGGTACCGATGAAGTTCTCGTTTCTAACACCATGATTCCAAAGGCCCGTCCTAGGGACTGAATGAGGTCATGTGTCACATCAAGCTTCAGAGACTGGCACCCCACAGATGCAACCTATCCCATACCAGAGAAGAGAACAGCCATCACCAGCTACCTTCTTCAACCCTGACTGGCAATTTCCCAATGCTCTGGTGTCTTTAGAGGGCTGAGTGGAGAAATGGAGGGGAAGAAAGAGGGAGCCCCAAGTTTCACCTTGATGTTAAAGACCCTTCCAGAATAAGAAGGCTGAGAGCTAAGACTGAGGAGACCCATGAATAAACACATGGCCATCAAGTCCACTCTAAAAATCAGCTACTGTGACCACAATAATGTAAGCTGGCTCACACCTTCACACTGGGCTTTCTTTTACAGAAGCAAAAAGACAAGAAGAAAGAATCCAAAAATGCTGGAGATGACAGACACTCTAGCTTTCAAGCCATCAAACCCAGGAAAAGCCTTCTAATAGTGGAAATATTTTGTACATTCAGCTGTACTCCGTGCCCTCTTTTGTCAGAGCCTGGGGTTTCAGAGCTAAAACTGGCACCAAAAGACCATCTGGGGCTGCTGTCTTACACACAGAACTTTAAACAGCTCAATGAATGAACTCGAGAATTAATGAATGATAAAGCTATACAGCTCCCGTCAGCCATTCGGCTTACAAGCGGCATTCAAAACCCTCCCAGCACCTTCAACAATGAATGTTTGCTAACAATGAATGTTTGCAAACCAACAACAGTAATAGTAATAAAGGTGGGAGGTGTGCAAGGGATCTCATTACAAGGAAGGCAGACCAGATAAAAACATGAAAAGCAAGTCCCAAACTTCCCACCATATTTGGTTATTCACTCTAAGTTAATTTGAAAATCCCTCTCCTCAAATAGAAGGGAAAACACAAATAGAAGGTAGAGTGCACCATCTCTGAGCCACACCCACCTCAGCAGAGCCCTATTCCTCATTGACAAGCATTTGTCTCAAAGGTCATTTTTACCAACACATGGAAAACATATGATTCCCCCAAGACATATATGTATATACTCACGATACACAGTGGAGAAAAAGTCTCATATCTACCCTGGAGAATGAAAACCATCTTAGAATCACTTTTAATAGCTATAAAATTGTTCTTTGGAGGAAGAAAATACAGAGCTGCAACCATTTTGGTAGACTAATATATCATGCTCTTTGGAGAGAAGACATCATGGGAGAAAGGATCTCTAAAAGTGACTCACACTGGCCAGAGTCACTGGACTTGTTCATGCTAAATGACCAAGAGTGTCAGCACCAGGGAGGCCAGAACATGGGATAATAGGGTTAATCTGAGACTTGAAATAGTTAAATCACCTGAATGCAAAGTGCTTAACAGTGTGCCTTGCAGGTTTATAAAGTTCTCTGTTCTGGACATCATCAGAAACAAAACACACAACAGGCTTCAGGCAGGGCAGTCTCATGACTCTTGAGGTACCTTCCAGGACCTGGATTAGAATCTACTTCCCTGTGTTTGGTCAAGAGGATCTCATTCACACTATGGCCTGCATTGGCAGTATGACCTTGGGCAAGTCACTGACCCCTCTGAGATTCCATTTCCTTATCTAGAAAATCAAAGTGATCACCAGGCCCCTGCCACCTCAGGGTCCCTGTAATAGGTACCAGAGCTGTCTTTCCTCAGGGGCAAAGATATATGTGTACATCTCCATCTATACTTCTGTTCCTCCCCAAGTCCAACTGGTGAGGACAGAACTTGTCGAAACAACTACGCTTCCAGAAGAGAATAACAAAAACAACCACTGATGGGGCAGGGAGGCCATGAGGGCTGGTCTGAAAGGCAAAATCCTGGGCTCAGAAGAACCTTTACTACAAAAGAAGGAAAACCAAAGACTCTACAAATTCACATTTTTAAAGCGATCAGGGGATAAGAAGAGATAAGAAAGACTAGATTTCTTTTCCACCAGAAAAGAGAAGGTGGTGAAATCAGAAACCTTCAGGCCAATTTGTACAGGCTTCTCAGGAAACACCCAAAGAAAACCAGAGCTAAGTAAGTGCCAGGGGTTTCTTTCACTTTTCCCATACAAGACATTGTAATGACGTTTATGAAAAGGCAGCAATGGGAGTAGGGGTCACAGTGATCTCCAAAGTGGGTAAATACAGAGATGAAATGGGCCGGGAGGAAAGGGACACATAACCCCCTCCACACGGTACGCTTCAGAAGGGATGCCACTGCCTCACTACTAAGAATACTCACTCAGTGGGAAGGGAAGGCAAAGAGACACCATCAAGACCAGCATTTTCCTCCTAACAACCCTCCACTGTTAAAGGTTAATACAGACCACAGGGGTGGAGGAGGGGGAGAGTGAGGGGACAGGAAAACATTATGCAATATTAGAATGCTACTTTTATTTTAAAAGCCATCATGTGTAAAGCATGAGTGTTTTTGAAATTGCATTCTTGAGTTAATTAAATGGACAATCTTTTATACATAAAAGTGAAAGAAAGCAATTAAAAGCTAAATGAAGAAAAACCGCCTTCCCCTGGCGATCTGGGCTACCCCAATCCTTTTGTATTAACATTGAGCAAAGACAAGGATCTCCCCAGAACCACTGTCCAAATGTCTCTTTTATGGCACCCTCGGTGACAGTTTGAAAAGTATTTGTCTTCCTTCTAAGTTTACCTATGAGACTGTTAGGATAAGAGGGGAAGCGAGAATGGCAGGGGGAGGGAGGGATGGAAAAAGCCTCATTTAAGCAGTTTATAAACAAACAAGGGAAGCCAGAGAGAGGCCAGGTCTCTGCCTTAAAGGAAACCAACGTAGATATTCCAACTTTATTTTTTCTCACCTTCACCAAAGCACCGCCCCATCCTGGGTCTCACCCAAGGGAATTAATTTAGAGTTTTGGGCTGTCCAGGCAGCTTTAGTTCTCAGGCTGATTGCAAGAATCAGAGAAGTATATCCAGACTGCAAGAGAAACTAAGGTTAATTATCAAGAGGAACTTCCTCTATGCACTGCTACGCCTACCTAGCCAGTGCCAAATCACAAACTGGCCTAATTTTTTATAAATGTGTCTTCCTCAGGTGGGTAGATGCTATGCTGTGGGTAAAGCTGGTGGCCTACTCTGCAAAATGGGTCAGGAAAAGGGAAGTGTGTCTGCCAGTGTGTTAACCCAACCTTGATCTCAGGGGAGACAGCAATGCTAAACTACCCTTCTGGCACCCTAATGAACTGACTCTTGCTACTCAAGTGGCTGAAAACTCTCAAGTGCCCCTACAGGAATATCCAGATGACAAGAGACATGTTTTCTCTTTGGTATCAGCAATAAGCAAACCATGAACTGGCCAACAGCTATCCAACAAAGTGATTTTCCTGTAGAAACGACGTAGATGCTATGAAGACGCTCCCTATCTTGCAGGCTGACTGGGCCGAGTCCCATGGTGCGTTGTACCCAGGGATTCTGATTCCCAGGCCACACAGAGCTCCTGCCTCTTGGCTTCCAGGAGGCCCATCTCTTCACTGAACCCGATGGTCATCCCAGAGCAATTTTGGAGAATCCACAGCAAATCAACATGGAGCCATACTGATCCACACCTTCCTCCCGCTTATCCTGCTTTTTGGTTATACAGAGTCTCCCGTAGGGCCCAGTGTTAACGGCTGGCTGCTCTAGACCACTTTCCTTTCTCTTCTTGCTATGGAAAAGGGTCAGTAGGGAAAATTCATGATGGCCATGGCCGGGTCCAGAAAGAATAAGAAAAGCTCAAATCTCAGGTATTGAAAATGAAGGCTGGAAGCAAAGGCTGATGTCTTCTGCCAGCTACCTCTATCCGGGAGCTATTTACAGGCCAGCACATGCTTGCTAACTACTCACAAAGCTGTGCTAAAACTACTCCCTCCCCTGCATCTGTCCTGTCTATCCTCAAAGTAGGAACTATTATGAGGTAAAGAAGAGAATATAGTTAATTCCCAGTTTTCTATGCATGTGCAGCCTGGGCTGAAGCAGAAAATCTAAAATTTCTACTCAGCCTAAATGCATTGGTGTAGAATAAAGCCTTATATCGATGTACAGGTGCCTGATTTGGTTTCTGCTCACTCCTCTACTCTCTCAGCAAATGAGCTCAAACTGGGCAACTTGGCCGAAACACTAGTCTGGGAGAAAGAAAGGAGGATGAGAACAGATAAGAGACTCGTATGGAAAACCCGCACACTCAATTATCCAACCCACACACACAAGGAAGACTAGTTAAATTTCTCTTTGTGCAGGCTCCAAACCCACACGCTAGGGCCACAGAGGGGTGCTGAGGCAGCTGCCGACCCCCCACGGCCCCCTACGCCTCCTTTGGAGCCGGAAGGCCCAACACCATTTGCTCCAGCCAAACCCTCACTGTGGTTGAGTTAGCTCATCTTGGGCCCCAACTCATGAAAGGAATTCAGGATGAGTTAAACGTTACCTCTATCTCCACCCCACATCTCCTACCCCATCTGATAAGAGCTAGAGAAAACATCCTGTGTGCAGAGGGTTAGATGTTGATGCGGGTGGAGGAACACCAACGACACAGCGGCCACCAGGAGTTAATCCGCCAAGAAACAGGGCCCCACTCTTTGGAAGGTTCAGAGAAAGCAAAGAGAAGAAAGATCACACCGGTTGTCACATGTGGTCAGCAAAACACACATGCAGGTTGAGACTTTACCGCCCAAAGCTGAGAAAACAACCAAAACTTCTTTAATCCTAGCAGACGGCACACATTAAAAGAGAAATAATTTTTTAAAAAGAAAGAAGAGAGGAAAAAGGGGGGAAAGCATGTTTCAGCAGAATGTTCAGGCAATTGACAGTTCTGGTGCCAATCACTGCCCTGGCATCCGTTACGGTATTAAACAGCTCTGGTATCAGGCTGGGTCTGAACTTGTCACCTTCTATCTTGATTCTATTCTTGTCCTTCAGTCCTATAACACAGGGCTAGGCCCAAGGCAGGAGAAGGTTTTCAAAGACCTCAGGCGTTCTCAGCTTCTACCTCACCAATCATAGTCCTGTGGTTCAAAAGCAGACATGATTATCAATGCAATGAAGTGCCACTGGATAGATGACTAGTTTCAACATCGCTGGTATGCTTGCCTTCAAATAAGGTCTTTTAATGTTCCCAGCAGCTGAGAGGAGCTAAACCTAACGGTCTGGAAGGGCACCCTCTTTGATTGGCTGGGTTAATACAGGTACAGAGTAAAAGCTTTAGGTGACTCTGTTGTCCCTCCTTAACACACAGCTGGCACTGGGGGCTACGCTGAATACTGGCAAGCAGCACAGACATCAAGCCCAAGGCCGGAGCCATGCAGAAAGCTTCCTCTTTTCTGGAACTGCCCTAGGCCCTCCTGCCTATAAAATTCTCCAGGCACCCAATAAATAATGAAGTGACTGTTTACCTCTTACTAACCACACCTAAGGGTTATAAGGCCAACCTCGGGCTACCAGCAAAATGCATCCGCCTTTCTACACAGAGCAGAACGATCCCAGAAACACTAGCCCAAGCATCTCCCAGTAGGCTCACCTCCCAGAAAGTGGGGGGAAGACTTACCTGGAAGGAAGAAGAATGTGAACAACTGATTCCACCTTTTCCCTCTAACTAACCACTCTTGTGGTTAGCACCTCCCGTGCTGCCGTGATGGATGAGGGGAGTGATGACAAATGACAAACCTTTCTCCTGAAAGCCCCAGAGTGAGAAATACACCAGGATCCAGGGACGGTCTGTGCATAAAGAGGCAAGCGCGTGTTCAGAACAGCAGCTCAGCAACCTCAAGCCCCAGTGAGATTTCAACCTGAAGCTGGCTGCCAGCAACCCACCACTGCCTTAGAACCGCAGTAAGAAGTCCTTCACAAAGTGTTTTTTCAGGTTGGCCTTTGCTTCTTCCAAAAAGGAAAGCAACTGAGAGCAAGTCTTCTGCAGGCAAAGCGCTGAGGCCCATGTGAATACGACATCCCAACCGTCGCTGCTGTGTTCCCTGCCCACCTAACGTGCTCAGAAACGACCCACAGCACAGCAGGACACGGGCCACCAAAGCAAAGAAGTCCTCCATGCCGAGGCCGAAAAGCAAGGGAAAGTGGGGCAGTCCCAGACTTCTACTTCCTAGACCAGCACCCACTTTCATGAATAGAAGAAATTAAAAACCACAGGTAAAGCTTTGCCTGCCTCCTCCCTGGGCAAGATACCACCAATTCCTTTGTCATCACTGTAATACTTAAAAAATAAGTAACCAATCAATGAATTCATCTCCATTTATGCAGTGATAGGAAAAACAGAAAGAAATAAAATCAGGTCCTCTGTGCTCAAGAAGAGAAAGGAAGGTAAATGGGCCCTATAATAACAGCCAGAAGATGTGTATGTATCTTTTCATTTGATTTTCACGATAACCTAACAAATTAGCCAGAATCATCCCATTTTACAGGAAAGGAAACTGAGCCTCAGGGATGTATACATGTTGAGGCTTAAGGATGCATAATTTAAAAGGGGGCCAAACTCTGAAGCTAGACCTATCGTCATCACAAACTTCAGGCTCTTCTACGCTATCATATCATGTTGCTATGCTTAATCACGCAGATTTCTATCAACCCCCCAGAAATCAATGAGTCCTAAGAAAACATGCATCTACAGCCCCCAAAGAGCTTCATTCCTGAGCTGGAAAAAGTAAGGAGGGCTGGATAGTAAGTGAATACTCTTAATCCCTTTACAGCAGGTAACTATCTAAAACCACAAACAAAACAAAAGCCCCGCACATAATGTCCCTAGCTGTGATCAGCTTTCTGGCTTCCTCAAGATGCTGGCCCACAATAGTAACTCAATAAAAGGGGCTCTTGGGCCACCCATCCTCCCCGGAGTCCATCTGGTATTCCTAGGCCAGCATTAGGTGTAAGAAAGCACTAAATTCCTGATGTTGAAAAGTGAGGTGTCTGACTGCTGTTGCCAGACCCTGCTTGAGTTTATAATTCTCCCAGTCTTAGAAAAGGTTAACAATTTCATAAAGCAAGATATGCCACATCTCACAGAAAGGTCCACCAGAAAGGACTGTTACTTCCACTCTAGTGTTGTTTGGGGATTAAAAATACCCCCCCAAACACCTAAATAAGAAGGGTCCTCGTTGGGTTCCACTTTTTTCCATCTGTGCCTGGTACACTGAAGAGGATAAGGCCCAGCTGGCCAGCAACCCAAAATCCCCACACTGCTCTGTGAATGCACTCCTTTGAGACAGAAGGTGAAATAGGTGTTTGAATCAATCTTGGTTTAAACACTATTGTCATCCAGCCAGGCCACAACCACAAAAGTTAGATATTAAATATAGACTTGTTCCCCCCCCCAAATAAATCAACTGCCATGCCTACAACGTCACTCAAGGTTGGAGAATGTAGAGGTTTTTCCTGGAATCCCTGGACACCCAGCCATGCAGATGAAGCTCCAGCAACCTAATTTTGGGCTCGTGACCCAAACTCACTATGTCCTCCTACCCTAAATATCTCCACCCAATTTTAAGTGTCACCATGGACTGAGCATGAGCAGATAGAGATGATTGGAAAAGTCATTTGCCATCATGTGGAAAACAGGAGGGAAAGAGACATTTTGCCACTACTGATTAAGGCGAACCTGCCAATCTGTGTTAAAGAACACACAAGCCAAAACATGAGATCTCAGAATGTATTAGCATCATTAAGAGATCATGGCCCCGGTCTACAGGACTGCCTGCACAGGGCCACCACCCAAGTGGCAGCTGCCAATGGGGAGATCTAGAAGGGAGCTCACGTTCCCCTTGAAACCTTTAACTCATTTCTTAGCAAACAAAGTAAAGTGGACTGTTCATGTGTAAGTCCGTTGGAAGTCAGGGTACACAAATCAGGGTGGGGAAGGCCGGCTGCTTCTTAGGTGTGTGAACACTAGCAGGGTGCGCACCACCACACTCACAAGTACACCAACACAATACATGTTTTGTACCCTACTATCTGACTGCTCCTAAGCAATGTGTTTAGAATTGCATTTCTTTCTACTGAATCACTCGCACAAGAAAGGAAGGTACATCATTGCTATCTGTTCCAAAATAGAAGGCCAAGCAGAGGACCCAGGCAGCCTTCCTCCTCCCTCCAAAGCCAACAGCCTCGCACCCCATATCCTCCAACACCACACACACAAACACACACACACACACACACACACACACGCACGCACGCACAAGCACGACCACTGTTCACTGACTTGAGTCGACAATGACCAGCCTTAAGAACCACTGACTTACCATTAGGCTGGTCATGAGACTATAGTATCATCCACTAGTTAAACTAAAACCCAATGGAGACTCAGGTTAGCATGTTTGTTGTTTAAAGCAGCTATTTTTGTCATTGAGGCTTTTTTATTTTTTTGGTGGTGGTTGTTTTTAAGCATGGAAAGATCAGGGGGCTTGAGAGAACAGAACTACAGTAAAAGCCAGGTACCAGGAGAGGAGATAAATCTAAACAACACCTACACTTCCTTATTACGAACTACACTCCTTTCAACTGACCACATCGTACCATTCTCAAATAGATGTATTATACATATAGAGAGAGTACAGAGTACCTACTTTCCCTCCAGGGTGGAGGGAAGAATCAGAGGCTGGGAGACCACTGCTGCGAAATGTAATTCCATACTTAGAAAAAACTAAAATCAATATCCGTGTAGTACCCCTCGCTCCCCTCCAAGATCGCGGGTTGTTTTAGGAGGATACGAGCCTCTGAAATGCAGCCTTCACAAACAGAACATTGCTCAACTGTTCCAGAGGCAGGTGTCATAAACAAGCAGCCACATGGCAAACATATTGATTTCCCAGCCCTTATCTCACAGCAACCAGTGCTCAGTTACCAGGCTACTTTAATATGTAATTTACTGCAGGGAGAAGGCAGCAGGGCTGAGGATGTCTGAAATATTTACTGTAGAATTCGGCAGTGCCACAGAGGCTTGCGAGCAAACATGAAGAATCCTGGCTTGGAAACCACAAATGGTTGCGAGCATTTCCAAACCATTGAGCAAAAAGGCCGCCCTGCCCGCTTTGTCCTGGCCAAGAAGCCGTTGCCCATGGCACGGACAGTCGTCATCAAGTGTGTCTACACAATGACAACGCGGCTCACCTCCACCTTCATTTAAATACAGGTGCTTAATTTCAGCCTCAACAACCCAAGGAGATTCTCTCCATCCACTACATGCGTTAAACTGGCCTCTTCCTTTGCTCCCCAGCCCACCTGACTCAACATAAAAATAAAGAGCACGCGGAGGTTAGGGTTTCAAAGGCTCCCATGCTGGTTTCTGAAAGGCCCATGAGACTGTCAGGAGTCAGCTTTTTCTTCTTTCTTTCTTGTAATTTAAGTCAGACTTTTTATATATCCCAAGCTGCGAAACACCAAGAAAGATCCAACACTAATTAAAAGCAATCAATGTATAGTTACATTAAGTGGGAAAGCAGCTCCGTGTCTGGCGTTAAAGGTTGTAAGTTTAAAATAAACCTAGAAATGCCAAAGTTAAGCTTTCTCAGATCCACGCCAGCGCGCCCACACGCCTGGTACTATATATATGGTGAGCCCCATACCTACACATGCTGGCCATTAAACCCCAGAAGCACAGAACGAGGCTGCTGGCTGCAAGGCTGCCACGGGGGTAGAGGAAACTTCCATTTCCAGAACTTGTATTTTCATCTTGAGATTCTAACTTATTTGGGCATGGGTTTTTTCACTTTTGAATTTCTTTCGGAGTTTTTAAATTTTCATTTAAATGAAAATCAAACAGAGGGTGGGAGGAAGAGCAGGGAAAGTTTCTGTTCAGAAGCTCACAAAGTCTCTGGCTAAATCTGTAACCGTCTGCGGGGGACGAGGAGCATCACAGGTGGTGAATATGTGACCCCCTAAAAACCCTGGCACGCAGGTACCAGGTCTGAAAACACCCTCTTCCTCAAGTTTGTAACAGTGTGCAAATCCAGACTGAAATTTCCTTCTCACTGAAGCCCCCCTGTGTATAAGGCTATTATTTAAATACAAAAAAAGAGAAAGAGAAAGAAAGTAGGGGAGGGGAAGGGAGGGGAGAGAAATCAGCGGAAGATTCTCCTCAAACTTCTCACTGGGAAGAGGTCAACTAGAGAAAGAGTCTGAGACAAGGAGAGCCTTTTTCTAGAATCAAATGAGTAAGAAAAACACAAGGCTTCAAAAATAACCACGGCACTTAAGAGAGAAAAGTAACTTGAACTAATAACAGTAAGGGCGGCCGAAAGGCAGCGGTAGATGACTCACGGACACTCAAGCCTATAGGCAATATGATTTTCCAAACAATCTAGCAAAAGGTTTTAATTGTATGATGCTCCAAGGATTTCCAAAGAAACATTTGGCCTCCAATTCCCAGTATCACAATTCACATAAAATAAATTTGTACTGTAGGTAAAAAAAAAAAAAAAAGACAAAGTTCACCACTTTAATCTTTTGGGGGATTAAATACAGGGCCTTTACACTGAGCTAAATCCCCACCCTACTCCCTTTTAATTTTTTTTTTTTTGGAGACAGTTTCACTAAGTTGCTAAATTGCTTGGGCCAGCTTAAACTTGAAATTCTCCTGCCTCAGCCTCCCACAGCACCAGGATGATAGCATGTGCCACCATACCTGGCAGTCTTAACCATTTTTAAGCGTATGGTCTAGCACCACTTGGTACATTCATAGCGCTGTGCAACCAGCCCATCCCCATCCACAGAATTTTTTCACCGTCCTCAAAAGAAGCTCAAAACCCACTAAATATTCACTTCACCTTCTTCCTTCACTCCAGCCCCTGGCAACTTCTATTCAACTTTGAGTCTCTATGAATTTGCTTCACATGGTATAGATGGATCCTCAGGTAAATGGAATCATACAATATTGGTCCTCTGTGTTGGGCTTACTTTCATTTAGCATAACATCTACAAGGCCCATTTTACTGTCATCAAAATTCTCTTCCTCTTGAAAGCTGAATAATATTCCATTGTAAGCATATACCACATTTTGTCTCCTTATCCATCTGTCAATAAATATGTGAGTTGTTACCACCTTTCGGCTATGATAAATAATGCCAGAACAGACCTGAGTATGCAGATTATGTATTTGGCTTCATGCTTTAGGGTATATAGTCAAAAGCAGAATTGCCCAAAAAACATAGCTTTGGTCTACTGAAAGGAATCTATCATCTATACTTTGGTATCCAACGCTCATCAGAACCAAAACAAGATAGAATTAGGCTAAAAACCTAAAGTCAACAACAGTGCTAAAGCGGAAAGCCGTGCAGAGCTGTGTGGTCACAAAAGCACCCATGAAGCGCTACTCTGCCAAGTGTTGGGGGCTCCAGCTAAAATCCCTCTGCTCGCTCAGCTGATGAAGGCGGAAGTTTTGAGTGCAACCCCAGATATGCACCTTAATAAAAGATTCCCAGGGGACAGGGTACTCGGGTGAACAGTTTAATGAACAGTCTCAATATGCCGTCACTGCCTCTGTGAAACAACACTGTTAAAAACACGGGCTTATTTTCTGACACGACCTTATTTAAACCTGCTGGGGACTAACTGTACTAGGCAGCATGTGAAAACAAGCCTGTTGACATTAAAGGACATACAAACATGCGGCGACCACAGAGCCCGAGTCTCCTGTCTCTCAACACCCTAATAACTTAAAATACCAAGATAAAATTCTGTGTATCTCTTTAAGATAGGCATACTTCAAAGGTTTGTATCGTACCGCAAATCAGAAATAATAGATAAGCCAAACCCTCCAAATTTTAATGAAAGCCAAGACCACATCAGCTCTCCACCGTCCAAATTCCAGCAACATATTTCAGAAGCTCAATTGGAGATAAAAACCACAGACAAGGGAAAAGGCAATTTTAGGCTGCTCTGAGGGAAGTCTGAAGCTATGATATTAAAATGTCCCTGGGTTGTTCAGCCCGCAAGGAATTTACTTTTTTCATAGAATAAACTTTTCTTTTACAGTCCCTTTCTTCTAATACAGTGTCTTAAGTAGATCTTTTGGAATTTACAAGATAAATACTGGTAATTTGATTCTTATCTTCTCTAAATCCAATTCTAAGCCAATTTTGTGTAAAGGACACTAATTATAGCCTACAGGGAGAGGAAAAGGTAACCTATCAGAAAGAGTACACTTGAAACATTTAAAAGGCTAGGGGACCCTGAAAAGTTAAATAGATTTCAAATCTACTGGAGGAAGAATAATAATTAGTTAAATGGAAATTATTCTGGGGGCCTGGTCGACCTCCCATGAGTACTTTAGCATCTTATCAATGTGGTACCCAAACGGGCTGTGGCAGAGCGACCCAGGGTTTCGGCTCTCCCGCGAGGCCTGAGACTAGCAACGATGCTATGAAGATTCAGCTTTGCCAAGTAAAACCACGACCAAGAGGAGGGAAAATCAGAACTCCTTGCAAAAAGCTAAATTCTGCCTCGTTAACAGGTCTCTTCCTACCTGCTCCATATCTGCGTCTGAGAAACTGGTTACATAAGACGCTGTGCTTTTCCCAGCTAACCTTACAGACAACAATGACTGTGGGTTGCATGCACATGCATCTTCATCTTTACTACTCCTACCTCTTCGTGCTGTTTTTCTTGGCCTTGGTCACAAAAGCTAAAAGGATGCCATAAACCCCATCTGACATTTCCAGGCAGCTTCAGGGATGCCTGAACACGCAGAGAGGGCCGGGGCTCCTCTAGTGTTGAGCCACAGTGACCTGGAGCCTGGGATCCTGTGTGCCCTGGAGGTGCAGCTGGGCTGATGGAGCACACAAGCTGGTCCAGGGATCCGTGAAACAGTTGTGAGAGGTCTTGATCTTTGGAAACCCAATGAACTGATGGCTCAAAACCTCTCACCAGAACAGCTTTCATTTCAGGACCACCCCAGCCCCTGAAGCCCTCCCTTGGGCCAGGTATCTCATGTATCTGATAAAGGGGCAAGAGCTTTGACATCCAGCCCTATCCAACTCATCAAGTCACAGGCCCTGGTTAAGAACCACATCCTCCCACAAGAAGGCTATCTTTTCTGATTCACATAAAAGCCCTGTGTAGATGACTAGCAACCATGCTTGAGCCCACACAGAAACTTCCTGATCGTCAAGGGAGGCGACCACCTCCTTCCTACTGCCTGCACACCTACGTTTCCCACTGACCCCTAGAAGCCAAATACCGCCCAAACGGCCACAGCATTACAACCCACGGTTGGCCTACGTCCTCCAACCAAGAGAATAAACCTTTCTAAGTGGCGAATATTTCAACGAGTGAATGAACCAAGCTCTCAGACTATATAAGTAGATTAACCGGGTTTTTTGTTTTACTGAAAGGTCCAAACAAAAATATTTGTAAAAGCCTATACTAACGAGCTTAACCAGAAAAGGACTCAAAGGCTGAACCAATGACGTTGCCACTATTCCAAACACACAAATACAGAAAGAGAAAATATCTCCTGACAAATCAGTTTAGACCCACCCAGAAATAATCCTTGCCTATGACATAGTGTCCAAAGAGCTAGTGTGGTGTCCTTTCTATAAACATCTAGAAAATGGACATGGGCTAACTGGTAGAAATCAGACCTTGCATTTTTCTTACAGATTAGTCCCTCCAAGATAGCAGGCAGCAGAAAAGTAAGTGCTGGCTGTGAGGGGAAGCTTCCTTTCGGCTGTCCCTCGATCTTTCACAGGCTGCAACCACTTTCAACTGCTGCATACAGAAGGGGCCCGAGTGCAAACATGGTGAAGAGATTTTCTGAGGCTACTTCGAGTTCTACCTTCAGGCTCATGTCCTAACATCCTTACTTGGGCCGCTGGCTTATCTCCTTCTAGGGGTTCTTTGGCTTCCACTCACCTCACTGTTACTTACCACCTCTCTGGAAGACAGGCAAGGACAGGAAAAGGCTGTGCTCCTGGGAGCAGCGGCAGTGCTAAACGGAATGGAGACAGACGTGGAAGCCAGAGAATAAACAGCCGCAAGGACACCCAGTCCCTCCCTCTACGGCTGGGGACAGAAACTCCCACCCATGCGCTGCTCACCTTCCCGCAACAGACCACCCAACAGACCAACAGAACTTCCAAGGCGGCCCAAGGCGAGCACGTAAGCACTCCTCACCAGCGCTTCAGAGCGGTTGTAGTGGGTGTGATTTCTGGTTCCGAGAGCATGGTTCCAAAGATACAGCTAAAGGATTCAGTCAAAAACACTCAAGCCTCAGCCTTCACCTGGACTCAGCTACAGGGAGATAGAGAGACAGGGCGGGTCAAAGAGGGCAACGGGAGCAGACATGCCACAGCTCCCCAGTGCGGGGCAGGCACTGGTGCTTTTCTATGTCCTTTAGCAGGGCAACATTTGGGTGCGGTGTAGTGGGGGGGGTCGTATATTCTACAACATTAATCACCAGGATGTTCTTTCAAAAAATTTTTCTTCCCTTTTATCACATAAACTGGATCAAGCCGGGTGTGATGGCACATGTCTGTAATCCCAGCACTTGGGAGGATGAGGCAGGAGGATCATTGTGAGTTCGAGGCCAGCGTGGGCCACATAAGTGAGTTCAAGACCAGGCTGAACTGCATAATGGGACCCTGCCTTAAAAAAGACCAAAAAATAAAATAAAATGAAATTGAAAAGTGGATCAGAGGTGCCAAACACAGAGAACCTGCTCAAGCCAGGGAAGCATAAAAGGGAGATTAAGATTGGAGAACTGCAAAGTTGGGGTCCTCACTTGGGCTCCTCAGACTCACAAAGGGACTACGGCCTGGTCAGCTGGAAAGAAGAAAGCCCTATGGCAGCCCACTTCATGTGTCATGTGCCCTAATCCTTATGATAGCCCTATATATTAGGAAGGTGCTATCAGCCCTACCCTGTCCATTTCCAAGATGTACAAACTAAGGCTCAGCAAAGTAACATGGGGAGAAGATGACCCAAAATGGAAGCTACAAGGGACAAAGAAAGAACTGCCCATGAAACTGATCTTCGGGAAGCAGAGAACAAGGGGGAGTGTGAGGTCTCCTCAACTCTGTCCCAACCATGGCTAGAGTGAGGACCACCGGACCAAGAGGAGAAACGTGAGGTAGAAAACAATCAGGTGCTCCAACAGAATGATCAGAACAGCGTGCCCCACCCCAACCCAGGCCTCAAAATCAGCTCCGAGCGGCACCGCGGAACCATCTGAACATGCACGTGCTCACGATTCTGCCAACAGCCTACCTTCTCCTCCCAGCCAAACGGCCAGTGATAAAAGCCCCTCCGATGCTCCGGGCGCCCCATCTTTGCAAGTCCTGGAAGGCCTGAATGCACAAACACAGTGCCCTTTCTCCACAGCCTCCCGGGTCCTGTTTCACTGGGGCCGGGAAAGAGAGCCCTGTAAATAAAAGAGCCCCACCTGACCTGCCCCGAGGCCTCGACCTCCTTCTCCACTCCTGTAACAGACCCCCTGGCAAACACAGCCTCGGCCCCACTGGGCACCAAGGGGCAACAGGTGGAGGGGCGTCGGTGAGGAAGGGGTGCATGGGTGTGGTCACTCCAGTCACTTATAAGCACACAAGCACTTGCTGAAATGGATGCAGGGAAAAAATCACCCCAGAACACCATGACCGGACTGGCTGGAAGGGGGAGGGGAGGCCACTTGGTTTTGTTCTCTTTGTCCAGCCAACTGGACAAAAACCGGAGAAGGAGAGTGGGCTGAGGGACTGAGTTCCCGTCTCAGCAGCAGTCACATACAGGGGACACTGAGCCAGCGATGTGAGGTGCAGATAGGAACTATGTCATGCTAGGTGCTGCTGCATGCTTAAGAAAGAAGAAAGGAAGGGAAGGAGGAGAGGATAGCAAGGGGGAGGGGAAAGGAAGGGAGAGGTGGAAAGGGGAGGGGAGGGGAGGGAAACTTGGGGAAAGAAAGGCACCAAAAAGGCAGAAGTAGCAAGCAAACTTAAGTATAGTGAAAACACAAGTCAAAACCCAGGCTCAGCTCCACCATCTACCATGACCACCAAGCACTGACACAAGCCGACACCAGTATGGCTAGGAATCGCGAGTTCATGTCTGAGGCAGGCAGGCAGGCAAGGACAGACCCGAGAACATGGTAGGAGGTTCTTTATTAAATATCTGCTGCTTCTGTCTCTGCGAAAGGAGGATGTGCACTGCCTTTTAACTCTCCAGCCTCCCACTATGGCGGTACAAGTCCCACCCCAGGGTGAGTATGGAGGGGTAAAGCAGAAATCATAAAACCATATACATTTTTCTTTCTAAGTTCCCACAAAAATGAATGCTACAGAAACAACGCAGCAATAAGTGGATGCTCTGGGAAGGAGAGAAAGGGCAGCAGAGAAGCCCACAGCCACCAGCCCCACCCAGCCAGCAGGGCGGAAGCAGAATCAGGGCTCCCTCCACGGCAGCCCAGGTCTGTCCACAGAGCAGCAGGAGAACAAGCTTCTAAGCTTTGGGTTCCCAGCACAGAGGGACAAGAAAGCTGCAACTCTGAACCAAGGACTTAGAAGCTCTTATCTACCCCAAACTCAGCCTAGCCCCAGACAAGGCCTAAGCCACAGAAGCCTGCAGACCACCTTCTGACTACCAGAAGGCTGAGCACTTTTATAATGGGGTTGCAGGGGAGACAGAAGCTCCTCTGGCCAGGCCAGACACCCCTACTATCCCGAACAGCCTCCTAGCCTTAGCGAAGAGAGGCCTCAATTCAGGGAGATTCCAGAGTTCAGGTGGCAGCCCTATCTCCTCCCATGCTCCCGGCACTGGAACCCGGGGAATGAAGCTGGAACATTCCCCCAGCCCTCTCAGGCTTCAGATGCCTGCATGATAGGAATGGCCTAACCACACAGAAAATGCACCTACTAGTTGACGTCAACTCATCCTGGGCCTCGCGCAGCATATCCTGTCGGGAGGCAGAGGAGCAGAGCACAGGGAGCCACCTGGAATGGCAGGAATAGTCACCCCGCCCACTCTTGGGTCTCAGGTACTCATCCATACAGTGGGCAGGAGAACAAGATGCTAATTTTCTGCCTGAGATCCGTGAGTGGAACCAGTCTCCTCCTGCCCCCTCTGCACCTAACATCTTAATTACAGGAATAAGCCCAGCAGCAAACAAGAATGGCCAAGTGGCCCAGAATCCCTCACTTCCTTCCCAAAGCCTGCCTGGCTGCCCCCAGGGAGGGCTCAAGCAGAGCCTGAGGCTCACACCTGCCATGTGGATGCCCAGGAAGCCTCTGGATCTTTCCATGGCCGAAACCTTGGGATTTACCTGCAAAATCTAGGGAAAGGAAAAGAGGAAGAGTGGCCACCTCCATCAGCAGCACAACCCTTTACCAGATCCACAAATTGCAGTTTACACACAGCACTTTGGCAAGCACGGATGCACAAAGGCATTCCCCCAGGGGCGCTTCTGGACTGACCCGTTTCCCTCCACACCAGCTAACTCGGCCACTTCTATCTCCCCTGTCCAAGCCCCAGGTGGACAGAGGATACCATCCCTGGGTCTTTAGAATCAGAGCCTCCCTCCAAAGTTCAACCTAAGGAATGCATCACAGGTCACAACCTGTACTATCCACAAGGCTGGGCACTGAGACACAAGAAAGAAAAAAAACCCAACCCCCACTCTCAAGGAGTTCTCAGTTGTCCTAAAGATTGGCCATGAAAAATAGCAGGACAGTAACCGACTTATCCAAAGCACAGGCACAAATGAGAAGTCCTGACTGCGAAGGCTCAGGCACCTGCCTCCTCCACTAGGACCCACAGGAAATAATCCCAAGAAAACCCTGGCCAGCCCACACTCAGTCCTTCATCCTTTGCTCCCCAGAAAGCTGTTCCTAAAGGCACTTCTTTGGGACTGTCTCTCTCCAGGATGTAGCCCAGGTGGTGGAGACTGGCCAGGGGTGCAGGAGGCTGAGGAAAAGGGAAATTCCAGGGTCTCGGGCCCTTGTCCCCACAATGCCTGGTCATTCTCAACTGGAGGGTACACACTGGTTATAGTACATTTATTTACACCCTCATCTGCACAGTAAGGGTCCTGGCCACCTACTAGCACAAAGACCCCACATTCTCCCAGCCCTTCATTCTTGCCTGGCCTATCCCAGCCACCACAAAGCTGCCAATTAGGACAGGGTTTCCACTGATTTGAAAAAAAAAAGGAAAGATGAAAGTAAAATCTCCAAGGTAAACATGGTTCTGCTTTGATGCTACCTGAGCCAGGACTTGTTTCCCAGGACCCATTAAAACCAGCGTGTGTTGGAAGCTAACCCGTTAGTACCAGACTGCAGATAAGCAGAAAGCTGAGGCACCCCCGCTTCATACCAGCACCACTATCCATTTTACAGCCTCTAATTCCTTAAACCAACAAGGGATACGAAACACCTACCACGTCCAGGGTACTACACTCGGAGGAGCAAAGAAGGAACAGCAGAGCAACTGAATAGGGCCTCAGATCCTTCCCACAAGCATGCACATTTCTTAGGGAAGACGTAGACAAAGTACTAGTAAGAAAAAAATCAGAATCATCCACACCTCTTCTGGCACGGATATTCAAAGAAGGCACGTAGTTCCAGCTGGAAGCAGAGGGCGTGAAGATATCCAGAGGTGTGTCTCAGAGGACAGTATTGATACCAAAGTTCGAAAGCTCTGGCCCTGCAGTGACTATGCAGAAGGACACGACACACACGACATGGAATGAAAATTCAACTCCACAGCAACAGGTACTGAGCTGCCATGTGCTGGACCATGGAGTACAAGGCCATAGAGCAGCATGCAAAAGATGGGTCCCGCCTTCAGAGGACTGCATCCTAGGGTGCATGCTGAGAAACAAAGGAGGGGAAAATGTAGCTGGAATCTAGGTCCCTCCATGCCTTTGGGTGCCCAGCTAAGAACTCTCATTTCTCCTGTGGAATAGGTAAGTAGGGAGCCACTGCGGCTTTTAGAGCAGGGCTTTGCTCAAAGAGGATGTGGTGATGAGCCGGGGTGGGGGCAATGCAGGGAGGCTGGGCAGGAGGCCAAGACATCACCAGCTTCTATGAGGGAAGAAACAGGTTAGAGAGACAAAGGTGAATGTGGAAGGTGAAGGAAGGAGAGGTAGGAGCTATCGAAGATGCCAAAGTCTGGACTCAAGGGCCTGGGACAAAGGCAGAGCCCTTGGCCAAACTGAGGTCACGAAAGAGAAGATACGAAAGGGACAGTGCGAAAGTAGCTCCAGGAACACCATGGTCTAGTTCCTGGCAAGACTGCTGTGCCCCTCAGGCACCTGGAAAGGAATGAGACACAGGGAGATCTGGAAGTTACGCACAGTGAGGTCCTCACGGAAACCATGCAATGGCCAAGAATAAGACTGGAGGCGTCAGAAGTGCAGGGATCCCCTCTTAGGGAACACTGTGGGTGGGAGGGTCACACTCAGCATCTGCCGTACTCCACCACCTTCCGCAGCCAAAGAGAAACCTCAGGCTGAGCATCCCTTGTGGGAAATGCTTAGAAGCAGAAGTGTCTCAGATTTCATAGCTTTTCAGATTTTGAAACATTTGCATAGATCTTAGACTGGGTAAGTATCCCTCATCCAAAAATCCAAAACCCTTTAAGTGTCAGTAATCATACAGTTTCAGATTTTAGAGCATTTCCGACTTCAGATTTTCTGCTGAGGGATGCCCAATCTGTATCGGCATTTTGCAGATGAAGGAAGACTCTGAAGGCCAAACTGACTGCCCTAAAGAAGCGGGAACACTGGGATTCAAACACAGCTCCATGTATCACAGTGCACAGTCCTGAGGGAAGGAAATACCAGGAAAGCGGGTAGGAGCATACAGGAGCAGGAGCATCTGTGGTAGGAGGCCCCAAACCACCTTTGAAAACACAGGAACATAATCAAGGAGATCTTCGGGCAAATGAACCTAGAAATCCAAAGCTGGAGAGAGAATAAATTGGTTAGCACCCCAGTATTCTTAGGAGTATCCACCTCCTGGGTGGTAGTGAGGAGCAAGTACGTTATGCGAGGAATGTGCCCAGTTCAGAGTAAATGCTCAACTTGCTGTCCACTGACTGAGTGCCCACCACACGTCCAACATGGCATCAGCCGGCAGCACAGGATGAGATGATGAACCACATCGTTATCCGCACAGGAGGTACGCTGAGGCTGGGGGACGAAGGCAGGCCCAGGTCGGTTAGCACACACAGAGTTAGCACACACAGGCTCACACGGAGTGCACCGCAGGAGACCAACAGGAGGGAGCTGCTGAGCCCCAAGCCAAGAGCGCCTGGCTTGAGCAGGTCCTGGTGACCAGATGGCACAGGGAGACCAGAAGAAGGGACCAGACCGTCCAGGTGGCAGTGGGAGTAGAGGAGCTATGAAGGCCAAAAACAAAAGCACTTTCGTTCCAGACCTGCCTCCTGGAAGGGGCCTGGCTCCTCTAGGCCAGGGCTGGGTGTGTACTGCTGAGTGCTCTCTTCGAGGGGAGAGAGGAGCTCTGAGGAAGGATAGGTGCCCCAGTTCAGGGTCACTGCCAGTGGCCTCTGCAGGGCACTCGCCCCCACAAAGCAGGCTGTGCACTGTGGGCGAGAGTTAGGACAGAACAGAGCAAGCGCCTAGTCCAGACTGCCCGCAAGACTCCTGACCACCACCACCCGCTGCCCCACAACCAAACCTTCCGAGAGGGGTGGATGGCTACCGTACCACCCCAATCTAACACCCTGTCCCACCAGGTCCCTCCACGCTAGCACACTACCCTGCATGCCCCCTACACACTCACTCCTACACTGCCACACTGCCCTAGAAATGACAGCTTCCAACTGCCCCGTTCAATGCCTTGCCATTTTCCAACATCTGGCCAAGTGCCACCTCCTCCAGGAAGTCCTTCTGAATCGCTTCCTCTCTACACCTCACTTATACGACAGTTGAGCAAATGGTCAACACAGCCATACTGACACGCCTGCCACTTTCGTTTCACTGTGAGTACTTCCATGGATTTATTTAGATCTCTGTACTGCCAATACCACTTAGCAAGCACCTTGCACACAGTGGGTGCTCAGTCAGTGTATTCTGAATTAAACAGCAATGGCTCAGGCCTTCCTGCTCTGAGGACTTCTTCAAATCAAGAGTGATGATCCATGGGGCTGGGGATTTAGCTCAGCGGCACAGCGCTTGCCTGGCAAGTGCAAGGTCGTAAGTTCAATTTCCGGTACCAGGAAAAAAAAAAGAAAAAAAGGAAGAAGAGTGATGATCCACTCATGGGTGTTGATGAACATTTTTTAATGCAACAGGATAGACAGAATGGAAACAAGGATATCAAAGAGTGTAGCAAAGATAAACAGAATTTCCCCGAAACTTTGGCTTGAGGGATTGGCTTGAGGGATTTGCGTATGTATCCCAGGTCAGGATAACAAATGCACAGCTTCCCATGGGCCACAGCCTTCACATATTTAAAAAAAAAAAAAAAAATCAGAGGTATAATCAAAACTGCAACTTCTGAAGAATTCCTCAGGAAACTGCCACCAGAACAGTACCATGATGGGAAGATCCCGACTGTGGACGAGAGCTCAGAGTCACTGAGCACTGCGCAGGCTCCCCAACTCTGCCCACTAATGCAGGAAAGTGCTGGCTCCAGGTAAGCAGATCTGTAACCAGCTGTGTGGCCAACAGGCCCCGAGACTCAACCCTTGGTTAAGCAGACTGCACACCTGAGCACCAGTTCATGAAAGTGATGAGTGTATTTTACACCCAGAAAGCAGTGTTTCCAGCTGGTCCAGATGACGAAACCATGGACTACTCTCTCAGAGCCCTGCTGCAGAGGGCAGTGAACAGGGCTGGCTGCATAGGGTTCTGGGACCACACACTGGCTGGGGCTGAGGGGTGCCCACCCTGCTTCACCTGCCCGACCTGGCACCTGCCCCGCTTAGCAACCACCAATCACCATGGCTCCCACCTGCTGACCAGGAATCACGCGGCCCCACCGCAGATCTCTACGTAAGTTCAACAGCCTCCCTCCTCAGGAGCTCTTCTCACTCTAAATCATGAATTTCTCAGCCCTAATTAATCCACGGAAAGGGATGATATACGTTTCTCCATTGCTTTAAGTTACAGCCAACTTGGACACTTTGAGGAAAGAGCAGCCTTGAGCTAAAGGGTCAGATAAGTTAAAATCAATATGAGTCACTGCCTCCGAATCTTTTAAATCACCACCTTCTCTCCCAGACCATCCCTGAGCCAGACCCCTACAATGGGCATGCAGTGGCCTCCACATCTGCAATGGCCATCCATCCAAGCAAACGGTGAAAGATCATATCTACCCATCTGCCAGAATATTAAAAAGTAAAAAATAAACTATTGCAGCCTCCAGAAGCAATTGGATAGCTCAGAAGAAGGAAAATAACCTGAGAGTATACAATCAAAACCATAGGAAGGAAACACTTAGAGGACATATTAATAGACATACAGCATCCTGAACAACAGCGTTGTGAGCCTAATTCTCCCACAAATTGCCCAAAGCCACTTGGTTATGTCACTAGTGTCATCCCCTCAGGTGACCAGATCACAAACAGTGATAAAAAATCTAAAATCTCAGAAACATCTAAGAGAGGGTCATGAGGATGATGAGATGGACTGAAATTATGATATAAGGGACCCATCACCTCAACAGGGAACAGAACATACCAGGGCTGTGACAACATTTTCTGTGAACCTCAACCTCGGACAGATTGGCTGGCACATTAAGAACAATCTGAAAATGGACCGAGCTACTCTGGGCACGGGAATACCCCTCTGCTGGGAGACCAAGGTGAGGCTGGTGGCACAGAGCCCAGGAGAGCCTCAGACTAGGGCGGGCCACAAAGTGCTTTCGGTCATCCCCGACGGCAGTAGAATAGGACAGCACCAGAAGCCCAGGCGGTGGTTCTGCTGTTCCCCAAGGACAAGGCACACCTCTGCTGGGAATCGCCTATCCATCCTGGTGGCAGGGGCTGGCAGGGAGTGGGGAGGGGAAAGGAAAGCATGATAATACCTGTCCTACCACTGATCCCTGCAACCAGCCCTTGGGGCATCAGCAAAGTTGGCATGGCTTCTGTATAAGCCAGAGTCCCTAAAACCATTCCTAAAAGTTGGCCTCCAGTGCCCAGGGGGATTTAAGCAGGGAGGAGACTATACTGCTTCTGAAGTTTCAATTTTCATTCAGGAACTATTTGTTTTATTTTGTTTTGGGGTAAGGTGCTCAAAGAGAGACTGTCCCTCTTTCTTAAAAAAAAAAGACAAAGAGAAAAACAAACCAGCCAAACCTCAGTATCCCAGAGCACGCGGCCCTGTGGGCGGCCTACACGAGCTTCCTTTATACAACCACAGAAAGGCAGCGGCAGAGGCAGCAGCGAGGGGCCCGGCCAGCGCTGCCAGGCTGGCCGCTTCTCCGTTGAGGTTAGCAGTTACCCCGGGGCCAGGAGCCACTCGGGCAAACAGCCCGTGCCTTGCATTACACAATGTCAGGCCTTATCTCCCCGGGCCACTGTCGGTTTGCAGACATTGCGTACTGTGACAACCACAGCCGAGACTGGCCCACGGCAGATAGCCGTCTCGGCCTGCTATCAGGGAGGCAGAAGGGGAGGCCGGGCGGTTAGCCCAAGTTCAGACGTTCAGGTTTCTATTAAAAGAGGCAGAGGCACGGGTAACAGTCCAGAGGACCAGCTTCACAGTATCACTTCCTTTGATCCTGCTGGCTGAAGGTCCCTGTCCCCAGCACCCGTTCCACCCACTGAGAAGAGGTGGCGAGTGTCCATTCCAAGTCCTTTCATCAAATCTTGGTATAGTGCTAAGTAGAAGATGTTGGGGAGGGGTCTTCTTCTGGGTTCTAAACTCCTTTACAGACTGACTTTTGAAGGCAGGAACAAGCAGGGGACAGCCGGGGGCATGCTTAGGAATGTCAGCATGCAGCTCTGGGCACATCACCACCCTCAAATACCTTTCAAGGCTCTCACCTGCCCCAGGATAAAGTCCAAACTTGAACAACAGTTACATTTATTGAGCAATATATTGTTCCAGGCACAGAGTAGGGTGTGTTAAACACATTCCCTAAAATCCCAGAATCTGCCCCTTTAGGAATGGGGAAGCCACAGTCACATAGTTTCCGAACGGCAGGGCGAGATCAGACCTCAGGACTATGGGGCTGCGAGCCCCAGTTCTCGCCACGCTGCCTTCTCTGTGCTTCGCCAGGTATCTGTGGTACAGCCATGGGACCCCAAACTGCCACTGCAGCGTGAATCACCCTCGGTCCTGCCAAAGTTACTCCTCAATCGTTCCCTGGCCCTGACTACCAATGTGCCTTCTTTCTGTCCTCATTTTCAAATTCCACCTACTAATGGAGGGTGGTGGCACACACCTGTGACCCCAGGACCCTGGGAGGCTAAGGCCTGAGGATTCCAAATTTCTAGCACCCAGCCTAGGCACCTTAAGAGTCTTATCGAGACCCAGTCTCAAAAGGGGAAGCGGGTTACTAGGGACGTAGCTCAGTGCAAAGGTTCTGGGTTCAATCCCCAATACCACCAAAAGAAATCCTACTTATTCATTAACACCCCACTCAGAGGCTACTTGATCCCAGATGCTCACACACTTAGTGTAACTGTCATGACACAGTTATTTGTAAAACTGCTGGCTCAAGTCTCTTTCTCTCTGTTAGGAACCCCAAGGACAGAAGACTCACCTGTCCTGTGTCTTGCTGTTTGTCACCATATTGCAGGGCCTCCCCGACCACCCAGTGCCCAGCATACATGAATTCAACCAAGTCTTACAGGTAGAAGAGGATCATCCAAACAGAAGACGTGCGCATGCGCACGCACACATACACACAATACATATATCATCTTTCCATTATTTTCTACTCTCTGTCATACTGACCAGCGCACATACACACTAAGTATTTTAACTCCACAGCTCCCATTATAAGCTCCTCAGGGCAAGATGACGTCTTATTAATCTTTATATTTCAAAACCCCTAGCATGGGGCATCACCCGTAAATCTTAAGGACTTGAGGTACATTAATCTACTCAGGCTGGCAGTAGAAAAGTTAATGAGGACCCCAAAAGGCAAGTCTCAACGACAAAACCCATCCAGCACCTTCACAGACCAAGACTGAAAATGGTTCTCAATTTGGTGTTTTTATCTTACCTCTTCCTTGGTGGAAGTGGGGAGCAGATCTGGGCAGTCACGGGCAAGATGGTAATAGAAGATTTATAGGAGTCTGGGAGTGACAGATCCAGTTCTGGTCCTGGTTTGCCACCAGCTTGCTGTGTGACCTTGGGCAAATCACATGACTTCTCTGGACCTCCAATAATTCTTCCCTAAACCAGCACTTTGAAATAAAGAATATTAAGGGGCCTTTCCACCTCTACCATTGTATGACTCTTGGTCACCCTGAAAGCCCACACCTGAGCAGGTGCTGAGAAGAGAAGTAAGGAGAGGGGCATCAGATCCCTCCTCAATGTTATTCTTCAACCCTCTAAAAATACACAGACAAACCTCAGCTAAGAAAAAGCCAGGCTCTTGCGTTAGCAAGAATGAGAAGCATGATATGAATATGGATCCGAAATAAATGAAAGAGAAAGAGCAGATACTGAAATGGATTTTCAATAAATAGCTTCCTACTAGTTCAACCTGAATTTTTTCCCCCATGTATGCATACTTTCACAGATCCAGTTTGGGAGCATTCAAATTAGCACGACCTGGCCTTAAATACTGTGCAAAACACATAGTAAGCATTTTGCTTTTATTTATGCCCTCAATGGTTTCAATGGGGATGACTCACCCTTCCTCTTCAACACTGTTCTAATATGGTTTACTATGAATAATGCAGAGAGAGGGAGGGAGAGAGAGTCTGAGCCCAAGACCCGGCACAGCAGGATCACAACAGCGCCAGGCCCGGCAGACAATCCTAAGGTGAGTCTCAGCTCCGCTGATGGGCCAGTGATAGCTCAGCGAAGAGGAAAAACAAACATTCCTTCCTCCACACTCCAAGTGCCCAGGGCAGGTACCACGGTTAGGACCAGGACCTGATGGATGCTGAATCTGTGCCAGGTACCAGGCTGGGATCCGGACATATAAGCTCCTTTACACTTCCTGAGCCTTCCCCAGGCCACTGTGCCTCCCTCGTCCCTCGGGACACAAGGGTCAAAACTCAATCCATTCTCTGCGACCCCGAGCAACATCTACCATGGATGGTCCAGGCTGCTTTTCCTTTTCTAAGCGCCTCGCAGGAGCCCAAACTCACAAGAGGCCAAACCACAAACGTGGAAACATTACAGCAGTGAGAGGCGTTTTCCCCAAACCCAGGCCATTGTGTCAGCAACTCCTTCCTCATGGGGATTCCAGTCATGGCAGCTGGAAACCACAAGCCCCTTGGCCTTATCCCGCCTCGCCCAAGAAGTGAGGCCAACAACCTCCCCAGGGCCAAGCTGATGAGCCCGCTCCTTCCAGAACTTGCCTTGCAAGGCGAGCACAGCTTACCCTATAGTGCTTTTCACTCACCCTACCCACTATGCTTGTCTCTGGACCATTCCGGCTGTTTCCCAAAGTCATGGCTACCGTCCCAAAAGAGAAGTCAAAGGAATGCAGCACAGCATTTTGGAAATCCGAAAGATTTCCAAAACATTCAAGACTGAGGCAGCATCCCAGGATTAAGGGACCTTTTATTAGCTATGTGGCTTCTTTTCAACAGTGGCAGCACTTAGCAAATGGGGACCTTTGTACTCCCAAGGCACTCACATTATGCACCTATTATTTCACCTGCTGGCTGCTAGCACAGGGTGTCCCACTATCATCAATTTAGCAGCACCCCAAACAAAGGATTTCTGTAGTTTCTCTCATACTTTCTCCCTTCAGCCAAAACACCAGGCTCTGAAGAGCCTAAGGGCTCTACATGTCCGTCGCCCACATTTAGCCAGTACCGTACTTTATACATAGCATATCCTCACAACCACAGGCAAGGTGGTTATTTTTTGTAAGACAGGGACTAGGAGCTCAGAGACGCTAAACAATGTGCCCAAGACAGGCAGCAAATAAGTTCTAGAGGCTGAGTTTTCCTTCAGCATGCCTCACACAAAAAAGAAACTGTGTTCTTTCCATCACTCCACACCATTCCTAGAAAACACACTTCCACCACCTCCCAGAAAGTCTCTTTCTTGAGTGAGGAGCCCATCCTACCCCCACCCCCACCCCCAATTCTTGAGCTGTATTTCACTATCTTCAGTAACTCCTGAACTTTGCGCGCTGTTTCAACTTCCCGTCTTTCCCTGTGGATCCTCCCTGCTCTAAATAGTCAGCAAACAGTACAAGGACATCAAAACAAAGCTATCAGTTGGGCGCCTGGCTTTAGCAGCCAGTCCAAACTCTTTTGTTTGATTCCCAGACAGCTTATTGACGAGGTGACGGGGTCAGAAGTCTTCTCTTCACCTTGCCTCTTTCAGAAGAGGCGGCAAATTCAGGGCAGGTAGGAAAAGTCCAGTCTTTTAAGAGTTCACACTTTTAAGTGTTCCCAGAAACTGCACGTTCAGGTGAAGAAGGGAGGGGTAGGTGAGAACGGGAAACCATCCACCCTGCAATAGATACAGCTGCCATATTTGACAAGACCCCTGCTCTTTTCCACCAGGCTCTTTTGCACACCTCCACTCCAATCCGAACCAGGATTTTGCCTCCCCACCTGGTTCCCCCTTCTGAACACACCATCCCTCACCCTGACCCCAATAGTTTATCTTTGCATATTGGAAAAGCTGGCATTTATCAAGTCATCTACTCCTCATAGATTGTTCAACAGACCACGGGGTTATCAGTAGAGCTGATGTAGGAAGATAAACAGCAACCTCTTATGCAAATAGCACTAAGAATGTGGGCCTGGCTACAGGACAAAAGCAGAGTTTTAGAAGAACATGAATTGTGACACTTTTTCTCAATTCCAACTCTTAGAAACCTGGAGAACTAGGGAAAGATTCTCAGGTGGGTTTTCTGCTCCCTTTCTAGCAAGGAGGGATGGATGTGTCTGTAGATGGCTTCGCAAGAAAGAGGGATAGCCTTGTGTCAGACTAAAACAAGTCCTCTCCATGGCCACAAGCTTCACCTCCTTCCAAAAGC
The DNA here is from genome assembly GCF_000276665.1 of Chinchilla lanigera. Classification (NCBI taxonomy): domain Eukaryota; kingdom Metazoa; phylum Chordata; class Mammalia; order Rodentia; family Chinchillidae; genus Chinchilla; species Chinchilla lanigera. The sequence continues at coordinate 15,683,786 of NW_004955412.1, read as the reverse complement.
AGTTTCGATTTCCAGAGCCTTCAGAACCCCTGAAATTTGCTTTGTTCAGACTGAGGAGGTAAAGGGGTACCTGAGAAAGAGAGGTATTCCCCAAGGTGGGTGTGGGGTCAGAGGCTGATGAGAAAGAAAATCTAGAGCACACCCAAAGTTCTCGGTGCAGAGATGCAGCCGGCATGACCAGGAGACACTCCAGTAGGTGCTTTTTGCATGGACAGAGGCAGACAGCAGCCTGGGGTCCAGGTGGCATCTTTTCAAACTCTTCTCATTATTCTAAGGGCAAACTCCCATCAAGAACCACGAGGCGAGTGGCTCCAAGTGACAAAAGAATTGCACACAGCAAGCTGCTTCTCACACCAGGCTGCAGGCTGGGGAGGGGGAAAATGGGAGAATGACAGAATCCAGGGCTGGCCAGAATGAAAGACTGAATGGAATAGGCTAATTTACACAGGAAGTAAGCACTTACCAGACCCTTCATCTCAACACACAAAACCCTCGGCCATATCTGGAAGCAATTACATCCAGTTAACATGATCTGCTTGCCACTAAAATTAACTGCAAACAGAAATATTTTTCACTTTTGCCATGGAGGGGGTGCCAAGATTCTGCCTATTCTGTGTCACCATTAAACCTCCTGCCACCACCACCCCCCCATTGATTCTGGCTTCTGGGGAATATTTAGCAGCTACTCAGCTCAAAAAAATAAAACCACTCTAGAGGCTGTCAGGACACAGAAAGTAAAATAGCGGATGAACTGTGAAAAGCGGCAGGGAGGGGGAGAGTGCAGACACACCAGTGCACAGAAACTGAGGAGAGGACTCCGGGTCTGCAGCCCTTAGAAGTCCAGTACGGTTCTCCACATTGAACTTCAAGGAATGAAGAGTGTTTTTAGAGCCACTCGATTTAGCAGCCGCTTCACTTTGTTTTTAGGTACCAGCTTTCTCCCTTCTGCCAAGGGGGCGGGGGTGGGGGGATGCGGGGAGGTAGACTCACACATGTTAGCAGATCCTTAATTTAGCAGATCATTTAGGGGACAACTGTCACGATTTAACTTTTGCATTGAGCATTTCCAATCCCTAGTCAACGAACATCTTCGAAGCAGCTTTCACCTGCTCTAAGCGAGGAGCTACTTTTTGTTGGAGACACTCTGTCTTCCCACATTAAGGGATGATGAGAATCCCAAAGGACGGGAGAATTCCCCTCCTGTGACTTTGTGTACCCAGAAACGAGCCAGTGTCCACTCTCTACTCCCTGACCATCCGCATCCTTTCTCTTTGCACCCAACCCTACCACCAGCTAAGAGCTTATTTTGATTTTTCTGTGAACTGCTATCAATGATGCCATAAATGCCTGAGACAGATGGACAGATTTGTTTTAAAGATCCTCAGGAGGCGTCATCTTCAGCCCCTTCCCCCGCAGCCCCTTTTTCGGGGCCAGGCTCAGGCATCCATCCCCTAAAGTGCAGTTCACTCCTTTGTCACCAGGGGCCTTCAAAAAAAAAAAAAAAAAAAGCAGCAGCCGCAGCAGCAGCAGCCACGCATCCCTCTGCCAGACAACTCACAAACATCTTTTCTAAAAGAGAGTCAGGCAGAAGTTCTCCTCAAGAATGAGGTCACACACTGCTGTTCTCTGCAAAAATCACATTTAGAAACATTACTCGCAGGAGGGGGTAAGGGGGACTGCTTAAGGAGCCTCTCTTTAAGGACTTGGGGCTATAAAGGGAAAAAAGGTCTCGATGTGATAAAAGAAAAAAGTGCTCCGCCGTCCTTCCTAATGTTTTAAAATTGGATTTTATAATGAGGAAAAAATTCAAGTTCAAATATTCTTTGAAATCTACAATCCAAGGCCACACCACCAGCCCAACGCTGTACTATCGATCCTACAGGCACCATCCTACCAAACAGTGCACCACCTCCATGAAGTAGAGTTATGAACTTCATCTCAGACAAGAAAATGGGTGGTTGGGACCCTTGCCTGGCCACACAACGTCTCAGAAGCAGTGGACTCACTTCAAACCCAAGTTTGGGTCCAGACACAACACCCTCCAGCCTGTCACATTCTGCACTCAGCACTGTAAGAAATGCAGGTGAGAGAGAGAACCCTCCCCCGGGAGACCTCGCCCTCCCAGAAACAGCCCCACTGGCATATGGAGTTGCTCCTTTCCCTGACTTCACACACACACGCACACACTCGGCTGTCACCGCAGTCATCCAGGCATAGAAACAGTTAAGTTACCGTCACTGCATAAATCAAAAGTTCAAGGCTGCAACATACCACAATGATTCCCTCTCTACATATGACAAGAACCAGAGAGGGGCTGAAATCCCAAGCATCCTGCACGGGGTCTCCCCGGCCCGCACAGGTTACGCCACCAGGGTCAGGGCCGGAGACCTTTAGTGGCAACATTCATTTCCTGAACAGGACAAGTTCTCCTGACCATAAAGCTAATAAGAACTTCCTTGAACGGCGAGCTCCGGCTGACAGGGCTACTTGTCACTGGCCACGCAGGAGGAGAGCGCTGGTTCCCATTAGTGGGTTATGACGCCAGGTGCTACTAATAAGGTACATCGGCAAGAAACAACAGGCTGCTAAGTTGTTGCTCCGACTCTGGAAGTAATCAGGCCTGGGCTGCAGGGCTGGAGGAGCCGTCTTTAAAGAAATGGGTGGGAGCAGTGGGGTTCAGCCAAGGCAGACCCCAGCATCGTCTAACCTGCTGAATGGCTTAAATAAATAAATTTCCAACAACCCCTCCACATTTCCCCCAGCTACCATAAAAGACTCCCCCAAATTAACACTAATAATGTTTCCCCTAGCACTCCAGGCCTGATGGATCACCCTGAGGGCCATTATGGTCAGTCACATCTGCTTCTCACTATGGCAAGGGGAGTCGTGCCAACAGGCCTAATGGCATTAAGATCACAACGTTCGGCTAATCCACTTAGAGAGCAACCTGGGAGAGGGTGGCAGGGGGCTCAGTGGCTCCCTTGTCAGGCGGGGTCACAAGGGAAGTGGGAGGGAGGGAGCCAGCCTCACATATGAGTCCCTGCTGAGTGCTTTAGGTTATGTTATCTCATTTCATAGGTTTAAAAAACCACACTGAGAGGTAGGGGCTAACCTCACTTACAAAAGAATGCTGAGGCTTCACACAGTTGTCACCATATTCACGATGGGGCGCTAGCATTCAAACCCCGTCTGAGTCCCACCTTTGTCAACCACCTTGCCTCCCACAAAGATCAGGCTTGATGGTGTTCATCTTGTTTTTTTAACAGGCCTGTACGTAGTTGTTTGTGTGTATAAGTACCTGGCTTTTACTTCTTATTTCTGGGGGATCCAGCTGGCCTTAACAAGGTGAGAACTCTAAAATCCACTTCAACTGACCCAGAATTTATCCTCTTCATCAAACTATCTGGGATTGAAGCCTCCAGCTGTGTCACTTGCCTATAATCCCAGCACTCTAGGAGGCTGAGGCAGGAGGATTACAAGCTTGAGCCCACCCTGGGCAAGACCTTGTCTCAAATTTTTTTTTAAAAAGTGCTCAGGGTATAACTCATTACAAAGGCCCTGAGTTCAATCTCTACTACTACCAAAAAAAAAAAAAAAAAAAAAAAATAAAAAAAAAAAAAAAAAAAATTAAGAAAGAAGAAATAAAATGTGACTGGGTCTTCTAATAACCTCCTCAGTCACACCCTACTATTTCAAGTTCTTCTCTTACCTAACTTGGACCCTTCCTACTGCAATGCTGAACACAATCTGTTCATGCTGAAGAAAATCACGTCCTGAGCAGAGTGGAAAGTTAGGAATTTAGAATGAAGCAAGGGTTTTTTCTGAGTCCTTAGCCGAAGTTTCCGTGCTGACAGTGAAGTACCAGGTCCCCATCTTGCAGCTGCAGAGATAAGCCGCAAGCAGTCAAAACCCAACCATAGCTTTTCCAGACTGAGCCAGCAGAAAAAGGACACAGGGGCTTTTAAGGGGAAACAGTAGAAAGGGGAATTTCTGATTATGCTGGAACGAAATTAACAGGATGGGGTTTTTATTTCTGTAAATGGGTTTTTTCTCTCCCTTTTTTTGTTTTTTCAAGTCAGCATAAAAAGCTTCTATCCCTAGAAGCCGGCGTCTCTGTGTCATTTACTCCCCGAATCCATGTGGCCTACAGCCCTCAATGCCTAGAGCTCTTTGCTGGAAGCAGCCCTCTGGCTGTCCTCCTCCTCTCAAGCCATCAGAGGAAAGACAAGAGGCCACAGGGAGTCACCCGGCTTCAGTGAACAAGGAACTGCAGATGTGGACACAACCTGGCACCTTTTCCTACTTTACCATGGCCAACTCCTCTAATCTCAAGGGCTTTCCTTGGCCCATCAAGGACGTGAAACCAACACTCACCTTACAGGGCATCTGGGTGGTTTGAGAAGATACTATGAACACACTTAGCACAGAATCTGACGCGGATCAAGCACTCAAAACACTGTTGCTGAATCCACTCTTAGCAGCCCTGGTAGCCCAGTCCAAGGCCGTCCTTAGGAAGGCGGCTGCGTCTATGCTCCTCCACTCAGCCTCCCCCCACCGCGGTGACTTGCATGCCTGGCCATGTACACAGGCAACAGGACACTGCATAGAGAGCTGCATTTGGACCTGACGACAGGGCAGTGCTGCCCAGCTAAATTTAACCAAGAACTGGAATGACTCACCAGGCCTCAGGTCAATGAGACAAAGAGTACCCTGGCTGCCACAGCACCAGAGACGCCCTCTCAGTGAAGGTGGAGGCGCACACCGTCTCAGCCCTAACACGCAGCACCTCGGGCTGCAGCTCTACAGCACTGGATGGGTTGACAGTCTGTGCTACGGCACTGCCTCGAGGTAAAGAAGAATCAGAACCAACATGCACACGTTTTCACCCCGCACTGCTGACATGACCCACTTCACAACAGCAACAGGGATATAGACGCTAATACATCTGGAGCACGCATACTGCGCTACCGTTCCACGCACACAGTAAATATTCACCGTTCTACTCCTTGTAACAACCTCGTGCCGGGCGTGGTGGCGCATGCCTGTAATCCTAGCACTCGGGAGACTGAGGCAAGAGGATCCTTGTGAGTTCGAGACCAGCCTGGGCTATGAAGTGAGCTCAAGGCCAGCCTGAACTGCATAGCGAGACCCTGTCTCACAAAGACAAAAAAAAACAAAAAACTCGTGAAGAGGTTCTGTCATTATTCCCAGTTTTTCAAATGAGCACAGGCACAGAGAGGTTAAGTAACATAAACACAGTCACACAGTCTGACTCCGACAGTTAAAATACTATGGGTAAAATGTGGGGCTAGAGGTGTCAGGGGAGTCTTTCTTTCCTCCAAGATAACTGTCAAACAGCCAGCTACCTTTCACCAAACATAGGTTGAACAGAATTTGGCTAAGGTAGCCTTTAGCTATCATGGAAAATTCAAGAACCCTCTGGTGACACACTATTCATCCCGTAAGACTCAAGTCTTATACCTGTGCTTTCACTTGAACTTGTTTTAAAGTCATTAGTAAAAAAAATTAAAGTAATTGGAAATTTTTTTTACCTGAATTAGCAAGAAATCAAAGAGCTACAAATGACATTTGATTTTAACAGCTTAAGATAATGACATTTGAAAGATTCCTAGAACATGCAGGAGGAAAAAGTGTTGCTATAGTCTAGCTACCTCCCCCACCCCCAGAAATCAGGTGGCTCCATCCACTGGTGACCGCAAATTAAAAGGGGACTTTTCATAGACGAAAGAGTAGGCAACTTTCCTCTATTGAAAATAAAAGAAATCATCTTCCAATATTCTAAGAGTTCAGTGTAGATCCCAACTGGCTCGGTAACCCAAAGCAGGTTAAAGTACTACCAAATGAAGTCACAACAGACAGAATCAAATCAAACAACCCACCCCAATCCCATCTTGGCCGACTGACCTGTCAGTCCAGACTCCAAAACCCAGCAAAATGCAACTGACTTAAATAACTTAATGAAAATGTAAGTGAGTACACAAAGGGTAAAGAAATTTTTAAAGAGTTCAGTAATCCAGAAGGAGCTCACCTAGGTGCCTACTTTTACAAATGAAAATAAATAAAGCTCAGGATGAAAAAGGGCATGATAAGGCTAAAAATGTAGAGCTGAGTCTAGAGCCCAGGGCTCCACAAGAACAAGGCATGCCACTGCAAAGCCACCGGCCATCTTACTAACTTCATAACCAAACATGTCTCTGAAAGACCAGATTTCCAGGAGCCCACAAGGTTCTAAACCGAAATCATTCATCACCCCTAAAAGGATACTTCCTGGAAACAGAAATGGATTCAAGAAGGATTTGGGCAAATCTGTGAATGACAGAGTAGCCATAAATAGCTACTAAGAGAAGCCTATACACACCTGACCTTTAGAATTGACGTCAAGGATGATGGCGATAGCCACTAATAGTGGCGTCTCAAGGATGGCGTTGGCAACCAAAGACTAGGTCAGACAGATCTGACCTAGAACAGCGCTAGTCATGTTCTTATATGGCCTGCTGTAGAGCACCCAGGACCGTGAACCAGAAGGCAAGCAGCGTCCCTGGTTCCACCCATTTATAGCTAGCTGTGTGACCATGGGTAAGTCACTTACCTGCTCCAGATCTTGTTTGTAAACTGGGGCCAAAACCCCCCACAATTCTTTATTCAAAAACATTGGATGCTTCAGAAATCAGAACTGTTTTGATTTTAGAAAGGCTCTCTGGTGCCTTTGTGTTACAACTCCAATGGAGTCCAAAGAAACACTCTGTAATCAAACACATTAATATTTTTGTAGCAAAACATATGAATATTCAAAATAAGCGGGATAAATATAGCCTCACATCAGTTCAGATCAGCTTTTGCCACTAAAGGAGTTTGCTGCAAACTTACATAAAACCTGTGAGCTTTCAGAGCTTTTTGGACTTCATAACCACAGAACTGGGACTATGGTCCTGTATCCATTTAGGGAAGGTTGTAAGATCAGGAAAGTGGCCCCTTTAAATCCATTAAAGGGGCTTTATAAAGAAGAAAGAACTACAACTGATCATAGGCGTTATTAATATTATTGCTGCTGCTAGCATTATTCCATGGCATACCTTGTTCCAAACATAACTTGAACATCAGAGGCACCTGGCAGAAAGATTAAAGAGAACCAGGAGTTCCATGCAACCTCTAACCACCCCCAAAGTGGTCTAAACCAAGGTCAATTGCTTTGGCCCTCTACACAGTCCACCACTGAAATCAGAGCAGCTGGCCATTTGAGACCAAGGCAACGAGTCAGGCAGGACTCTGACATCTCAGCCATGTGACTCATGCAACCTGGAGACAGCCCCAAGAAGCCTCTGAGAAAGGCTGCAACATAAGCCCAGGAAGCTGGCTAAGATGACTCCCTGTTGTTCCTGAGCACCCCTTCTAAACCCAAGCAAGAGTTCCAACTCGGCGAGAGATGCACCCCACAGCTGATCCAAGGGCTCGTCTGTATAAGATCCAGAGGCTCCCATACAGGATCCAGACCCCAGTCTGACGATGCAATGCCAAATCTCTAAATATACTAAAACCAGGCTATAGGATCCTGGGGAGCGTGGGGGCTTATAAATGGGAACTATGTTCACACTTAGTCAACTATGCTGTTACCTGAAATCTTACCATTTACATATGCTACACTGAAAATAATAAAGTGCATCTGGACCAGATAAGCTGGTTCTTAGACTGCATCCAGATAAGCCCACATGCAGAACTTCTCCAGGCTTTCAGAGAAAGAAAAACAAGGGACTAAGCTTAGAGGGAGAGTCCTGTCTTGCAGAAGCCTGAATTGGCCTCCCTCTCTCAGGCACTATTCTCTGTAATGTGAGCCCACTGGGAAGATTCAGGGTAAAGAGTTTGCTCCTTCACCTGCCCAGAGAATGCTGCTGATCCATCATACCTCACTGTCTGTCTGCTTCCCGTTCCATCAGGAGGAGAATGTCCATCTGATTTATCCAAGCGGTCTCTCTGCTCTTCCCAGTCATCCGTAACTGCATTTGGCATTATTTTTACAACTTGCCAACCACAACAAGACTACGATATAGGTATACAGCTTCACTAAGCCCTATTCCAACTATCTTTCCAGCCAATGGGCGCTCTTCACCTTACTCCACTCCAGATTGGGATCAGGTCCTGGGGAAACTTACAGATAGGACTCCATAACAAACTCTCTTCCTGCCTCATTTCCTAGCACCCCGCCTTTTCTTCCCCTCTAAAGCCAGAATAGCTTCTTGGTACTTTGTCTTTACCAACACACTAGCCTACTGGCTTAAAATATAATAAACCTCAATATAATAAAGTGTAATAAACCCATCATTTTATCATGGTCATCTTTGTTATATCTGCAGCCAATTCCACAGCTTTTTGGCATCAAAAATCTCCCACTGATTTTTGCGTCTTGCTCTTTTGTTTGTGCTGATAGTGGTGAAGATTTTTCTTCCACCAGAACATTTCTCAGACTGCTGATAGGCTGGGGTGCGGGAGAGACAGAGAACAGTAGGAAAAAGAAAGATAGCACATTAATCCTCCAGCTTTGAGGATGAGAGAGAGGAAATGCCTCTCACAAAGCATATCCATACTGGAGCTAAGGGGACAGTGTTGAGAGTTAGGCCTCTGACTCTGGCTCTGACTTCCTGTAAGCACACACGGGAAGATCCCCCCACCCATTTTTTCAGACCCCCACACTTTGACACCTAAGACTTTGCCCTGAGATCTAGCTTCCATACTTGGTCAAAAGTACATTCTCCTTGTCAGTAGCTTGCAGCATGACACCAAGGTTTCCTGGACCAGTGCCTCACCATTACCAGCTCACAAGGACAAGGACATCCTTGCACCATTTCACAGGCAACACAGCCCCAGTAGAAGGCAACACTGGACACACTACACACTAGAACTCAGAGCCTGCAAAGGATGATGCACAGAAAGGAAAGAAGATGGCGTACAGAAAGGTCAGTTCCCACCTTATGGGTGATGAGGTACCAGTGACAGCTTTAGTGATGTCTTGATTTTACTTCATCAATTCAGCACCAACCCTATGGACCATATCCATTTTAAAACAAGAGTATAGAGAAGTTCAGAAACTTTAAATAACTATCACAAATTCTCACCCCTAGATGTGGCTAATTGGCCCACCCACCATCTTTGGGATAAAATATGGACAACCCTCCATTTCTCCAGAGGAATGAGGGTCCCACCAAATGGGAACTCGCAACTCCCATGATAGTGACATCCTTTGTGGCCCTCTCTGGTAAAGAAAAGCATCCAGGACCTAAAGAGAGTCAGGGAAAAAAAATTACTTTCCACCATACTCCGTATGTATCTCACATTTTAGCACATAGCTAAAATAATTCATATCCGGAGATACGATAAATCTATCCAGGCAGGTGTGAGGAGGGGGTTTTCCTCTTTAGGAAAGTTTGAACAAAACACCAAAAACAACCTGCCTATTTCTGAGAGGTACAAGCACCAAGAAGACACACCTAGGTGGCAGTTATTTTTTGCACCCACCGGAAAAAATCGGCTACTTTTAGCTCAGAGGCATTTTCCACAAGTAAGTCAAAAAGACTATCGGAGCAGGGTGGGGGGGCGTTCAATGAGCTTCCAGACGCCTTTACCCCACCCCGCCCACTCATGTCCCCTGTACCTACATGAGCAACAGAGGAACGGGGGTGAGGAAGACGGAGTACAAATGTGGAGAATCTATTCAGGCTAAGCAAAGCAGCAAGCCCGACCGAAGGTGTGACGGGAAATGTGGTCATCAATGACTGGGTTTTAGAGAACACTTATTAGGCCCAGGGCCAAGAGAGCAAAATAACAATGGCCCTACAGTTTATGATGAAGCAGGAAAAATACAAATCCACTGCCTGATTCCCTCTGTCACTGACTCTGCTTTTTATGAGCCATGGTCAACACCTCTTGTTCTGTAGATGCGATCTTGCTCTACACTGACGGCGCCAGGAGCTACAGAGTACAAGGAGGTTAAGTCTGAATCCGAACATAGCATTTCCTCTTACTATCTATACGACCCTGGAAAACAGACGCTATGTCTGAGTCTTAGCATCTGCCTACATCAAAGAACATCTCCGACTTCACAGGGCTGTTGTAACAAAAATGCAACTCTAGGCAAAGCACTTGGTACTGAACTGAGCGAGTCATCAGAGCTCAAAGAAAGGTTATCTCACAGAGAGGGAAAGGGAAGCCACAGGGAAGCCAGTGCTAGCCCGAAGTGGCATTTAATTCAACAGAAGCAGAAACGGGATAAAAGTAAGACTTGCAGACTCTACAACCAAGACTTGGGGCCATCCTTCCTCCTTGGATTGAGATCAAATCAACTGCTCCTACGTGTGTTTGAGGAAACAGGACACGAGAGGGGCAAGGAGAATCAAGGTGAAGGTCTGACATTTGGGATCTGCAGTGCTCCTGTAGCCTACACGGCAGCCAGCCTGTGCCATCCACCTAGACTGCAGTCATGGAGTTGCCTTTACAGGAACCTTAAGTTTGGGAACATGGCCGTGTCCGGACACCTTCGCCCTAGATTCCACTGACTCTTCTCCACGCCACTTTGTCAGTTACTCCAAGCAAAGAAGCATGGGTGAAACAGCAGAAAAAATAAAAGCGAGCCCCAAAGACAAGGACGGGCCTGGCCAGAACCTAGGTCCGTGGGTTCCCAGTGCTTTGAAAATACCATGTCCTCTCATCACTCTTTGAAACATGTAACCCCCAGGAAACGTGCTTCTGTTTTGAGCAGCACAAGGAAGCCAGGTCATCAGGGCTGGGGGCAGCTAGGATGTGAAAGAAGGGTGTCAGGGCTAGAAGTCCAACCACAGGTGCAGGACTGGGGCGGCACCTACCTGTGCTGCTCCACAGCCTCGTTGTCAGGAAGCTCCACCCCGCACACACTGCACTGCTCCCCAAGGGGCCGGCTCTCTGATTTCATGCCCACGGCCAGCTCACCCAGCTTGCTGAACAGCTCCCTCTGGATGAAGCCCTGGGGCAGCAGGCCCCCATAGGTGCTGAAGTCCATGGAGACGGCCAGGGCAGGCTGCACGTGCAAGCCAGAGGTCACCGAAGACGGCATGCTCAACACAGCGTCAGCCTTGTGGTTGGGCAACACAGAGTAGATGCCCAGATGTTTCTCTGCTGGAGGGACTGGGGGCTCTGGCCGGCCAGGGAGACCCTGGCCAGCCTCGGCTAGTGGTGGCAGCTGCTCAGCACTCTCCTCTCGCCCGTAGTGCAGCTCCCTAGCACTGGTGATGACGCTGCTTCGAGTGGGTGTCCCAGGCCCCTCTTTTCCCCTTTCTTCCACCTTGTCCCCCATCCCTCCTGAGATGCTGGACTCAGCGACCCCAGGGCTGTCCTGGCCAGGTACCTCATCCACCTGCATCATCTCTGTTTTCACCTCAACCACCGCAGGGTGCCGTCCACCCCCAGCCAGCGCTGCCTCCTCGGGCCCCGCAGGCGGCTGAAGAGTTCCCTGCAGGAGGGACTGTCCTATGGTCATCAAGCTGTCCACTGCAGCCTTGGTGGGACTCATGGCTGCGAGACCAAATGAGGTGGAAACTGAAGGGCTCTGGTCCACCATGGGTCCAGGGAGGCTCTGTCCAGCCACACTGGCATACCCACTCTCCTCGCTGGAATGCTTTGAGAGGAAGATGTTCTTGAGGTACCGAGCCTTGCGGTCCTCTTCTTCCTCGGCCCCGCCGTCGGCCATGGTAGCCTCTGTGTCGTTGTCATCTGAGGCCTGGATGGTCTCCAGGATCTTCAGGCACTGCTCCTCCAGGTACTCGATCTCCAGGATCTCGGCTGCATATAGCAGGTCATCCAGGTCCTCCGCCTTGGCTTGCAGTGTGGCCGTGTACGCATACTCCAGAATCTGCTGGAAGGTCTTTGGCGAGAGGAAGTCCAAGGTATAGTGCTGGCTGTTACGGTGAAAGAGGATCTCAAACATCTTGCTGGTGCAGGCCAGCACTGTCCGGTGGGCGTGAAATTCCTGGCTGTCTACCATGATGACCACATCACACAGAGTCCCAGCCAGTCGCATCTGGTTGGCCTTGCACAGCAGCCCTGTAGGGTGGCTGGGGTTTTGCAGCTGGATCATGCCCATCTTTGTCAGATCCATGGTGCTCCCGTCGGCTCAGGCATGGGGATCTCTTTCTTTCCGGGCTCTGCGTGGTAGGGCAGGGTGGGCTTCCTGGGCCAATGGAGGGGGCTGGAGGAAAGAAAATGACAAGAATCACAAAAGATGCGAAGACAAACAACAGATTTATCAGCATTTCTAAAAGTAAGAATTCAAACACTGTAACATGTTCCTACCCCACCAAGCTCCCAGGAAAAAGGTCTTAAAAACTGTAACAGAAGGGATTCCTAGAAATCTGAAAATCTGCCTTTAAGAACCCAGGGATGATAAGAGTAAGAGAAGGTCCTGCTAGCAACATACGCTTAACTTGCTGCTCCCGGCGTCTGTTGGAAAAAGTGAAATGAAAATTAATGAGTCCTAACCATTCTTTAAATGTGAGAATGTGGAGTTTCTTTGCAAGGCCAAAATTCATTATGAAGAGATGCCCAAGCACTTACTTCCTACACTCAACCTAAACCTTCAACTTCACTCTGAATGCATGCACAGCAAACCTCAGCTTCAAGACACAGTATTTCTAACCCTGTTTCACTGTCTGCAGCCCCGGGAGCCAAGTCAAATTCAGCTGGTACTAGCAGCCTGCACTCGGGGCCACAGAAACTTCTTGGCAACTTTGGAAGCGCCTTCCAGGGCCTCTGTTCTTCCACTCTAACCAGTTACAAAGCAGTGATAGATCCAAGAAACCAGAACACATACATATACACATAACCCATGTACCAAGTTTAAGTTATGTACATGTAATGCAAACTCTCCTACCCACAGGTGCCTTGAAGTTATTGTACACGCAATGCAAAATCTGGACTGTGTGCATCCTCCAGCCAGACAGGGTGCGTTAACACACCTGTATTTATACTTATAGGAGATGCTGCACTTACCCCTCCTGCCCACAAGAGCCCAGTGGACAGAAGGACCTAAAATGGAAAGGAAGCTAGTGGTGATGGCAGGGACAGAGATCACAGGAAATGTGTCCTGCCACAGCCAGGAATGCTTATGCAGGGCGGGGTGTGAACTTCAGCGTGTCCCACAGGCTCGCAGGAGTTGCCAAGTCCTATGACCAGAAGCAACAATCGACGCTGGACATGGCTCCGTGGCCCTGGAAGTAATACTGGCTCCAACATCCACGGTGTGAATTAGAACCAGTATGAGGAAGACAGAGCTGAGAGACAAAGACCTCTCCTAGGGTCTGCTCTGAATCAGTAAGGGGGCTCTGGGACTCTGCACCTCCTTCGGAGCTGACAGAAAGACCGCATGGACCCAGGTCCCTCCCAGCCTGCTTCTTGCTGTGGCCACTACCATGGTCAACGGCCTGGGTGGGTGAAGCAAGGGCTCTTCCTCACGCTTCACACCATGTGCCTCCACCTCGAAAGAAGCCCTCTTGGCTCCGGAGGCGCAAAGCTCACGCAGAAGGGGTTAACAGAATGGCTGGTGCAGACACTTCTGCTGCCCGCCCTGGAGACCAACGCCGTCAAGGGTAGGCTGACCGTTCCTCCTGCTCCTCAACACCGCGAGCTTTCCTGAACGTGCCAGTTTCAGGGAACTAGGAGAGCAAAGCCAGAAGACTGGAAAGGTCGGCTGCCCAAATTCCAGGGGCAAAACAGGCTTCTGGGTCCTGAGTGGAATGAGGGTGTCCTAGCAGCCGTCCCCGCCACGCGCCGCCGACGCCAGAGATCTGGCTGGCGCTGGTTGCAGCGTTCTGCCCCGCAGCGCTGGGGAAGCCGGCGCTAACCCGCCAGGGCTCCAGGGATCGATCGCGCGCTTCAACACCCCTAGTTCCCAGAGACCCCCACCGAAACTTGAAGACGACTTCGGCAAACTTGGGGAAGCAACTTTTCCCAGAGAGCCAAATGCCTGAAAGAGCGCCAAGCTAGGAAAGAGGAAAAGCGAAAGAGACCCGGCAAAGGGCCAGAGTCGCAGGCTGGACGCCGCTGCGAGGGAGGCGAGGCGGCGGACCCGACCCTCGGAGAAGGAAAAGCACAAAAGCCTTGCAATGAGTTGCAGTGGGAAACGCTAGAAGTCTGTGGGCCCTCCCTCACCGACCCAGGGCCGTGACCCTCGGGAAGCGACCGGCAGGGTCCCTGGTCTCCGGCCCGCGGCACCAGTTGCCTGCGCGCGAGTCCCATGCACGTTGCGAGCGTCCCAGGGAGGCTGCGAGCGAGCGAGTCGGCGCGGAGCGCGACTGTATTTCAGCGGGTCCGCGGGCAAACGCGACCGTGCGCACTGCAAGCGCGTGCGGGAGTGTGCCAGGCGCCGCGCGAGCGGGCCACCGGCGCGCCAGGGTAGGAAAGGCATCCCGAACGCATCAGGTGCAGAACCCGGGCACCCACCGCGCGCGGCCAGGAGCGCACGGCGAGCTCCGGCGCCACGCCGGCCCCACCGAGAACCGAGGAGGGCCCGGGGCGCTGGAGACTTCCCGGAGCTTTCCTACCACCTCCAAAAGGAGAATCGAGTCCAATCAAGAAAAAGAACCCTCCACGTTTCTTCAAAGAGAAACAAAACCCAAGCGAGTTCCAGTTCTGCTCCCCTCCGCCCCCAGAGCTACTCGGCAGTCCCTCGCATGCTAGCTGCCCAGCTGGCCGGAGAATAAACACACAAATAATAAACCACAAGCCTATCTCACGCGCGCGCACCGGTCCGCATACATATGAGCACCCACCGGTTCTCGGCTCCTCCGCCGGCCTTTGGCTGTACAAAGCCTCCCCACCCGACCCTTGGCTCGCGCCCTCGGCCCGGCAGACCGCGCTGCCCCCACCTCTCACCCGGACTGTGCCCTGGAGAGGAAGGGCTGGGAGGCAGCGGAGCCCAAGCTGTCAGCCGGGCTCGCTTCTAGCTGACCCCAGGCGGGCGGCGGAGGCGGCGGCGGTCACAACAGCAGGAAGGAAACACGCACAAGCCCCTCGGCCGAGTGGCCGCAGCGAGCACGCCCCCCAGACCTCTCCAGCCCCTGGGCCCCCGGCGCGAGGCGCTCGCTGGTCGGCGCGCCCCTCCCCGGCCCCTACTCACCGCCGCCGAGCTGGGCGCTGCAGGGTGGGTGTGCGTGCCTGCTGGGGGGTGTGCCCGAGTCGGGGAGGGGTGTTGCTGGGGAACTGTTGCTCTCGGTATCAAGGCGGCAGCGGCGGCATCGCCCGGCAGTTCACAGAACCCGCTCTCATCGCCCTCAACTCCTCTCTGCTGCGAGGTTAGCAAATCACCACCGGCGGCGGCGCCTCCGCCGCGTCCCACGTCAACGCCGAGCCCCCTCCCCTGCGAGGCCCCGGCGCCTCTCCATCTTTAGTGCTGGCGGCCGAGCCGGCTCCCTGCCCACAGCTGCCCCCCTTTCCTCCCCGCCTCCTCCCCCCTCCCGCGCTGGCCCCGGGCTCAGCCCGCCCCCGCCCCCACCCCCCGCACTGACCGAGCCCGTGCGCGCTCCTCGCCCCACCCGCCGGCCCCTCCCCTCGGCGCTCGGCGCTCCGGGCTTCGCCTGACATCTAGCTGCTGCTGGCTCCTGCGGCCGCCGCGCACCGGCTACGTAGGGAGCACAGAAGGGGCTGGAGGAAAGGCGTGCAGGGGACTCGGAGGCTTCGATAGGGGCACGCGGGGCGAGGAGCTGCTCCCGCCTTGCCTCAAGTTTTTAATGTCCTCGGCTTTTGTTATTCCCCCTCCGGTGCTCAAGCGCGGAGTTTTGCTCTTGGTCTCAATGTTTGCCCAATTCAGTGAGTGTCACCTCGCCTTTCGCTTTTCCAAGGGACTCGGGTCTGCATGCCTAGTACCCTCGACATTGGCTTTAAAAGGTCACTTTCCTAGCCCGACAAGCCCAGGCCTCTTAGGCTTTGCAGCCACTGCCTGCTTTCGGGCATAAGCAGCCTGATGTAGAGAAGTCTCGAGGCGCAGCGCTGGCGGACTTCAGTGAACCAGACGCCCGAGAGTCCGCGGAGACCCTAGTCGAGCGCAGACACGCTGTTTTAGCTGTCGCGATAGCTAGAGAACGAGGTTAAGCCTTGAGAGAAACTTTCCTCCCTCTCGGTTTGGGGCGTCCCTTCCGCTCGGCCCCACCCCCACCCCCGCAGCAACGCGGGTGGGAGTCGCGGAGCAGCCGCGCCCTGCTTAGCGCAATCCTCGGGGGTCGCGTGGCAGAGTGGAAAAGCCCTGGGCTGCTCAGAACTGCGTCTTCCTCTCAGCCGGCCACCCTGTCTAGAGGGTGGGGATGAGATCGCTAAGCCCAGAGTAGATCCACCGAAGAAAATGTGCCCTTCCCCTGCTGCGGAAATCTCCCTTCTCCCCTTTCCCTGGAGCTGGGCACAGGTAGAGGACCAGAGGTAGAAAGCACTGCCGGTAGTCTGAGCCTTGGCCGTGCCCTCCGACTAAAGTCTGGGAGCCGCGACTGGGTGGGGATGTGGCGGACAGCGCCATCCAGGGGTCTCAGAACAGCTGTCCCCGAGGTCAAGCTGTTTAAGCAATTCGGGGCTTCGCTCCGGAGTCCTGAGAACACTGGCCCGTGAGCCAGAGGTTTTCCGCAGGACTCACACAGAAGCACATCTCGAGGCGCGCCTGCCTCTTGCACATCTCGAGGCGCGCCAGGCTGAAAGTTAAGCCTCCAGAGCTACAGGGGGCAGAGGCCCAGCAGAGGCAAAATCCCGAAGGCCAGGTGGCAGAGTTTACACACAGGAACTGATCCAGGCTCACAAGAGCTGCTGATGGGGTAGACCCAAGGACAGGCCATTCCATCCCAGCCAGGGACGCGCCAGTCTCCCTCCTGCAGGCAAAGGGCTCAGACCAGCAGGAGTCAGCCCAGAGAAGCCAGGCAGGGGATGAAGATCTTCTGATAGCAGTGTGTAAGATTCAAACCACGGGGCAGGGGGAGTCTAGTTTCCCCGGTACACGTTTGGTGACTAATAAAGAGCAGTCTCTATTTACTCCTACTTTTTCTAGCCCAGGCCTGTATACAAACAGAAAAAGAGGATGTAAAGAAAGAGAAGGAAGAGCTGGTCTTTAAGGACAGCAAGAGTGGAAGACTGGCCATGCCTCACCGCTGAAACAGGAAAGAAACAGGAAAGGATCATTAAACTTGTTGAGCTTCTCCTTGCTGGAGGCTGCCGCGTAGCTGTCCACACCCATGTACCAGTCTCTCCTCAGCGTAGTAGTAAGAGAAGCACACAATTAGCCCCTGATCCTAATCTCCTATTAATCCTCAAACCGGAGAAAGAGAGAATCTCTGGAAACAATAGTAGAGAGAGAACAATCCCTCCATTGCCCTGGCCTCCCCCGCCATGCCATATTCACTCTATGTGAAAATCTCCCTTGCTTCATAAACTCTGCCCATTAAAAAGCCCAGTCCTTGTTAGTAAGTGTTAAAGAGAGATTAATGCCTGAGTTTAAGAGGTGGAGAAGGTAACAAAAAGGGAGAAGGCAGACAAGCTGTGGGCTGAGTGCCAGCGTTGGGCTCTGAGCATTTCCACTTAGCGCTGAAGGCTGGCGGCACAGCAGTTTGATAAGGTTTATTGGGCCCAGATAAAGCAGCAGCGGCTCCCCCACCAAAACTGGCACCATTTATAGCCAGAGCTGTGTCCTTGGGTCCTGATGAGAATCCCCAGTTCAGAGATTTCATATGGCAACACCTAAAAACAAGCAGGATGGAAAATTACAAGGAGAAATAGTCTCTCTCTTTCTCTCTCTCTCTGTCACTCAAGGAAAAATATTCTGTCTCTCTCTCTCTCTCTCTCTGTCTGTCTCTCTCTTTCTCTCTCTTCCCCCCTCTCTTTTTTTTCTTGAAGGATGTGGATACAGTAAGGGAAACTGGAACACATCACCGCTCCTAAAAATAAAATCTCAGTTTTAGGAGAGGTCACGCTGGAGACAGGACTCCGTGAGCTGACCCTTGGATGGAATGCCATTGCTAAATCAGCCTTCTTCCCTCAGCTCCCCATTTATGAAGGGCAGGCATTCGGAGCTCACTTAGTGTATATCAGGTCCAAGGGACCATTCAGGAAGGAGACAGTGGGGCTAATAACTCTTTGTGAGCACTACCCACCAATCTCAACACATAGCCTACGCTTTATTTGATCCTCATAACAGTCCTGTTAATTCAGGTGCTATCGTTTTCCCCATTTCTACACATAAGAAATCTGAGGCTCAGAGAGGTCAAGTGCCTTGCCCAAGACTGTAGAATCTATTAAACATCAGAGCTGTTTCTTCAAATCAGACCACTCTGACTGCACAGCTCAAGCTCATTACCAGAGTATAAAGCTTCTACTGAGATACATCCAGGAAACAAGGCTTTGATTTTCCTTCTTCTTACTCTGCTGAGGCCAGGTCTATGCAGCAGCCCAGGAAGCTGAGGACCAAATGGCTCTTGGTTTACCCACCAGCTAAGGAGATGACCCAGGATCTCCACATTTTCCTTGCTTCCACAGAGTCTCAGGCAGAAGTTGGAGAGGGCGTTCTGAGTTATAATAAAACATCAACTCAGCAGATATTCAGGAAAAAGGTAATAGATGTTCTGAGTATTAGTGAATGGCAAGTTGTAACTCTTTCATCTCATTTGGAAGATATTTTTAAGACTTTTTATTTTAAAAGGAAACATTCCTATAGCTATAGATAAATCATATATCCCTGTCTTCTGGACAGCTACTTCACATTTTCCCAAAACCTTGTAAAGAGCGGGAAATGAAGCATGCTCAAGGAGAGAGGCAGGAAGCCCCTGAGAGGAAAGAAGTGCTCTCCTCTGCCACTGAGATCTCCGAGTGACTTTGGGACTGGTGAAATCCCAAAAGTCCTCCAGTGGGGCCTCTCAGGGAGATACAACAAGCCTATTGTATCCTTTTCTGGAGGCAGACTTTCCTATAATCTTGCAGTCTTTCACATAAGCATTCTAGATACCTAAATCAATGAAAGTGCTATCAAAAATTAGGCAGAGGTGGGCATGGATATGTTGACACTTTTCTTTCTTTCTTTCCTTCTTTCTTTTGCTTTTGTTTTTTAAAAAATTTAATTCTTAGGCCAGGCATGGTGGCACACGCCTGTAATCCCAGCACTTGGGAGGCTGAGGCAGGAGGATCATTGCAAGTTTGAGACCAGCCTGGGCCACATAGTGAGCTCAAGGCCAGCCTGAACTGCGTAGTGAGACCTTGTCTCAAAAAGACAAAAAAAAAAAAAAAAGATTAAAAAAAGTTTAATTGTTTGATGTCACTTCATAGGTGCCTCCTCCAAACAACAGGAGGGAGAATGTCAGGTGATGCGCGTGTTCTGGTCATGGCCAAGGAAACCGAAGCAGAAGATGGTTTTACATAAGCAGTTTGCATCCTCTCTTTCCTCCTCGGGAGAAAGACTCGGTCAGTGGTGTGTCCACAGCTGCGCTTCCCTTCCAGGTACCCCGTTTGCCCTTCTTCTCATTTAAGACAGAGCGACTTCTCCATGGGAGCAGGAGGGATCCCTTGTGTAGCCCTGGAGGTCTTGGTCACTGTGACCCTAAGATTTTGTGATCGAGAATGAGAAAGCTGTCTCTTGCCTCTCTTCCCAGCATATTGCAAATGGTATTGGGACCTAATGTTGTCAACTCAAATAGCAAATCTGAGTAGTTATTAGTGCAAAGATGCCCTGAGGGGGCCAGCAGTGTGGATGAGATCGGCGACGGATGTTATGGGGAAGTGTGTTTATAATTATAATGGGATTTAATGTACAGTGGGACCAGATGATGGCAGCCATTTAAAAAAGAGATGCTTAATAAGAGAGGTCCCTTAATGACAGGCAGCAGGGCTCAGGTTATTATGGAAAAGCGCAGCGTTTCTCTGGGTGTCACCAACCATGTGCCAGGTTTTATGGTGTTCCTCACAAAGCTTTGGGGTGAGCCATAGCAACCACTGCTGTCAGCTATCGGGCATAATGTTTTAGTGCTGCTGTCTTTGAAAGGGGCATCTGCAGTTAGAGAAAAAGCATTCTCTCCCTTTCACATTCACATACGCACACAGGCCCCAGGCCAAGAGTGAATAGTTTTTGGTGTTTCTGGAAATCTGCTTTGTTCTCAGAAAGACAGCCTCAATTTCAAAACTAAAATTTTGTAGCTGTCAAGGGGTACATTTTCCATATCGAGTGCATGAAATGAAGCGGCGTGGGTCCAATTTTAGGGGAGAGGAGTCCCCCAGCTAAATCCCCAGGCACCATGCTGAAAATAAACCCCAAGTCTTCATGGGGAAACAGGGGCTTTAAAAAAAAAAAAAAAAAAAAAAGCACTGGTGTTTTTTTTGTTGGGGGGCCAGAAGGAGGGCAAAACATTTGTTGCATTTTCTTATGGTGTTTAACTTTTGAGTTGTTTGATGTGATGGATCTCAGCCCACAGCAGCTGTTTTATAAAAGGAAGGCAGTAGATGGGGACATAGCTAAGAAGGACATTAGGGGTCATCATACCAGGGGATATCTCTTGCATGGGGATGCCATTGGGGGTACCAGAATGTAGGAATACAACTCCCTATCCTCTATGAAGATGTGTTATTTTATATATTTTTCCCCTGATGTGACAGAAGTGTTGAAAACCACTTTATTAATCTAATACAGGCCTCACCCACATGGTTAGTTATGTTTTCTGTTCACAAAACATTGTATGATCAGCAGACAGTCCTTAACGCACAGTATGGTCAGGTACAGTAACATGGTTAATGACAGATCACATACATGATGACTGTCCCAGAAGATTGTATGACCATTGTATGATCTGTCATTAACCATGTTATTGTACCTGACCACAGTATGGTCAGGTACAATAACATGGTTAATGACAGATCACATACATGATGACTGTCCCAGAAGATTGTATGAC
The DNA here is from genome assembly GCF_000276665.1 of Chinchilla lanigera. NCBI lineage: Eukaryota > Metazoa > Chordata > Mammalia > Rodentia > Chinchillidae > Chinchilla > Chinchilla lanigera. The sequence goes on along the minus strand of NW_004955412.1, from coordinate 15,662,847 downwards.
CTAGAGACGTTGTCACCATCTGAGTTTATGTGAGGACACTATAATATTCATATGACAAAACTGCCTGATATGGCATTATCTCAGTGAGTCCCGTTGATGGGTGATGCATGATTAACTTCATTTATCCTGATGGAGGCAGGATAAATGAAAGGCAAGGTTCGAGACAAGTGAAAGCTCAACATTCAGTGACACCCTCTCAGATGCTATATTTCTGGAGAAGTTACTCTGCCCACAGAAATGATATGTCAGGGATACACATGCCACAAGATGAAATTATTTTACTCAAAGACAGGTAATTGGAGCCAATTATATTAAAATTATGATGGCAAAACAAAAACTAATATCCTGTAGAGTAGAATTCCAAATTTCCATGAATTTTTAAAGTAACATGAAGGAAAGCTTTCGGCCTCTACCTAGAGAGGAGCTCACTGTTTTCCCCTCAGGACTGAGTGGGAGGAGTCTGGGAGATGCCCTGGGGGAAGGCTGTGGAGGCTCTGAGTGAGGTACTTGCGGTCCGCCTCCTTCACCAGGCCAGGTTCATTTGTCTCCGTTAGAAGTCATGGCTACATCTTTGATGTAATCTTCTCCACCCCACCCCCAGTCAGAATTAATTTCTCCCTCCTCCATAAGTCCTTTAGCACATTTATCATAGTATTTACCACCATCTGCCTCGTATATGACTGAGTTATGTACCTCTGACCACGCCCTCCACTGTGAGTTTCTGGGAGGCCAGACCTCAGTCCTGTCCAATTTAGCTTCCTCACTCCCAGTCCCAGAGCCCAGCACCCTACCAAGCGAGTTGATGTAACTGTTTATAGATGAACCTAGTGGATGCACATATGTATACATAAGTGAGTGAATGAATGCGTGAATGAATGACACACACAAGGGCTTTAAAAATTCAGGAAGGGGGGACCATTCTGTACTCAGCTTTTTTGTTTGAGACAGGGTTTCATTATGCAGTTCAGGCTGGCCTTGAACTCACTTTGTAGCCCAGGCTGGCCTCAAACTCACAGCAATCCTCCTGTCTCAGCCTCCCAAGTGCTGGAATGACAGGCGTGTGTGCCACCACACCCAGCTGCACTCAAGCATTTAAGGCAGAATTCTTTGTAGTGTTAGGATCTCCACCAGCCCTTGAAAGATCAATGGAGTTTAGGTAAGGGCTGACGATATCTGTTGAATTTAATTGTGTACAACATGTGGAAGGTATAATTGGTTCCACTGCAGTTCATGTTTTACTCAGTGGCCTAGAACTAAGCTTTTCTCAATATCCTAGGAGCTTTGATAAGTATTTATTAAACTGCATTGCATTGAAATAAAATGAGTTGATTTGAATCACACTGCACATTACTCCCACAATGGTCTGGCCATCCTAGTCCCAGACAGCCCTGAGCTCAACAGTTCATAGCTGAAGGGCAAGCATCTGATCCCTGTGGCTGGAGGACTGCTGTCTGAAGCCAGCACCAGCCCATAAGATCCACACCAGCACCAGTACTGACAGTCACTGTATTCCTGGGGTGGCAGTTATTCCCAGCCATTTTCCTGAGCACATCTGAGACTACATGTTCAGGTGCAAGACATGTGATTGAGTTCTGCTCAGTGGACCATAAGCACAAGGCCCTGTGCCACTGCCAGGACTGGCCCATAAAAGAAGCCTACATGGAGCCCTGAATTCCCTTTCCTTCCTATGCCTTGACCCCAGGGGCGTAGATATTTTGGAAGAGCCAAGATGGAAGAAGCCTAAATTCTTGGGGTCTGATTTAGTCTCTGTTCAGTTCTAAGTCCACCACACAGGTCTTGGGTGAGCTCAGGAAAGTTACTTCAAGTCTGTAGGTTGCAGAGTCTTCATCTGTAAACTGGGGCGTTAATGGTGCTCACCTCACTGGAGGCCCTGGGAGGATGCACAGCGTGTGCTTAGCCCACAAGGAAAAGACCTGAAACCCAGACATCATGTGTTTGCTTCGAGTGCCAGCTCTTGAGAGGCCAGGATGGAATGACCACTTGAGACTCGGAGTTCAAGATCAACCTGGGCAGCATAGTGAGTCCCTTTCCCAAAAGCAAAGCAGAAACCAAAAGACCTGAAATTATTTAGAATTTAGTACTAATGTTGCACATTCTTTCTATCTTCCCTCTACCACCTACCTCCCTGGGTGCCTTATTACAAATATTTATGATAAGATCTTGTGATGGATCAATTCTAAATCTCCTTTTAAAATGAAGTATGACCTATGATTCTTGGCTTCTGTTTGTAGCTGAGCGTAGCTGTTTGTGCCCCTATTCTCCTAGGCAGGTTCCGTTTATTCGGCGAAGAGTGAGGCAAGCAGGCTGGGTGGGCAGGGGGTGGTGTTAATTTTCACCTCATAGCATGACGTGTTTATTAGTGTGTGCGTACACTAAGCGCGGCAGCCTGATTTCCTTGAGTTAAATAGCAGTCATGCCCAACTGGCTCTCCATGTACCATTACTCCAAGTGATTGAGCCAATTTCTCCCCCTGCCATGAGTTTAAGTTGTAAACCTCTCAGCCAGACAGGGAGGCAGTGATGGGCTGCCTGTTGTGATTATTATTAACCTTTAGCATTACACTCACAAGACCAGGGGGTCTGCAGAGAAGCTGCCAGCTTCTGGCTCCTGTCCACCTACTTGGGCCCATCTATATGCGGATGGAGAAATGTCCACAGTCCTCAGTTCTAACTGTCAGGGGAAAAGAAGGGGCCTTATCAGAAAGCTGGAAAAGAGCTTGACCTTCAGTGGGTGCCTCAATGTCCAGAAATTATTTACCAGCTATAATTTCTTACTTTTGCCATTGCTTATTAGCCAGATGCTAAGTTGTCCTGCTGAAACTTGCAGGGACAATGGCCACCTCCTTGGTGTTATCTAGTTCCCGGGACCATGTATATTTACCATCATTATATGGGTGAGCAGGAGTCACCAAGGGCTGCAGGGACAAAAGACAGTGTTAAGTCAGCCCTGCACCCATCCCAGGTCCCATAGCTCTCCTTGTTGCCCCTCTTCCATATTTATTTATTTATTTATTTATTTTTTCTTAAAAGAACCAACCTTCTTCTTTATAGATTAATTGTGAATTGGCAGGGATAGCAGTTTCCAAACTGTGGCAACTTATTTTGATTTTCTGAACAGTTTGATCTCTGCAAAAATCTCTGAGTAGAAGCTACTTCCGATCCCGGGGTGCTTGTGTTACTTCTTTTGTTAAAAATCCAAGTGGTCTGGCACTGGCTAGAGTTTGCCCTCAGGAAGCTTATAGCCTAATAAACAAGCTGGAGTCAGGAAGGGAAGGTGGTAGGAGGCTTAGTGTCCTTGTTTCTTTGTTTCACAAAATAATGGTGGAGGCGGGTAAGGCACCTGGGTGGACATGCTCCTGCACAGGAAGTAACAAAGAGAGCATTCAGTTTAACCAGTAACCAAAGAAACCCGAATCTGTTTTCTCCAGCTCCTGTGGTCTTGCTAACCTCCCAAAAGTCTTGGGAGAGCTTCTGCCAACAGGATGATAAACTCTACCATTTATATAGAATAAATACTGACTTGATAGGCTTACACAAATTTAAGCCCTGCTTTCTATTTATTTTTGCCATGACATGTATCAAATGCTGCTCACAAGGGAACGCCATATTGAGGACGTCACCTGGCGCAGCCCTGGCTCTTGACAGCCATCATGTCCTTTACTTCCCCAGGTAATCCCACAGGTGGGTACTCCTGTTCCTACTTGGTAGAGGAAGAAACTGAGGCAGAAAGATAAAGCAGCTTCCTGAGGCCACACACCTGGGGGAAGGGAAGGAAGTGAGATGAAGCTGATTTATAAACCCCTGAGTTTTCCAGATCTAGTTGTCAGGTCATCTAAAGCAGGGGAAAGCTCTGTTTCCTGGGGATTGAACACTAGGCCCATTCCAGCCTGTCTGGGACCAAGAGCGAGGTCTGTAAGGAGCTTTCACTAAGACCTGAGTTTATTCACAGTTCTCTGCACAGGAAGGGAAAAGGCAATTTCCCAACCTAACCCAGAGGGAAGCAATGGAGGAAAAGTCGGGCAGGAGCTTTGCCAAAGGGCATGCTTTTACTGATGGGTGGAGAAAGATGTTCATGGCACTAACCTAACATTGCAGGAATATGGAGAGGGGGGCCCTGGCCCGGAAGAAAGTAAAGACACTGCCTCCCCTGAAAAGAAAAACCAATCCAAACCAAAGGAGATAGTAGGTTCTGACTTTTTCCTTTCACGCTTTCTGTGTGTCCTCTAGGTTGAGGGGAGGAAGTGAGGTGGTGGGTCATATGGAAAATGGACAGGCTGGTAAAGTGCTTCCACCTATTTCTCAGCAAGGCCCCACCAGGCACTGGTGCCCACTCCTATGCATTAGGTAGTAGAAGGTAAAGGGCGTCACTTGTCCAGAAGCACACACACCTTGCCCTCTTCAAAATGCCTGACAGCCTCTTAAAGCCAAAACGGACTTTAAGCATTTAGTCCAGTGCCACCATTTTATAAGAGAGGAAGCTGAGCAGAGAGATGTTGCATGTTCTCAAAGCCATGTAGCCTGTCAGAGCCAGGACCTGGGACCAGAGCCAGTTGGGCCCATAAAGAGGATGTCAATGAAGCCACTCAGTCATTCTCAGAGACCCTGTAAAAGTACTTTCCAAGTTCTTAGCATTAATTTTTGGAGGTCATATAGTCATGGTATGCAGACATTCCTTGTTTAACGACTGAGTTATGTTCCTACAGCTAGGTTGTTAAGTGAATTGGTTGCTAAATGACGAATTGGATATAGCATGTACATTACAATATTCAGAACAAAGAAATGGTCCAGGGAAACTCCAACCTGATGACTTTGCTTTTATTTGCATAACTCTTCCATGCAGTACTGTAATGTATCACAGGACATAAAATGACAGTAGTGTACTGTGAGGCACAGTCAGCAAAAATTATAGTACTGTATAAACAGTCTGTGAGGACTTACAACTCATCTTTTTTTGTACAGTTCTGTACATCCTGGTTATAGAGCTTCAATGTCTTTTTCGTACAGTACATCTTGTTTATACAGTACTATAATTTTTGCTGACTGTGCCTCACAGTACACTACTGTCATTTTATGTCCTTGATATATTACAGTACTGCATGGAAGAGGTATGCAAATAAAAGCTAAGCCATCAAGTTGGAGTTTCCTCTGACCATTTCTTTGTTCTGAATATTGTAATGTACATACTATACACACTTCTTCATTTAGTGACCAATTCAGCTAATGACCTACTCACAGGAATGTATAAATGAGAAATGTCTTTTTTGCACATAGAGGCAAGATTTGATTTTCAAAACTAGCTCAGAGGTGATGAAACTGTGTAAAAAAATTTGAGGTTATAAACAAATGAGATGGGGTAGTAGTGTGGCTGAAATTTTCCTGTGACTTATAACCTAGCAATAATAGCAACAGAGTTATAAGAAGTATATCATCTTTCTCAATGGGGCTAGTTAGAAGCAGGTAATATACATTCGGTAGTATATATTATTTCTCTACCTGTATTTGCTGACTGTGACTTTGCTGACCTCTAAATATATATGTATTTATATGCATATGTATATACATGTATATAGCCATTCTGACATCTTAGTTCAAAACTGATCCTTGTGATTGATAGTCATGATTCCTTCATGCAGAATTCACGAATGTGTTCCTTCGGGGTCTAGAGATGGTGACAATTCTATAGAGAAGTAATGTGCTGTACCATGATCCGGTCTTTGGAATTGTACCTTTCAAACCCAGATCTGAAAAAAAAAAAAAAAAACAACTTCAGAGCTATATAATGTCTAGCAGATTTTTTAACTTAAGCCTCAGTTTCCTCAAATATACAATGAAGATACATAAGGTCTCTATAATCTCAAGGAGGTTAAAGAACTTGGCCAAGACCTCAGATTTGTAGGAGACAAAGCTGGAAATGATTGAGGTTCATCTTACTCCCAGATCTAGCTCTTTGTTGGATACCTGCATCTGCCTGCACCCCATGCTTAGGGAAGCAGATGGCAGTTTGCTGAAAAGCAAAGTCACCTTTAGGATCAGAGATGCAAGGTAATCTAGTCTTTTTTTTTTTTTTTTTTGTCACTTAAACTCTATACCTAAGAATAGGTTAAAGTTGCATATAGGTTAATATCACATTTGATTCTGGTGATATATATGTTAGACTTCAGTTAAAAAGAATCTTCTCCCACTCTTCTCCCTCACTCGTGTCTAAAAATAAGAGGCCAAAAATATTACCTGGAAGAGAAATTTGGTGAAAAAGCAGGAAAGATCAAAAACTGACTACAATCTACTGCTAGGCCTGGATTTCTCTGGTTTATTGAAACTCTTTCTGTTGGGAGCTGTCAGTCATTGGAGATTGTCCTTTAGGGGGAAGCATTCAAATTAACACAACAGTGTTTGTGCAGAAGCTCCTCCTGAAGAAAGACTTCATATCCAATCTTTCCAGAGAGTTTTTCTTCTATGGAGTTTACTGCCTGGTGTCTTTCAATAGAGAGGGAAAAAAATTAATTATGGAGGAATAGTAATTTTTTTCTCTCCCAACATCTTTTTTTAAATTTTTTTATTTTTTGAGACCCCCCCCCAATATCTTTAGAATGTTCTGGAATGTTTCCTTATTGATTGCCCGCCCATTAAGTGTGGGGAGAACATAGAACAATGACCTACACATTATATTTCTACTCAGAAGACCTAGATTGAAGGCGAGTTCTGTCAAACGCTTCCTTGTACCTTTGTAATTTTCTGTCCTTGATCATATTGTCCCCGCTGGGGAGTCCTGGTTGTGGATGATGTGAAATGTTGAGCTGGTTTTATTACTAAGCTTGCTTGGCCTGCTGTTTTGTGATACTTGGTGACCTCTCAGATAGGGCAAGGTCTAATGTGGGTGCCTTTCAAGGACAAAGCTCTCTCTGTCATAGTTCTGGCCCACATCATGAAAGAGCCTGGGTCCTAAGGACCTGGACACACAGAAGCACGCAGAACGTAAAAGAGAGCAGGAGCAGGCAGGCGAGGCCAGGCAACGTCCAGGTGCTTCTGCCAGTAATGGCTCTGTGGTTCTGGAAAGGAAAGAAAGACATCGGAGGCACTGAGTGATAAGATGTAGATTTCCTATTTTGCATTAGACCTAGAAACACAGTTGTTCCTCCCGTGTTCAGAAATCCTACCCCAGTACCACACACCTGACCCAAGTAGATACTGTAACTTTGCTTTGCTGGGGCCTCCTAGTTCCACCCAGGGCCTTTGCAGCTCCTATCCCCCCTGACTGGCTACAAAGTTCCCCTCCAGCACACAATACTGAACTCTTGTTTCCCCTGACCCTTACCCTCAAAGATCTCCGCTCAAACAGCGCTTCCCCCTGGGAGAGCCTCCCCACACCTGCATATCTGTGCTGCCTCCTGCCTACCCCTGCCCCCAGGCCCTCTGTTCTGCTCCAGTGGGTCCCAGCTCTTGTTACTCCTGGGAATTGTTTCCCCTGTTTATAGGCGTGCTTGTTTATTTCCTGACTAGCCTCCCTGGAGCCTTCTGAACTCCTGCTAGTTCCCCTAAGCCTCATGAGGGCAGAAGGCCGGACTCTAGCTCACTCTGTGTAAGGCTCGCCCAGTGCAGTGCTTGCCGTAGAGTGGGTGCATAATAAATCCTTGCCCAAACAGAAAAGAAAATGAGACTGTGCTTGCTTCTTTTCTCTCGCCCAGCTTGAGAATGTAAGCTTCGAACTGAAATAATTAAGAGCCAGGGGAGTGAGAGGAGTGTGTCCTCCCACAGGCGCCAAGGAAGACACAGGGGTTCCACAGGGCCGTGGCTTTGACGAGCACCGCTTCCACCAGAAACATCCTCAGCGTCCCCGTGTCCCTGCTCGCTGGTGGTGCACTAGCCAAGGAGAAGGCAAAATGGGTGACAACGCCTGAAATTTACGCAGCACGTTTACATAGCCATGGCATTTTAACATTTTACTCATTCAGCCGGGCGTGGTGGCGCACACCTGTAATCCCAGCACTCGGGAGGCTGAGGCAGGAGGATCCTTGCGAGTTTGAGACCAGCCTGGGCTACAAAGTGAGCTCAAGGCCAGCCTGAACTGCATACTGAGACCCTGTTTCAAAAATACAAAAAAAAAAAACAAAAACATTTTACTCTTTCATTGATTCATTCATTCATTTTCATTTTGATTGTGGTACTGGGGACTAAACCTAGGGCTTTTGCACTGAGCTGCATGCCAGGCCCCTTTTTTATTTTTTATTTTTTTTAAACAAGCCTTGCTAAGTCTCTCTTAAATTACCCCAACTGGGCTTGAATTTGGCAGTCCTCCTGCTTCAGCCTCCTAGAGTGCTGGGACTATGGGCGTGTGCCATTATACCCAGTTCAACATGTTACAGGTAAGGAAGTTCAAGCTCATAAAGCTATACAGCTTGACTGAGATAATACACTGTACCACTGGGACTTGGATCCCAGCTGCCCCCAAGGCCAGCAAGAGTTCTTACCTTGGCATTTAGGCATTCTACAGCTGAATTCAGGGTTGCTGGCTCCCGGGGCCTGAGCTTCCCTTCACAGAGGCCACAAGTGCCCCTCCCCCCACGGGGCAGGTAGTAACAGCCCTATCAGCAGAGCCAGGATATGCGTGAGGCAATGGAAGCGGCTGAGGGACAGAATTTAAGTGACATCACTCCCCGCCATTCATACGGTTCTAAGAGCAATGCCTCTGTACATCCTGCCACATATACACCATGCTGGCCTCACGCAGTCCTGGCCCCCTGCTCCCTGGAACTTTTCACAAATTTTCTGTCCTTTGCTATGCATCATCTGATTCTTCTTTGTCTGGAAATAGCCTGAAAAGAGCTAGAAGCAGAAGCGATCTTGGAGGAGGATTTGGCCAACTTTGCCAACCTGCTTCTGGCCACCTCTTGGCAAGCTCGCCTCCTAATGGCCCCTGGAACTGTTCTGAAGGACAGATCTATCACTCCCCTCCCCTACTGAAAACCCTTCTATGGCTCCTTCCATGGCCTATGCTCATCTGCGTGGCGAGGCCTGTAAGACCCTTACATGCTGGAACTGGATTCCTGCCCAAGGAACCCCTCGGTGCTCCCTGGGCACATAGGCACTGTCAGGCTCCCACAGCTCCATCGGGCCGTGCTCACCACCTGAGGTGCCTGCCTCTCACTGGGCCAGAGGCATTTCTCCTTCCAAGTCTAACTCCAGGGTTACCCACACCCAGCACATTGCCTCACCATTGAAGGCTATTTGGGTGGGTAGATGGGAGGAAAAGGGAAGTTTCAAACGAGAAGGAAAAGACACTGAGGTGTTTTGTAGCCGCTTGAGCCAGATTTCCTTTGGCGGGTACCAAGAAGGCTAAGGAGAAGGATGGTAGATGTGATGGGTGGGATAGTAATGGATATAAAACCTTTTGCATATACACGTGAGTATTGAAATCTGCATGAACCCCTGGACAGCCAGACCAGAGACAAAGGCCCAGTCCTCATTACTTCTGTCCAGTCTGCAGCTGTGCAGCGGGATTTCAAGAGGCTGGAAGATGTCATATCTGGTTGGGGCGCTGATCACCTGCTCCTGTTCCTCCTCTTTGGTTTTTCTCTTGGCACTGATGGTCTCAGAATTTGAAGCAAATCGGACACAAAACCATCTCATCAGTGGTGGCAGAGGGGTAGCCAGATCTCAGAGGTGAGCGGTAGGCATAGAGTGGAGGTCTTCACATGCCAGCTACCCAGGGCCTCCCAGGGGTGCTTCCTTGTGCCCCTTGCACCAAAGAGGGGCAAGGGAAGTTGTCTTCAGTACTCAGCCAGGCAATGCTGACCTTACAACCCAGTTAAGTGTGAATCAGCCTTTGAACTAGTTTTTTTTGGTACTGGGAATTGAACTCAGGACCTTGTGCTTACCAGGCAGGCGCTGTGCCACTGAGCTATATCCCCAGTCCTTGAACTAGGTTGTAAATATTCCCTGTGACAACAGGCGTCCCTGTTGTTGGCCATGAATGAAACCAGGTTCCCAAGAACCTGAGACCTTCCAGTCCACTCAGGGCCCAATTTTAGACTGCCCTTTGGCATTCAGGCCAAGCCATCAGGGTCAGAGTGTGTAAGTGGTTGTAGCGTTAGTACACGGCCTTTGCAGAGCTCCGCTGCCAGTGACACCCCTCCGCTCCTCTTTTTGTGTACACTGCCATTTCCTTTTTAACTTTTTTGCCTGCTTTGCATGATCTTGAGAGTTAAGCCAAAGACAGGCTGACATTTTGGCCTGGTCTCCCCAAGGAACTCAGTTCTGAGATCTTTATTCCTGGAAGCAAGGTGTGTGTGCATGCATGTGTGTGTGTGTGTGTGTGTGTGTGTGTGTGTTGGTTCGAAGGAGGCTTCAGAGGAGAACGAAGAATATGCTCCAATGTTGTGATAATAACTTCAGTGGTCACAGGTGATAATGCGGCTCACATTTGCTGAGCACTGACCATCTAGGAAGAGTGCTAAGTGACGTTTCATGCTTTTTTCTCATATAAACATACAGGAATCCTGGGAGAGAGATACGACTGCTGCATGCCCATTTTAAAGTGGGCTATTTGCTAGAGATGGAATGTTTATATTCCCCCAAATTCATCTGCTAAAACCTGATCGACAACGTGGTGGTATTAGGAGGTGGGGCCATTAGGGTGTGATCAGGTCATTAAGGGGGTGCCTTCTTGAGCAGGATCAGTTCCCATGAAAACAGCCCCAGAGAGCTGTCTCCCCTTCTCCCATGGGTGGTCACTGGGAGAGGGAGTCATCTGCCAACTCAGGACTCTGGGAAGTAAATGTTGTTACTTGTAAGTCACCCAGCTTGTAGTGTTGTGTTGTAGACTCCAACAGACACAATCATATTGTCCCTATTTCCAAAAGAGAAAACGTAGGCTCAGAGACTTCAGTTCATAGCTCAAGGTCACACAGCTAGTAACTGCAGTCGGTGTCTGGGGCTGCCTTACCGGCTTTAATTCTTACTAGCTGAAAACCCTGAGTAAGTCACTTCCACTCCCTGAGGCTCACTCCTAGTGCGTCTATTATGAAATAACAATGGCAGCGACTTCTACTTACCTCATAGCATAGGATGGATACACCGGGCCCGGAATTCGCTCCCTGAGTGTTAGTAATGAGTCTTAGGAAATCAGATCCCATGAGCTCAGGAAGAGAGCAGAATAACAGAAAACATTTTTTTTTTTTTTTTTTTTTTTTACTATACAAAAATTATTTATGGTTCCGTGTTTTGAGCTGAGGCTTCTGTTTTGAGAGTTATCATTCTTTATGATCCAGGCTGTTTGGATACTCTTATGGGACTTGGTGCTTTCCAAAAAATGGTTTAGCTTGAGCTCATCCCTCCCTCGGGAGTTGGGTGGGACAAATACATTACCGCTGTGTTGCAGAGAGGAACACTGCCGGAACAAGTGGCTGTCAGGGGGTGATGAGAACAGGGTCCCCTGCTGTCTCACTGAAGTCTTCTTGCATTCTTTTATGTTTCCAGTGGGGACACTGAGGCAGGGGACACTTTATACATTGGCTGGGGTCAAGGAGAAGACTTAGGTGGTGGCCACGAAGGTGGAAGTTTTGAGGGTCCCCTTTAGAAGCCACCCTACCTTATCAGAATATGCGTATGCCCTCACTGGACACCATATTTATAAAGTTTTTTAAGATGTGAGCTGTGCTTAAGGACTCATCATAAGGATGTTTTGTTGTCATTTCAATAAACGTTTTTAAGCATTGCAGTTTTGTCATTTTTCTCTTTGCATTTGAAATCACTGCAATTTGTTAGGTGTCAAGCACTTTTGTAGACAGCTGTTGGCCCTAGGCACTGTGTGTAGCCCGCCTAGGGAGAATCGGAAGAGGTCTGACCTTTTTTTTTAAATGAAGAAAAGAAACCCAAAATTTCCTACTCAAATAACGAGCAAATAGCGATAGTTATTACACTCTGTAGCACTATCTTCAAAGTAGTTACTCAGGGTACAAGACATAAACCAAAAAGATCGCTAGGACAAAGAAACAAAGAGATAATAGTTTTGAGGTTGAGCTTCCCAGCTTTGGCCAGAAGGGTCTGACTTCAGATCACATGTTTGCTACTTAGTAGCCATGTATCCTGGGTGAATTGTCTAAACTCTCTGTGTTTAAACTGGAGCTAGTAATAAAGATGTGTAGTTCTTCTCAATGCTGGCATAAGTTTTAATATAATGTATATAAAGTTACCTAGTCCAGTGTCTAAAGAACTGTAGTGAGCACTTTATAATTGTAACCACTTTTTGTTACCTATGGCTCCTGCCCCATCTAGTGAGCTCAGGAAAGTTGCTTCCTGGACTTCTCCAGGTGTCAAGCAAACACTCTACACTGTGCTACATCCCCAGGGCCCCCGCCCCTCCTTTAGGTGCTGGTAGTACTGGGGATCGAACCCAGGGACTTAACACTGACCTACATACTCTGCCCTTTTTATTTTTATTTGAAAAAAATTTTTTTTCCAAACAGAGCCTCCCTAAACTGCTAAACTTCCCAGGCTGAGTTTGAACCTGTGATCCTCCTGGCTGGGTCTTCCAGAGTATTAGGATTACAAGATCACCATACCTGGCTCCTAGCCCTTGTTCTTTTTTCTTTCTTCTTATTTTAGAGGTCTTGCTAAATGGCCTAGGCACTTTCAAATTTATGATCCTCCTGCCTCAGCCTTCCTAAGTGCTGGGATTATAGGCATGGACCACCACATCCACCCTCCTACCCACCCTCCCTTCTCAATCAGCTTTTGCTAAACTGCCCAGGCTGGCTTAGAGCTTGCAGTCTTCCTCCTCAGCTCCCATCCCCGGCCATCAGGGGCTGTGATTATAGGTGTGCAACACAGGCCTGGCCAGGGTCTGTAACATGGGAGAAGGTGGGGCTGGGGCTTTGGCTCAGTGGCAAAAGCGCCTGCCCAGCAAGCGCAAGGTCGTGAGTTCGATTCCTGGCACCGGAAGAAAACAAAAAACAAAACAAAACAAAAAAAAACAAAACAAGATGGGAGAAGGTGCTGTAGAAATCAGAAGAATCCACGGCTCCTTGCAACAGCTGTGAAGAGGGTTCGGATGGAGGTGGGGGCTGGGGGATAAGGCAGGGGTTAAACCCCAGGTCCTCAGACCCCTCCTTCAACCCTGCCCTCCATGAAAGGCTGGGGTGAGACTAGAACTACACCCACAAGAGCCCCAGCTCAGGCCCGCATCAAGCTGAGGAAAGGATCCGGCGCTGCAGAAAAGGACCCACAGTCTCTGCTGGAGGTGCTGAGAACAGCTGCTAGCACGCTCCGGAGGACAGAAGGACCCCGCAGCATCAGGCGCACCGGCCTGTCTCTCTGGGCCAGAGGTGAAGTCAAAGCAGGACAAAGAGATGGGCCAGGCCTGGGGAGGAGAAGTGGGGTCACTCCCTGCGACAGTTTCAGAATCACTCCAGACCCTTCCCAAAAAAGCACGTTCTGAAACACTTCCGGAAAACCGCCCGCTTCCTCCGGAGGTGGGCGGGTGGGGTGACTTTCAGGAACCTGCATTGGTAACAAATTGTCCCCAGCTTTGGAACTGAGCAGACAAGGATTAGAAAAGGTTCTTTATGGATTGATTGTAAGCATCAAGCAAGTTAGATTCAAGACAAGACTGACAACACTCCGATTTCACGTTCATTTATTGTGTACCTACTGTGTGTCAGGAACTTACTTCACGGTGAGGCAGCCTTATGGTTTGAGGAAAAAGGAATCCTGGTGCTCTGCGGTGGGCAGCTCTGAGGGTGAGACTGTGTAGGACCCCAGGAGGCGTCTAGGAGACCGAGCCAGGGAGGATGGCCTGGGAATGTAGCCAAGGCCTCCCAGTCTTTCCTGTGTGTGTGTGTGTGTGTTACCAGGACTTAAACCCAGGGTCTTCACACTAAACTACAGCTCCAACCCTTTTTTAAATTTGTTTTTTTAAAATTTTGAACAGCATCTGGCTCAGTGGCTAAATTGCCCAGACTGGGTTTGAACTTGTAGTCTTCCTGCCTCAGCCTCCCTGGTGCTGGAATTACAGTCATGTACCACCAGGGCCGACTCCATTTTTCATTTTTGAGGTCAGATATTTTCAGTGGTTGATGTTCCTTCCATTTCTCCCAAACCGAGCGGCGGGACAGCTTCTGGTCTCTGCACTCCTGATACTCGTCTTGGAGATGATGCAAGGTTGATCCAGTGGTGCCCTTCTGTTTGCTCACTGAGGTGACATGTGCCCCGTCTAAGCCAAAGTAAAGGAACTTTCTGCTTTACTCTTCGGCGAAAACAGCAATAGGTCCAAATAAACAACCCTAGCAGTGCAAACTCTGGCTCCCCCTATGAAAAGGCAGGCTTCTCTTTTGTATTTATGGGTCGCCCGGGTGTGGGGCTGCGCGTGCCCAGTAAGCCGGTCAGAAAGCCCTTGGGCAGACAGGCGCTTGCTGCAGGAAGCTGGGATTGTAGGATTTTAATCCCGAGTGCTTTTCAAAATCTTTTAAGGGAGGCTGACTTTCGGTGGCTCATAGGTAGGCCTTGATCTCGCCAGCAGGCCGCCTTCGCCCCCTTGCGGCGTCGCCCTCAGCTCAGGGCCAGGCCCGCGCCTGCCTTGCAACCGCGGGAGGCCAGACCTGGAGAAGGCGCGGGTCTGACCGGGGGAGGGGGCGGGGCTCTGCCGAGCCCACCTGCGGCCCCTTCCTCCGCGCCCTGCTGCCCTCTGGTGGCCACAGGCAGAACTGAGCAGGACGCGCTGAATGGGTTCCTCTGGATGCCGGTGCTCAGCCCCGGCCCACGTTAGAATCAGCAGGGAGGTTGGAAAGACCGCGCCCCAAGACCTGTATTCGGAATTAAGTCAGACCCTCCAGGGGCGGGACCTTGGCACGGGTATCTTTTTTTACAGCTCCTAGGGAGTTCTGATGTTCCTCCACGACTGGCAGCCCTTGGTCAAATCCCCCTGCTCTAGCGAGTTCCTGTGCAGAGCGTCTGAACGCCAGTGGGCTTGCACTGCCTGACAGTGCGCGCGTGGCGCAGGGGTCCCGCCACCGTGCGGGCATGCGCCTTAGCAAGGCTGCGTGGGCTGGCAGCTGGCGTAGACCTCGCTCCGCGCGGAGGGCAGAGCATCAGGTCGGCGTCCCTGCCGTCCTTAGGAAGATGGACAGGTAGCATCCTCCCTGCGTTCACACTCTGCTGCTGGGAAATTACTCCTATTCTCGCACCTCAGTCCCTTGTGAAAAAGAAGTAAGTCTGGATAGGGGGGAAGAATGACAGATTAGCCATCAGCTCTGGAAGTAGTCGCCGGGACAGAGAGGCTGGCCTGGCGCTGACTCCCCAGGGCTCCTCTCCAGTTTCCGCACTCCATCAGGCCCTGGGTGAAATGGCTCGGAAGGGAGGCGAGCCGGCACCAGCACAATTAAATTAATTTCCAGCAGCTGCATGGGATTAAAATCACCCACTTCTCCTCTCCGGTCTCTGTCTAATGTTCCTGAAAACGATCTCCTGATCCTGGGCTGCTCCTCCCTTCCCTTCCTCCTGATCAGTTTGAGCACATTCACTCTGGACCGCTTTGCCCGTCCCAAGCCGCCCTTCCTACCGCTAGGTTTGGCGGGGAGGCACGGTCCTAGAGACCACGCCCCCGCCTGCTTTGCTCGGTGTGTGTTGGGAACACCCGTGTGTGTACCCATGCACGCGACTTGGCATACTGTCTTGGTATAAGCCCAGCCCCCGCACCCTTCTTCCTGGAGAAATTTCCTCAAAGGAGTCACCTCTCTTGGGAGAATCACAGGGAAACAGATGAGTTAGCTGCTACTAAGCGGAGAAAACTAGTAGGAAAGGAAGCAGGTGCCTTTGGACAGAGGTTAAGCGCCCCAGGAGCCAACTGGACAGGCAGCTTGTCCGCACAACTTGCACTGTGAGACAGGCTTCCAGGAGGGGACCAGGCTTCCCTTTGACTCTGTCCCGGCCACCACCTGCCTGTTTCTCTCTAGGAACTGTGGGCCTCCCACAGGGCGTAGGCACGGGTCTCCCCATGTTCCCGTATGGCAGTCAGCGCAACTCAAAGCCTTGAATGCCAGTTATAACCGTGAGGCCTAATCCTTTCTGTGCCTTCCGTATAACTGACGCTGGAATCCATTCAGCTTGAGTTTTCTGCCGCACTCTGCCCCTGCACATGCGTCTGCCGAGTGGAATTGTGGTGTGGGGACTTGCATTCTGGACTTGCTTCTGCTCCCTTCCCAGCTGTATGACTGTGGCTACATGGACATGGCCTCCTTCTCTGGTCATCTCCGAGGTGTCCTCAGCCTGACACTCTGACTCTCTGTACCCAGGCGGGTCTCCATCAACCTCAGCTACCACGGCCTGGGGGTGGGGCAGGTGCCCACGGATACTGTTGCACTTGGAAGCCCCCCACCACCACAGGACACCACGGGGGAAGTGATGTGGGAATGGAAGCAAATGTCACCCTCACCCTGGCACGGCCCCTGTCCCGGTGGCTGGACTTCAGACGGTGCAGTGTGCCTGGGGGAGCTGGGAGCAGCCCACTGTCCCACGTGTCTCGATGGGACTGTGCAGTCAGCTCTGAGTTACTGGAACAGACATCTGCGATGGTCAACTTAAAAAGAGGGAAGGTTGACTGGGGTTCACAGCTTTGGAGATTTCAGTTCAGGTCAGTCAGTGTGTTGCTTTTGGGGCTGTGGTGAGGCAGCACATCATGGTGGGAACATGTGGCAGAGGAAGCTCCTCAGCCAACGGCAGGCTGGAAATAAAAAGAGGAGAGGTCAGAGTCCTAGTATCCCCTTCGAGGACACACCCAAATGACCCAGCTTCCTCCCACCCGGCCCACTTCCTAGAGTTCCAACACTTTCCAGCAGCACCGTAGGCTGGAAACCAGTTCTTAACACAGGGCCTTTAGGGGCTTTTCCAGATCCAAGTTATAACTGGAACAACAGGAAACAGAGTAAAGAAAAGAGGTGACCTAACGGCTCTCCCCAGTGTAGAGCCTACTTTATGCCAGCTGCTACCCCAGGTCTTGAGAAAGAGCCACTTGGTCATTCCTGTGAACAACTCCACAGGAGTGGTGCTCCTATTATCCCCATTAATGGACGAAGAAAGTAAGCCATAGAAAGTTTACCCAGCTAAGTGAATGTTAGGGAGTCTTACTTTAGTGCCATAATTTTATTTTTTTAATTTTTTGGTGTTTTTTTTTTTTCCGGTACCGGGAATCGAACTCACAACCTTGCGCTTGCCAGGCAGGCGCTGTGCTGCTGAGCTAAATCCCCAGCCCCTAGTGCCATAATTTTAACCATTACATTCTGTTGCTTTCCAAAGAGAGTTTCCCTGTGGGCCTACAGGGTGGCTTGAGAAGTGGTAAATTGCAAAGCGCCTTCTAGGACCTGCATGCGAATCCTGCCCAGGTGACCCTCCATTTAGAAGAAGGTCATGTCAGGGGAAAGGAGGGAAGCCCCACAAAGCTCCAGGACCTGCTTGTTAGTGAACCGGCTCCAAGTTCCTCCATTATCTGCATCTTTGCTGTTGCTCCAAGATGAGTGCTTGTGGCTTCACATCCCCGGATAAGGGACAGGGAGATGCTCTGTCCCCTGGGGATGGCTTTCTTATGTGTGACGTCTGAGGTGCAGCTCTCCCACCCCACTGATGTCAGCACTCTCTGCTCTGCCCCGTCTCGTGGACACCCTCCACGGTGGTTTATAGCAGGATGCCTCTGCTCAACCCACACCAACGCAGGCACAGGCATCCCCCCCTGGTTCTGCTGGAAACACCAGCTGGACACAGACCGGGGAGAGGAAGCCTGGGGTGAATGAGCAGAGCAGGCAGAGGCCGCCAGGGTCGGGGCCTGCTGTAGTTCGGATCTAAAGCATCTCCCAAAGGCCTGTGTGTGAAGGGCTTGGTTCCCAGGGCAGCACTTGGGAGATGGTGGACCCGGTGGCGAGGAACCGGAGGGAGTCCTCAGGTCATTGGACGTACGGCCTCGAAACGGGTTGTGGGGTGCTGGTCTCATCCTCCTCTTCTCTTTTGCTCCCTGGCCTATGAGGTGAGAGGTTCTGCTTTACCAAATGCCCCCGCCATGCTGTGCTTCCTTACCACAGGCCCAAATGCAATGGACCAGTCACTCTTGGGTAGAACATTCCAAAACTGTGAGCAGAAATAAACCTTTGCTCGATAGGAGTTGATTGTCTCAGGTATTTTGTGGTAGGGACAGAAAGTTGGCTAACACAGTAGCTAAGCATCCCCAGGCCCCACCGTCAGCTCTGGCCCATTACCAGCTGGGGCTGGGCCCTTGAGGTGAGGCCATGGGCTGCACTAGCCTCTCACCACAGAAGTAGAGGAGTGTTATGGTTGATACATTGTGTCAACTTGAGTCTAGAGGTTTGGCTAAGTGACTCAGCAG
>NW_004955412.1:15627974-15644258 GCF_000276665.1 Chinchilla lanigera | reverse complement strand
CTCTGGCTGTTTGCTGTTCGGCTACCATTCCCCCCTTTGCTCTTGTTGCTTTGCTATCTTCTGCCTGGGAGCCAGCCAGGTATGAACTGAAACCTCCACAAACTATAAGCTAAATAAACCTTTCCTTCCTTCATTTTGGACGTTGGGTATTTTGTCTCAGCAACCAGAGAAAAGTAACCAAGACAAGGAGGAAGAGGGTGGGGGAGGTGAAAAGGGGAAACAACACGAAAAGAAAGTGAAGAGGAAGATGAATAAAAGTCCCAGCTGATGCAAATATTGACACAACCATTACGAGGGTAAATAAAACTCCCATTTGTGTTATGCAAGTGCGATATCCTCCGAATACTTCTGTCTTGAGGAAGTTTTTATTTCGCCATAGAAGAAAAATGTTTTCATATTCTCTCCCGCCGCTCAGACCCAGAACCCAGCAAGGCCTTGTGCCCTCGAGAGCCATAATATTATTTGTTAACATTTTTATGATGCCAAATGGTCTGGAGGAGAATGGGCGCCATTCTTTAGCTGGGAAACCATATGGCACGTCGAGTAATAAATAAGGTATTGTGATAGTTAATGAACCTAATTGCCAGCAAAGGCTTTAATACAGAGACTGTGCTGCTGAGAATTTAGCACCGCATTAGGGATGCTGCGGAGCTCCCCTGACTTCTGAGGCTTAATTTAAGTTCTATATTGCAAACTCCAGAAAATAATTCCAAACCCTCCTGCTGGAAAAGCAACCTGCTGGTAGACTGTGATTATACCGAATTACTAAAATCACAATCAATTTTATACACACAGTTAACCCTTGCCAGGAAGTGCTCCCAGAGAGGAAAGGATCGGGATTGTATCCCGTCCTACCCGTGACTCTGGATTGGAAGGACAGGGACAGTCAGGAAAGGTGCAGGGCGTAAGAAGGGGTCAGAGCCAGGGCTCCTGGCTTCCATGACAGGAGACCTCGGGGAGGGGCTGACAGAGACTCGATCACAGTCACAGCCTGCTAGACGTCTCCAGTCCTGCAGGGTCCCCTTTCTTTTGGGACAAGAAGACAGAGGGTCTTGGAGAGAGGGTCTGGGCTCACCCTCCACTCCTGGGCGGCAGGGATCCCCGGCAGGAAGAGAACGGAACCATTCCCGCTATTATTCCATAAGTCAAGGTTATTAACTAGAGAAGATCAAATCGTGGCAGTCAAATAACCTTGCACTGTGTAAAATGTAAATGCCGAACAGCTGCCGCCGAACTTTCACGGTGTCTGGAAGGGTCCCTGGGTGAGAGAAGCTCACCGCGGCACAGCAGGAGGAGAGGAGCCAGGGTAAAGGCATTTTTCCCCATCTCGTTGCTGGAGCTCGCCGGGAGCTGTACTCACCCCCAGCCCCAGCGGAAGTGGAGGCAAACGGTCAGCAGTAGAAAGGGAGCAGCCAGTGAGCTGGCCACGCCTTGTGAGAGGGGAGAATGCTTTGAGGCCCTACCTCCCTTCCCAGGACAGCTGCTGGCCTCAGGGCACCTCTCACCCGCCAGGCTATGTCCTGCGGCAGTGCCCCAGGCTGTGGTTTGGAAAGCTCAGAAATGTCTTTTCCGGGAGTGTCCTGGAGGGGTCGGAAGACCTCACTTGCTGGACCCTGGGCTAAACTTTCCTCCCTTCACAGAGGGTGGAGTGGGGCAGATTGAGAGTGGGAGTGGATATGGAAATAAGGAATCTTGGTGTACATCAAAAAGACAATGGAAGCTGGGTGTGGTGGTGTATGCTTGTATTCCCAGCACTCTCAGAAGCTGAGGCAGGAATATCAACAAAGTTTGAGCCCAACCTGGGCAATTTAGTCACTTGGTAAGAACTTGTCTCAAATTTTTTTTTTTTAAAGGGCCGGATATATAGCTCAGTGACACAGTGCTTGCCCGGCAAGCTTGAAGTCGTGAGTTCAATTCTCGGCATCCCCCCACCTCCAAATTAGAGGGCTGAGGCCATATCTCAATGTGAAGCTCTAGGTTCAGTCTACTACAAGAAAAGAAAGGGAGGGCTGGGGATATAGCTCGGCGACATAAGCACTTAAGTGCTTGCCTGGCAAGCCTGAGGTCATGAGTTCGATTCCCAATACCCCCTCCCCAAAAAAAGGAAAGAAAAGCAAAGAAAGGGGAAGGGCAACAGGAAGAGAAAGAGGGGAGGGAGAAGCAAGGGGAGGGGGAGGAGGAGGAAGAGGGGAAAGAGGAAGAAGAAATGGAGAAGGAGGAGGATGGAGGAGGATAAGACAGGGAAAGAAACTGAGACTGGAGAACTCCACAAAGTCAGAAATGCACACAGGGACCTTAGAAAAGTCACTGAGACCAGAAAGCAGACAGAGGCAGGTGTAGAAGAAGGTCTGGCTCAAGATGTGAGACCCTGAAAGAAGTGATCTGTGTCCTACCCCTTCGCGAAATCTAGAACAAAGCTCCGTCCCTGCTGTGGACTAGGGCACATTCAGCCTCATTTGTGGACAGGGATGGAGATCTCGGGTAGATTCCGCAGGCCCAGCAGTAGTTTTATGGGACAGAGCCTTAGGACCTCTGGCACTGAGGAGCTCTGTGTATACAGCCGTGTGAGGCTTGGGGAGCTGGAGAATGGAGATGAGGCATTGCTGTGGGTGTTAATCTTCTTGAAGGCAGGGAGTTTATCTGTTCTTAGCAGCCAGCCTGTACATACTCAGGAACCTGAACAAGATAGACATCAGAGGCGTGTCCTCCACAGGTGAACAGGAAGGAACGCACCTGCGTCCATCCAACTTGCCAGGCAGGCGGTGTGGTTGACGGTTCTTCCAGGCAGCCCTGGCGGGGTATAGGATCACCATATAGGGAAGTGGGGGCCAACTACCTGGTCATCCCGTTGTTGGAGTGGGACTATCCCTGCTGGTGAGGACTCCTCGCTGGGCTGTGTGATCAGCCTGAAGTGGATGCTATTGGCCGCCTTGGTCCTGAAGTGGATGCTATTGGCTGCCTTGTTTGTCATTCCTGCCACCCGAGCCCAGTGCTAGGAGAAGCTGACACTTCAGAGGTCTACCTAACGTCTGCCTATTGACATAGTAGGTGAGGAGGAAGGGCCATAGGACCCGCATAGGCCCTCTCTAACCCTGATGGAGCTTTATGATCAATTTCAGGAGCTCTTGAAAAGCAAAAGTGCAGGACCAACACACAGAGGCTCCAACCCAGAGACCTAAGGTGAGTCCCCAGCCTGTGCAGATGTTTAGGGACCACGGGAGCTCCTTGGTCTATTTCTCTGGGGGCCCTATTTCCCTGAAGGAGTTCTGCACCCTGTCCTCCCTCCTTCTTCCCTCCTCAGGTCCAGGCTACCCTCCCCTGCCTGGGTAGCTTAGCAATGGAGGGAACACAGAGAATCTATTTAAACTGCAAGCAAGATACAAAAGCAAAAGGAAGACATTGTTAACTTGATGATGATTAAACCCTAGGTCAAGGGCACAGGTAAAGTTGCCAAATTTGTATGTATGGTGGTCTTTCCTGGAAAGACCTAGGAAAGACCTACCTAGTTCCTGAGTATGTACAGATCTTATACCCCGCCAGGGCTGTCTGGAACTGAAAGTATAGAACCCAGTGCCCTTGGCCCAAACGGACTTCGGCCTTTCTGTATTTCACAGATGAGGACCATCAAGGGCAAAAAGGTACTACCACTCTACAAAGGACAATGTCAGAATTGACCCAAACTCAGCGTCTGGAGTTTTCTTCTGGGGTATTCTGCATCTTCGTCCTTCAAGATGCATCCTCTGGGCATTTAGAAGACATAACAAGAACTATTCCAGATTCATGTTCCTGCATTGGGTGTGAGAGGGACTGAAGGACCCCTGGGAAGTTTCTAGTTCTGAGATTGTACTTGTCATCTAGTCAGAGAAAGTTTTACAAAACTGACAGTGCCATATATATATTTTGTGTGCATGTGTGCACTGGAAAATGAATCCCAAGACCTTTGCACTGAGCTACATCACCAGCCCAGTTTTAATTTTTAAAATTTTTATTTTTATTAGTACATGCTTATAATACATGAAGAATACATTCATTGTGGGGAGTTGGTATATGTGCATAACATGTCTTCATTCTTTTTATTTCCTCTTCTCCTGCCATATATATATATATATATATATATTTTTTTTTTTTTATTTATTTATTTTTTTTTTTTTGAGACAGGGTCTTGCTATGCACTTCAGGCTGGGCTTGAGCTCACTTTGTAGCCCAGGCTGGTCTCAAATTCGCACGATCCTCCTGCCTCAGCCTCCCGAGTACTGGGATTACAGGCGTGCGCCACCATGCCCAGCTATATTTTCAATATAATATGAATATAAGAGACCTAGAGTGAAGGACCTCATCTAACAAGGCTTGCTGGGAAGGGACTCAAGACTATAACGACGAGTATTTACTGTTACTCCATCATCCAGCTCTGTGCTAAAGGCTTTGAGAAATCACAAAAGTAGAAGAGACAGTGTCTGCTTATAGTAGCTGGCAGTCTAGTCAGAGAAGTGATAAGACCTGAAAGGGCCAGAGAATTCTAGAGCAAGCAGGTCACTGATCTAAGCCATGGCACCCAGACACGGGTACTGTCCTCACTTGCTCTAGATTCTAAGAAGTAAAGAAAGTTGGACCAATTTGGACCCAACTCCTGGCAAAGGGAACCTTGGGTAAGGAGGTGAGAGGCTGGGGGAAGGGCGCTTTCTCAAGGTCAAGGTGTACTGAGACAAAGCTGGACAGGGGCTCTGGGGCTGGCTAGATCTTGGGGCCAGCCCGTGGCCTTGTAGGCTCCAGCTCTTCCTCTCCCAGTGGGCAGTAGTGAGACCCCTCGACAGGCCCAGGGCCCTGTTGTGTCAGACAAATGCTGAGCTCCAACGAGTGTGGACTTGATACTATATATAAGTACACTTTACAATCCTGAAGACGCTTTCTACTCAGAGGAGACCACTGGAATATTTTATAGTGATGTAGATCAAGGGAAAAGAAGGAGAATAAATAAAAGGGAGGATAATTATTTGATGGAGTTCTCTTAGGATATGCCACAGCAGGGAATGCTTACAAAGAATACATACTACTAGAGAGATGCAGCTATTCACTCATCAGGCTAAACTATAAATTGTCAGAAGCGGGAAGGGGAGGAAAGGAATGGGAGAGACTCGGGTGCCCACCTCGCCATCAGCACCGGCTTTCGCTCTGCACCTTGCTTGCAGCGGCTCCGTGGATCAGCCCCAGCAAGGTCCCGCAGAAGGGAGACGCTGCCTAATAAATGTCTCCGGAAAATTACGACTGTACTGCTACAGTAAAAAGATGGCGCCGTTTATCTCCACACCATCTGCACAGGCTCATTTGTTGCTCCAGAGGCAGCCCACACGCACCCAGTGAGTCTGGAAGTCTCCAAGAGTTGGGCCGTTTTCTTCCCGAGGATGTGGTAGGACTGCAGACGCTAATTTCTCTTCTGGCTCCCTGCGGTCCAGCTGGAGGAGGCCTTTGACTGGACCTCCTGGGGGCGCATGCCATTCACTGCAGCATCAGACCCAGTCCTCGGGGTGGGGACCAGCGGGTTTCATCTGCCTGTGCAGATGAAAAGGGACAGGGAACACCCTCCATTGCTTACCCACCCCATCATCTATAGGGCAAATACTAAGGAGTGTTCGCTAAGTACCAGGCACTGTGATGGAAATTAGGGATACCTGTATAATGGCAGGCACTTCCCGAAGGTTCTCATTCAAATGTCGTCTTCTCAAGGAGGTCTTCTCTGGGTTTCCTTATCTAAAATTACAGCCACCACCCTTTCTACCGCAGAAGCTGCCCTGCTCCACCAGCGTTCTCTCTGTCTCTTTGCTATTTAGCGTGTGTGGATGTCCGGCTGTGTTCACCCTCAGGCCAGCAGCTGTGTCTCTTTGCAGGTGACTGCCTCCAGGCTACTGGAACCTGTTGTGCTAGAAGGGCCCTGGAATGGTCGTCCAGCTCCTACTCCCTGCTAGGCACTGCCTTACCCGGTGACTGATGCCTGCAAACCTATCAACACACCAGCACTCTTTCCCCAACGCTGCACCACTGTGATGTGTTTGGTGTTGTTGGAACATAAACTGCTGGGGAGGAAGTAGGATGCTATCAAACCAGGAATGTGAGACGGTTATGTTGTTCAGGGGCCACGGTCTTTTACGGGATGTGCGCTGAACTCGTTCCAGTGACAAGGCTAGAGGTGGTATTGTGAAATCCAGCAGCCTAGAGGGACAGGCTGGGTCTGGCAGGATGAGGCTCCAGTCACTGCTCTGACCTCAGTCTAGTTTCCCGTTCACCTGGAAGACACTGGCTGCTTCGGCATCTCCTGTGGTCCCTGTAGAGCAGCCACCGGGACCCTGAAGGCCATGACACAGATGGCGTGAGACCCCTTCCTTCTCTCCCCCAGGACGCTCCTGCTCCCTTCCCCCGCCCCTCTCCTCCACACCCAGCCCAAGAACCTCAACCCACACTGCTGCCTCAGGAGAAGGGAGCTCTGTTCTTTCTAGTATGTGCGGGAGCCTCTGAGACTTTCCTCTGGAGCTCACCTGAACTGGCCGGGACACTGGGAAAACAAGGACCAGGTTACAGTGTGAGGGGGCTCTTTCAGGAGCCAGCTGTGGTGCCATGGAGAAGACACCTGACCCAAGCTTCAGGACGGTGGAGGGTGAACTAGCTGTGTCCATGTGAGAGTGGGAAGTCACGGGGACCACAGAATAATCTGGGTGATTGTAAGGTGTGAACAATGAGCGTGCGACGCATGAGCTGGGGAAGAGGCCCTGGAGAGGAGGGGTGTGCTGCTGGCTACTCAGGAAGTTTAACAGAATTCGGTACTGAGTAGATGTTTCGCATGTGGGGGGGTTAAATCTGTGCGAACAGATTTTTTGAGGAGAAAAGAAGGCAGAATAAAGACCAAGAAGGGGAGGGGCTGGGGATTTAGCTCAGCGGCAAAAGCGCCTGCCTGGCAAGCGCAAGGTCGTGAGTTCGGTTCCCGGTACCGGAGAAAAACCAAAAAAAAAAAAAAAAAAAAGAAGGGGAAAGAGGAGAAATAAGGGATAAGAGCTACTACAAGGACGGCTGAAAGATAAACAGAAGGACCGACACCCAGAGACGTGGGGGAGAAGCAGTCAGAGTCAGCAAAACTCCTAGAGAGACTTCCCTTAACAAAACTTATTTGGAACTAATTTTAGATTCCCTAAAACACTGACAAAATAGTACAGAGACTCCCACACACTGTTCACCCAGCTTCCCCTGAGGTTAACATCTTTCATGATCATAGCACAGTTATCAAAACCAGGCATTAATGTTGGTGCAATACCTTTAATTAAACCACACACTTTATTCAGATTTCACCAGTTTTCTAGTGAGAGTCAGAGGGAAAAATAAACATCGAGAACCAGAGAGGGAGAGGAGGTCCCCGTCTGTCCTCCTAGGGAAAGGTTTACAGAGCTTTGACCCATGGCAGCCTGAGGGCGTGGGCTTTCATCTTTAACTTGCACCACACATCAAGCCCCTCCTGCACAACTGTCTAAAGATCGGATCGAGTCAGGTGTGCCAGCACAGAACCAGAGGGATGGTCATGAGTGTCCACAGGGAGCCAGCGCACAGTTCTTTGTCTCATTGAAGCCTCCGTAGCATCCCGGTCTGTGGCTTATACCAACAGGTATTTCCAAGGAGTCCAATGCAGAAATCTTCAAATGTTAGGTTCTCAGCCTCATCCTCCAGAGAGAGGTTCCTGTGGTAAAGCCCTTTGCTAAGCTTTTCTCCCTAAACGCCTCCTTTGGGGGGTACTGTCATGGCAACCGAGATCTTAATCCCTGTCCCTTGAAGTTTATACTTCAGGGTCCAAGGGGAAGTTTATCACAGTTGTACAGGAAGGAAAGAAGACTTTTAACCCAACACTTTTAACCCAACACTGGGATCCCGAGCAGCCTGTCCCCTTGATTTGGGAACTAGGCAGCCTAGAGAAGGTGAACTGTCAGTCACCAAAAGGTTCATCAATTGTCTCTTCCTGGGCCCATTCAGCTTGGAGGGCAGCCGCCTATAGCAGATTGCAGGTGTGGAGAATGACAGTCCAACCAAGGCCCCCCAAATCCCCTTCTCCCCCATAGCCTGACCCCAAAGCTATAGAACAGCCCTATGCCTAGGAGCCTGAATAGTGACATGTCTGATGGCTTCTTTAATAAAGTCCCTTTCTGTACATCTTTGCTTCCTTAAGGGACACAAATCTGCCATTTTATCCCCTCTTGGCAGCCTGATTGTTACCCCTAGTGACTGGGCAGGCCCTGGAGATTTTTGAAGCCCAGTGGCAGCGCTTGGGCTGGGGATATAGCTCAGCAGCACAAGCACCTGCCTACCAATGGCAGCCCTGTCAGAGGAAAGGAAAAACCAAACTTGATTACCAGCAGATGGAAAGGCAAAGCTATGGCATGTCCCTAGCACAAAGGACCTGTGGTTCCAGGCCAGAGGAAACGGCCCTTGCTGGGACTCCTAGGCCATCTCAGAACAAGGCAGCTGTGTGTGTGTGTGTGTGTGTGTGTGTGTGTGTGTGTGTGTAGAATGTAGAAGGGAGGGAATGGAAGCACCTATTAGTTGAGGTGCTCTTTAGCAGTATAGACTTAGATAACATTACATCATACGCCTCCAGTCACCAGGAGTGTACACTGCACGGAATTTCTCATTGAGCCCTTTGTCCCCCAAGTATTCAGAGATAACTGATCTTTGTCTCAACTGATCAAGACAGGCAAGGGGGAGCAGGAAAGGGAGAATCTAGGACTTGAAATAATTTTTCTCAGGTTCTTCATGTTTTCCTACTTGATTCAACCCCACCCCCCAAATAATGAATGAAACTGACCAACTTTCATCTTTTCTCCCTAATACCAACAGCTGGCTGATCCTGAAGCAGAAGAATTCAGTTTAGCTTTGTCACCCAGCACAGGGTCCATTACATAGTAGGTTCTCAAAAATGTCAGTTGAAGACATGAACATGTGGCAGACATAGAAGTAGCTTGGTAACTGGGTAATACTGAGGAATGAGCCTTGGAATGAGAAAGAACTGAGTGCAAATTTGGGACCTGCTCTTTCCCATGTTCCCTTAGCCAAGTTCCATGGTTGCTCCTGGCCTCCATCTGTTTCAGTTAGAAAAGCAAAGACAGCTCACCACCTTCTTCAGTGCTGTGATGAGAATTAAATAGGGAATGGGCGTGCAGCTCAGTGCCTG
Organism: Chinchilla lanigera; assembly: GCF_000276665.1. Lineage (NCBI taxonomy): Eukaryota > Metazoa > Chordata > Mammalia > Rodentia > Chinchillidae > Chinchilla > Chinchilla lanigera. Next base: position 15,635,059 of record NW_004955412.1, on the reverse strand, counting down.
ATGTGCGGTAGATAATAAATAGCAGCTATTTAGTGATTGTTTTTCATAGATGGAACCACTCAGGGAAGTTTCCAGAGAACATTAGCAAAGAGGTCATACTTGGGTGGTTTAAGGACAGTCCTGCCCAGAGGCAGAAAGATGGATGCTCAAGGTGGAGAGTTAAGCCCCATGCTGGCCTCGGGTTTCTTAGATTCTTGATTCCCATTGCTGGTGGGATACAGTTGCTTTCCACTGTCTGGGGAAAGCCAGGACCTGAAGCATAAACTGAGCAGCCCTATCACATCATCTTCCAGGGGTTGGGGGCTCTGCAGCTCCCCAGGGTGCACATGGCCCCCCACTTCTGTCTTCCTCCTTTGTTTTCTCTTTCTCCTCCTCATGCTCATCTAAAGATGATCCCACACCCATACCCATCAGCCACTCAGGAACCAGTGCAGCTCTGGCCAGGGGTGTGAGTTGTCTTAGGCACCAGAAAACACTTTTCTCCCCCAGTTATCAGAAGGTAGCACCCTAGAAGGTAGAGATAGTGTTTTACTCCTGCTCGCACCTTACACATAGTAGTTGCCTGATAAATCCGTGTTGATGGTGCGGAGGAGGAACAAGGGTGCTTCAACACAAGGGCAGGCCAGACAGAGAGGCTGAGACAGGCTAGGTTAGACACTGTAATGTTTGGCGGCAGTAACATCTTGGAAAAGCCTGGCTACCTGGCTACCTCTCCACGGCCGTGAGGGTTTCATGAGTTCATTACCACTGGCACCATAGCCAGCTAAATAACCGTCTGTGGCATTTCATGCTTGCTACCACAATATCTCCCTCTTGCTCTCACCTTCTCCTGCCTTCTGATCTTCTGCTTCCTTGTGATTCCTCTTCTGCCTTTTTCCCCTCCAGCCTGTGGCTTAGTTAGATCCCAGGGGCACCTGTGGGAGGAGCCAGTGGGGCAGGCTCAGCCCCCAATGCTGGAGGCAGATGAGAGAGCTCCCTCCTCTACCTTGTCCAAGAGAGCGTGAGGTAGGGCTCAGGTGAAGCTCTGCCCTGCACCCCCAGGACAGGAAACCCTGCGGAGCACCTTGTGTGGCAGGTGGCGGGTGGAGTGCCAAGCATTTCCACACCTCTCCTCTCACTGACTGCCACAACGCTGCAAAACAGAGATATTCTCCCCAATTTTCTAGATGGAGAAGAATGAACCTCAGTGAAGGGAAATATCAGAGGCGGTGGTCTGGAGTTGGGTGCCTGCATCAGACTTGCCTTGGGGGGGGTATGAAAACCCAGATTATGTGGGTGTAGTAGCACACATCTGTAATCCGAGCTACCCTGGAGGTTGAGGTGGGAGAATAGAAAGTTCAAGGCCAGCCTGGGCAATTTAAAGAGACCTTGTCTCAAAATAAAGTTTAAAAGAGAGCTGGAGGTGCAGCTCAGTGGTACAGTGTTTGCCTAGCGCATGTGAGGCCCTGGCTTCAATTCCCAGTGCAGGATGTAAGATGAAAACCATGACTTGTGGGACACCAATTTAAGCTTAGGATCCCGTCAGTCTGGGATGGAGCCAGATGGGAACCAGCATTTCAACAAATTCCTAAGTGACACAGATTCTGCTGCTCAGGAACTGCACTACGAGGACCACTGTTTTGAGGGGTCATGGTTTGTAAGTGGAGGCCAAGCCAAAGACTGAAATGGATGTATCTGATCCTTCCCTACACCCCAGCTGGTTCCCCCCTGCAGAACGCCTGGACAGGGTCGCTATCATTGCCCTGAAATCTGTCCACTCGGAAGTTGCAGGGGTGGGCTGGGATCTTCTGTGAATACGAGGCCCCTGGAGTATGGGGTGCAGTAAGCACTAGTGAGTGCTCTGAGTTCCAGCACCAGGAAGAAGGTCCAAAGAAGGAGGCCCAGCCACAAGCCCAGCTCACCCGCCCTGGACTTCTTTTACAGGGTGGTTTGTGGGGACATTTTTGTGCTGGGATCAGCAGTGGTGAGGAGCTTAGCCCTGGCGGAATGAACAGCAGTCAGCTCAGACAATGGCGGCTCCACCACAGGGAAGTTCTGAATTGCTCCTGTGTTTGTTAACGAAGCCACTTTGCGGGATGTGGGGATGGGAAAGGGGGAGGCAGGCAACAGTATGCCTCTCTGTTTTTTGGCTCACTGGGGACTCTGTACAGAGCAGTCCCTTGGGGCTCATCACTGGAATTTGTGTCAACCCCTGTGCTTGATGAGTTCAAGCTTTGTACCTCCCGGTTAGTGGGACCCAGGAGGCTGGGGAACCCAGCTGCTCCCGTATGCCATTGGCATTCCTGCAGGCAGGGACCGACTCTGACCTTTCTGGGTCCCAGAAGAGAAGCCAGAGCAAGCATATTACCGCACCATAAAGTTACTCGGCAGCCACTCACTCGGCTCTTCAGAATTTCAAGCTAGCAGAGCATCTCCAGAGGGCTGCCGGGGGTGGGTGTAGCCACAGAGGCCCTTGGCGGCGGCACGTCCCATGGAATTGTGTTGCCTTGGGTCTCATTGCCTGGAGGTAAAGGTAGGCACTCGTCCTTCCAGGTCTGGTGCATTCCAGACACCCTCCATCTCTGCCTATCCTTCCAGGAACCCTGGATCACTCCTGCCTCAGAGAGATTTTACAGAACTCCAGGGTTAGAACATGGGACTGAGGAAACTATCCCTAGACAAAACAATAGTAAGAGCAATTATTGCTGTTACCTGTTCAGGGCATCTAAATGCTTTGTTAATCATCTCATTGAACAATGGCACGTACTGTGATCAGCAACATTTCATTGATCAGAAAACTGAGGTGCCGAGGGGTTGAATAACTTGGCCAGTACCACACAACTCAACAGGAAGTGAGGCAAGTCCTCAACCAGGGTAGGTTAGGCTCCAGACCCTTGACCTCTCCTATCTACTGCAGCCCACCCCCTCCTATTTCCTACCGCAGCGGCCTAAGCTGGCTTGGAATCCCAGTCCCACAGGTCATGTAACCACAATCACTAGTGTTCTGTGACACAGGGAGATACGTTGCTTTGTAGAAGATGAAATGACAGGAAGATGGCAGTGAGGACAGAGGATTCTTAGGGGACAAGGCTGTGACTCTGGAACCTGGGATGTAGTAGAAAGCACTACAACATGGAATCAGCTGACCGAGCTCCTCAGCTGGCAGACTAGGCAGACCAGGAAGGGAGCTGTCTAAGTCAGGGTGCCTGGCAAAGATGCTAGCAACCTTCCCTGGGACAGGGGCCGTATTTGAGGGGGGGGGGAGACATTGGATTTTATGAAAGTCTGCGTTTGAGGCAATGACATATTTGGGGTCTTTTATTTTTCAGTAATAACATGATGAATGCATAAGCAGGTACAGTGAATATGTAGAATGAGAAAAAGAAGTCAGAGTAATTCACACATTGTAAAAGCTAGGAAATACAGCAAATGTTCATTTTTTGCCAGGGCCTTGGAAGACGTTTGTGCAAATGAGGGATGATGGTGCTTAGATTTCCATAAATATGCTTCTGCTTAAACAAGTAAACACATGAAGCTTTGCGGGGACATTAAATACAACCCATAGCAGTGACGAATTAATTTTGAAGGATGAGGGAGAGTGAGTTTATAGTAATTTCTGGGTTTGGGTTTGGGGTTGACTAAGTGAAAGATGATTCCTTTACTGGTTTGTTTTGTTTTGTTTTTGAGACAGGGTCTCACTATGTAGTCCAGGCTGGCCTTGAACTCAGGGCAACCTTCCAGCCTCAGCCTTCTGATTATGGGATTATGGGGATGCTCCACCACAGCCCGCTGATTCCTTTACTATAACAGTGTCTTCTGGCTGAGTTTAAGCCTCACCAGATCATAGGAAAAAATACTATCACAATAACAATGAAATGACAATGTTATAAGCTCAAAGCCCTCACCCGCAGATCCTTGAAAAATTCTCCCCAAGAACTCCTGGCATTCTAAAGAGTTTTCACCCACATTCATCAATCGCTGACTAATGTCACCACTGAATGGGACCTCTGTTGAGCCAAAGACTACTGTGCCTGCCTTCTTGTCAGCATCAGTAGCCAAGAAGAGCTCACCCCAGGTGTGCAGCCGCTACAGGAGGCGCAGTCTCCCTTTATGCTGAGTTCTGTCCTGGAGTCTGGAAGCTCTGTTTGGCCTCTCCCAGTGCGCCTCACTGGCCTTATGCGCCCGGAATCCAAATGCCGAGTCTCCATCCCCAGGTGCAAATCATCCCTAGCCGAGTGTTTCCTTCACATAAACAGATACTTGAAGACCTGAGTATTGCCTAAATCTTGGCAAGGGGAGGGGTTGTTTCTTTTTTTTTGGTGAGGGGCTGGTGTTTTGTTTGTTTATTCCTACTATGTTGCTTTCTTTGCCTTGTTCTGGATCTCAAATACATATAGCTGAGTTAAACATAAACCTCCGTTCATATTACCTCCGAAATATGTAAGATCTCCTTATGTCTTCTGTCTCTTATTTCCATTCCTAGAGTGACCGTATATTTACACACAAACAAGGACACATTTGAGAGGAAAGGGAGGCTCTTTAGGAATTGTGGGAAAAAATGTTTGCCAGCCATTCTTCAGACAAAAGATTTGGGACCACAGGCTTGAACCAGGACCTGGGGGAAAGAGGACCTGCAGTCATATGGTCACCCTGCTTCTACTGCACATCTGCTCCTGTGTCCCTCTAAGAAACCATTCTATTTTATTTGTAGGTTTTTGTTTGTACATATACTTTTAAAATTTTTTTATTTTAAAGAGAAAAAAGTAAAGCAATATTTGAAAACAAGATAATAGGAGACCAACAATGGTTAATAACTGTTTATTTTTATCTTTAAATTAGTTACTCAGAGTACAAGATATAGGCATTTAATTGTCCGGACAATGTTAGCACAAACCTTTCTTTTCAATGAACTAAGAGAAATTAGTAGTATAATGATCTTAACTATTTTTTTTTTTTCGTACTGGGAATCGACGATCTTAACTATCTTATATGTGTGTGTGTGTATATATATATATATTTTTTTCTTTTCCCTTCTTTTTTTTCTCCTTTCCCTCATTCCAGTTTCCCTGTCCTTTTGAACAATTTCTTCTCATTTTACAATATCTATTGTACATTTTGGATCTTATTTACTCTTTCAGCTTCTCACACTAGGGAGACAATGTAAAGTTTACGCTTGTGTGTCTGGCTTATTTCACTTAGGAGTATGGTCTCAAGTTGCATCCATTTACCTATGAAAGTCTCCAGTTTATCCTTCCTTATAGCTGAGTAGTATTCCATCATAGAAAAAGACCACATCTTTTTTATCCAATCCTCTGTTGATGGGCATTTGTGTTGTTTCCAACATCTAGCTATTACAAATTGTGCTGCTATAAACATGGGTGCACATATATCACTGTGGTGTGATGTTTTTAATTCTTCTGGGAAGATACCCAGAAGGGGAATAGCTGGGTTTAAGTAGGACCTCCAACCCTAGTTTCTTGAGGAATCTCCACACTGATTTCCACAGTGGTTGCACCAGTCTACACTCCCACCAACAGTGAAGAAGGGTTCCCTTTTCCCCACAGTCCTACCAGCATTTGTTATTGGTTGATTTCTTGATGATAGCCATTCTCTCTGGGATGAGATGGAATTTCAATATTGTTTTAATTTGCATCTCTTGAATGACCAGTGACATTGAATATTTTTCATATATTTATTTGCTGTTTGTATTTCTTCATCTGAGAAGTGTGTATTCATCTCAGATGCCCATTTTTGGATTGGATCTTTAAATTTGAGAGGTCTGTCTTTTTAAGTTCTTTATGTGTTCTTGATAGTAATCCTTTGTCTGAAGAACAGCTGGCAAACATTTTTTCCCACATTGTGGGTTGTCTCTTCATTCTGTTGGTGGTTTCTCTTGCTGTGTAAAAGTTTTTTAATAAGATGAGATCCCAGTTGTTGATCCTTTGTGATAGTCCCTGTGCAACTGGAGTTCTCTTCATAAAGTCTTTGCCTACACCATTGTGTTCAAGAGTTATATCTATTCTGTCTTCCAGAAGATTTAATGTTTCTGTTTTAATATTTAGATCTTTGATCCATTTCAAATTTAGTTTAGTGCATGGTAAAAGATATGGGTCAAATTTTAATCTTCAGCATGTGCACAACCAGTTTTTCCAGCACCATTTATTAAAGAGGCTATCTTTCTTCCAGTGAATGTGTTTGGCACCTTTGTCAAAGATAAGGTGGCTAAGTATACCTGGAGTTATTTCTGCATCTTCTGGTCCATTGATCTTTGAATCTTTTTTTTGTCAGTACCATGCTGTTTTTATCACCATAGCTTTATAGTATAATTTCAAGTCAGGGATTGTGATGCCTCCTGTCTTGCTTTTGTTGCCCAGAATTGCCTTTCCTATTCAAGGTCTCTTCTGTTTCCAAGTGAATTTTAGGATTGTTTTCTCTAATACTGTGACATATGCTATTGGAATTGCATTAAGTCCATAGAACAGTTTTAGAACAGTTTTATCACTATACTGGTTCTTTCCATTTTCTGATATACTCTTTAATCTCCTTTTTCAGAGTACTGTAGTTTTCTTTCTTTTTTTTTGGTTTTTCTCTGGTACCGGGAACCAAACTCACAACCTTGCGCTTGCCAGGCAGGCGCTTTGCCGCTGAGCTAAATCCCCAGCCCCTAGTACTGTAGTTTTCAATGTGGAGGTCTTTTACTTCCCACATGAGGTTGATTCCAATGTATTTCATTTTTTGGATGCTATTGTGAAAAGTGTTGTTTCCCTAATTTCTCTCTCAGTGAGTTTGTTATTCATGTACAGGAAGGTTATTGATTTTTGAGTGCTGACTTTGTATTCAGCTATGCAACTGTATTTGTTTATTATATCTAGCAGCTTTTTAGTGGAGTTTTTGAAACCTTCTATGTAGAGTATCATGTTATCTGCAAATAATGATCGTTTAACTTCTTCCTTTCCTATTGTTGTTCCTTTTATTTCTTTTTCTTGTCTAATTGCTCTGGCTAAGGTTTGCAGTGCTATACTGAATAAGAGAGCAGACAGTGGACATCCTTGTCTTGCTCCTGATTTTCAAGTAAAAGCTTTCGGTTTTTGTCCATTTAGTATGAT
>NW_004955412.1:15550343-15626573 GCF_000276665.1 Chinchilla lanigera | reverse complement strand
ATTTGTTCAAAACTTTGGTTCAGTTCCAATACTTCATTGTTGATTTTTTGTCTAGTTGATCTGCCTTTTTGTGACAGTGGGGTATTGAGATCCACTAATACAGTTGTATTAGTGCTTATTTGATTTTTCATGTCCATTAATATTTGTTTTATTTATTGCATAGATATTTATGCTTGTTATCTCTTCCTCTTGGATTGTTCCCTTTACAAGGATGTAGTGACCTTCTTTGTCTCTCTTAAGCAGTCTTGGCTTGAAATTCCCTTCTCTGCAACTAGAATAGCTACCCCTGATTTTTTCCATCTTTTGACTTTCAGTCTATGAATTTTATTTTTGAATTAAATGTGTTTCTTGTAAGCAGCACATTGTTGGATCTTGCTGTTTGATCCATTCTACCAGTCTGTGTTTTGATTGGTGAATTGAGACCTTTGACATTGATGGTTATAACTGATATGTATTGATTTATCCTTGTCATGTTATTTTCCTGTTGTTGCTACCCCTTTTGTCCACCCCCTGTTTCATTATTTGCCTTGCCTGGTTGATTTCTTATGTTGGGGTTCATGGAGTTGTAGTCCTTGTTATCTCTTTCTAAAATGTCCTTCAAAACATTTTGTAATGCTGGTTTGGTGGTCGTAAATTTCCTCAGACGTTATTTGTCACGGAAGTATCTTATTTCTCTATCAGTTTTGAAAGGTAGTTTCATCAGGTACAACAATGTGGATTGAAAGGGGCTGGGGATTTAGCTCAGCAGCAAAAGGGCCTGCCTGGCAAGCGCAAGGTCATGAGTTTGGTTTCCGGTACCGGAGAAAAACCAAAAAAAAAAAAAAAACAAAAAACAAACAAACAAAAAAACAAAACAAAACAAAAAAAAACAATGTGGATTGAAGGTTTTTTTCCTTTAGAACTTGAAATACTTCACTCCAATTTCTCCTTGACTTGAAGGTTTGTGCTGAGAAGTCACCTGTGATTCTGATGGGCTTTCTTTTATAGGTGATTAGTTTCTTTTCCTGAACAGTTTTTAAGATTTTATTCTTGTTTTGAATTTCTAGAATCTTTACTGTGATGTGCCTGCTGTAGATTTTTTTATCATGGCTAATTGGAGTTCTATATGCCTCACTTCCTGTATGTCAAATTCTTTTTCCCTACCAGGGAAGTTTTCTGCTATGACATCTGTGAACATTTTTTTTATATTATTTGTGGCATTTCCTGCTTTTTCATTGACTCCAATCAATCTTATGTCATCCTGCTTTGCCTCATCTAGCAGCTGCTGTATTGATCTTTCATGGCCCTTTGCTATTTTTAAGAAATCTTTCTTGTCATGATTGCTAACTACAAGCCTATCTTCTATATCTGAGATCCTGTCCTCATATTAGCTTATCCTGCTGAAAATATTTTCACTGGGATTTTTATTTTCCTGGATATCTGCTTGACTCTGCCTTATGGATTCCATTTCTTTCCTATGCTGAGCATTCATGGCTTCCATAATTTTCTTGAGCTCTACTTTTTTTTATCTGTATCTGCTGTAGAGCCATAAGCATGGTTTTTGTTGTGGACACAATCTCTGCAGTTACCTGAGAAATTATTTCTGATTTGATTTTTTCTTGAGCCTCATTCAATTGCTCTGTTGTTACCACTTCAAAGGTGCTAGGTGGTTGGTGTTTGAATTGTTCTACCTCTTTGTCCCCTGGGTTTGCCTTGGTGAACTGGATGTCTGGGGTTGCATCTTGTATAACTGTCTTCTCATTTTCTTTTTCTTTCTTTTTTTCAGTTTAATTCTTGGAATGATGTTTGTAAATTGCCTATAGTGGGTTGTTTTATGGCTAGTATTTAGAACCCTTAGGAAATGACTATTTCTCTGAGGTATCTTCCAGGAGTAGCTGGTTTTGGGGGGTTGAGTCTGTTGCAAGATCCTGTCTTTTCAATTTGTTGCAGATGAGAAGTTGTTGCCTATTTCACCCATGTCCTGCTTCTTTGACACTGAGCCACAGTATTTTCTGTGACCCTTAGTCAATCTTAGTCTTGGAATACCATGAAGAATAGCTGTTTAGAACAATTATGTCACTTTTGGCTAAAGTGGTACCAATGACAATAGCATCAAACACAACCTAGAAAATGACAAACAGGTAACCATTATTTTGGCAGCTTTAACTGTATGAACTAGATTTGTGGTTGTATAATAAAATCTGAAACAAACCAGAAAATTACTTATAAATGTAATTTCCCTGTCAGTTTTTCCCTCAGAGGTTAAAATTTAAATGGGTTTAGGGAGAAAATAGAGACGTAGAAGAGGAAGTGATTAGAAGTAAGGATGGAGGATACAGGGAGATCACGCTAACTTTGGGAAACTGGGGCAGGAGACTGGAGGGAAAGAAGGAAGGAAAAGATAAAAAGAAGAACAGAACAAAGAGCCACAAGGAGGCTAGAAAACATGTTCACATCAACAATGAAAGGGGAAGGAAAACAAACTAACAAAAAACAAAACCACCACCAAAAACAACAAACAAGAGAGACAAAAAGAAGAACAAGTCAAATTCTAGGTTTGTCTCTGCTGTCACTGGTAAATAACATGTTGAAACAGAGTTATGATATCTGTTGATTTATCTCAGCAAGCCAGCAGTAGCTTTTTGGTGCAGTAGTGGATAAACTCAGCGAGCCTGCACCTTCTGATGGAGACCAGGCTCATTTGGCCTGCAGCTACCAGCACACCTTCCACTGGTCTGAGCCCAGCTCACAGCCACTAGGTGGAGCACATAGCTGCCCCTCTCCAAGACAGCTCCCAGCCAATCACTCTCTCGAGGACAACTGTGCCCTCTGCACCACTCCTGCCTCTCTCTGTCTCCCACAGTGAGTCCTGTCTCAGGGAGAAGGGGCCGCCAGCTACCTCCTTTTTCTTCATTGAAGTTTCTCTCCTCCCTCTTTCTGTGGACCTCAGTTTGCACTTTAGATTCTTCCTGAGTCCAGGGGACCCACTTCCCTTCTCATCTTCCTTGAGTTGCTATATTTCAGGGTCTGGACAGTAACTCTCAGAGAGGCTCTTTCTCTGGTGCTTACCACTCTGCCATCTTGATGCTCCTCTGTATATATTCTTACAAAATGTACATTTTTGCTTATGTGCATGCATTCATTTTAATGTGTACAGATGAAATTGTGTTATTTCTTGCCTGTTTTCTCTAAACTCTGATCATGTTTATATATGACATGTTGATTTTAGTAGGTGCATAGTGCTCTGCAGTGTGTAGCCACTTTAGGAATTGATTGATGTACCCTGCATCTGGTGATAGATGCCTAGGTTGCCCAGCCTCACCTCATCACAGCTAATACCAGAGGGTTCTGCTTGCTCAGGAAGCCTCTAGGATTGGAGTGAGAACTGCTTGAGGATCTCAGAAGCAGATTTGCTGGCTTTTGACTGAAGTAATTAGTGCCAACTGCTCTCCAATATTTGCCTACCTGTTTGTGATTGGTGTATAGATTTTAGTTCCAGCCCAGCTAGGATACCCAAGAGAGGAGGCTAAAAGAGAAGCCAGGGAAGCCCTTGAATTTAGGGAGTGAGCAAAGGGAGATGAGCAATGATAGTAACTGAAAAAATGGTTCTAAGAGCAGAGGGAAAATGAAGAAAGGTTGCAACAAGATGAGACAGTGTGCATGGGGTCCAGAGCTCTGGCTCTGCATGAGAATCCTGAGTGGAATCTCATCTCTGTCACCATCTGAGTTTCTTGTCTGCACAAGAAACTGTTCAATTCCTCACAAGTAAACTGAGCAAAATGAGTCCCTGGCTTGGAAGGTTATAACTTGGTTCTTATCCAGAACTTGAGAGGCATTCAGTAAATATGAGGTAGTTCCTTCTGTAATAGCTTTTTAGGGGGGTACTTTTCAGAGTTTGTGGTTTTGTTTCAATTTATATGATTGTTTAAATATTACCTACATCTCCCACTGAATTATCTGCTTTTTCAGGACAAGGACTTTACCCTGACATTTTATCCCAGCACCTAGCACAGTACCTGGAGTAGAAGAGACCCAGCAGATATTTGTTGGCTTAGTTAATTGATGAAAGTAAAATGCAAAGGATAATTGTGGATTATTGGTAAATGTAACAAAGGATGAGACAGCACAATGTGGTAGAGAGTAATTGATATGGAAATAGGGTATAGATAGGTCTGCAAGGAGTCTTCTCTGAGGAGGTGGCATGCACTGGGAGGGGAAGATCAAGATCATCAACCACATGAGGGGTTAAGGGCAGAGCTTTTTAGGGAGGACAGTTGTTCAAAGACAGACACAAGAAAGGCTTGGCACATCATGGGAGGTCAATATGGATCATAATCGGGAAGATAACAAAATAAATGGAAACAGAATAGATGTAAGATGGCGGTAGCTTGAACTTAGGGGTAAGGAGGTTTGAAAAAAGTGGATTGATGTGAGATCTGATTTGGGGCATGAAAGATAAGACATGCTGAATGATCCAATGTAGGGAAGGAAGAAAATACCTAAATCACAACTGACTTGGGCAATACTGTGAGCTGTGGTGCCATGCATGTAACTAGGGATGAAATAAAATTGGTGTTGGACTGGGGAGATGGAGGACTAGAGAAGATTTCAACATACTAATTTTGAGCTGACTATAAGATCACTAAAGTCAGGTATGCAAATAAGTGAGTTAGATAGATAAATCTAAGTCTAAGGAAGAGAAGCCCTGATATATTTGGAGTCGTCAGGATCTAGATGGTATTTCAAGCAGGGGATGGGATTGGGTAAACTCCCAGGGCAATAAAGAATCCTTGGAGATGATGAGAAGTCCCACAGGGAGCCTGGGGCTCTCCAACAGCTAGAGGCTGGGTGACAGGACAGTAGTCAGCAAAGGAGACCAGAAAGTGTGTCGAGTGACAAAGGAGCTGCTGGTGGCTATAGTGTCCTGGGAGCAGAGGGAGGAGGGACTGAGAAGCACAGAAAGAGTGGGACAGGGAGACAGTCCTTTAACACTGGCAATGGGAAGTCTGCTGTTAAGCTTTTAAAATTACTTTTTAAAAACAGGCTTATAAGACCCAATTCACACACCACTGAATTCACCCATTTAACATGGACAGTCCAGGGGCTGGGGCTGGGGATTTAGCTTAGCGGCAAAGTGCCTGCCTGGCAAGCGCAAGGTCGTGAGTTCGGTTCCTGGTACCGGAGAAAAACAAAAACAAAAACAAAACAAAACAAAAAAAACAAACCCAAAACATGGATAGTCCAGTGTCTTTGAGTGTATTACACGGTTGTGCTGCCATCACAACCGTCTAATTTTAGAACATTTTCATCATCCTTAGAAGAACTTTATACCTACTATGAGTCATTTTCCTTTCCCCTTCCCACTTCTTTTCAATCCCTACTCCAGGGAGCTGCTAACTTATTGTCTGTCTCTATAGAGTTGCCTATTCTGGACATGCCATATAAGTCAACTGATACAATATGTGATGTTTTGTGCCTGATATCTTTGTATCACTGAGTATAATTTTTTCAGTGTTTACCCACATTGTTCATTCACATATCAATACTTCATTCCTTTTCACGACTAAATGATATTCCATTGTATAGCTATGTCACATTTTATTTATACATGTGTCAGATGATAGAAATTTAGGTTGATTCCACTTTTTGAACACTATAAGTAAATCTGCTATGAATATTTTTATACAAGTTTTTTACATACATTTACTTACATTTTTCTTGAGTACCTTGGTAGAGTGAGTTACTATAGTAAAATTATGCTTAACATTTTGAGAAACTCTGAAACTGATTTCCAAAGTGGCTGCACAATTTTTACAGTAATCTACGTGGGTTTCAATTTTCCACATCTTCACCATTATCATTCGTAGGATCTGTCTTTTATTTTAGCCATTATGGTATTTTATGCTTGTAGTGGTTTTTGTTGCTGTTGTTTTGTTTGTTTGTTTTGTGGTCCTAGTGATTGAACCCAGGCCTTGTGCATGCAATGCATGTTTGATTTTTTTGTTTGTTTTTTGACAAGATCTCTCTGTATTGTCCAGGCTGATCTCAAATAATTGAGTTCAAAGGATCCTTCCACCTCAGCATCCCCAGTAGCTGGCTCTGGAGACACACTACACCCAGCTGTTTATTGTTGCTATTTTATTTTGTTTTGTCTTTTGTTTTTTAAGACAGGGTCTTGCTAGTCCAGGCTGGCCTTGAATTCACTATGTAGCCCAGGCTGACCTTGCACTCACAGTGATCCTCCTCCTTTGGCCTCCCGAGTGCTGGGATTACAGGTGTGCACCACCATGCTGGTGTTGTTGATGTTTTGATTTATGTTTCCCTAAAGACATTGGGTTGTACCTGTTGACCCTTTACATATGACTACAGGTAAATCTGATAAGAATTCATAGAGTGATGAGTGTTGAGGCCAAAATTAAAGAAAGAACTGAAATTGAGGAAGTGCATAAAGCGAATTTTATGTTAAAGAGAGAAAAAATACAGATTTCAAAACAAGATGATAGGAAATTAACAATGGTTATTATATTGCATATTGTTATCTTCAAAGTAGTTGCTCAGATTACTGGATACAGGCATGCAAAATTGATCAAACAATGTAAGCACTAACATTTCCTTTCAATGAACTAATAGAAATTAGTAGTACAATTATCTTAGCTATGTAGACTGGTAACAATTACAGTGGAAATCAATGTGGAGAGTCCTCAAAAACAGTAGGATTAGATGTCCCATTCCACCCAGCTATTTCCTTTCTGGTTATTTTCCCAGAAGAAATGAAAACATCACACCACAGCAATATATGTGCACCCATGTTTATACCAGCACAATTTGTAATAGCTAAATCTTGGACACAACCCAAATGTCCATCCACTAAAGAATGGATAAGAAAGATGTGATATTTTAATGCAACAGGGCCGGGCATGGTGGTGCACGCCTGTAATCACAGCACTTGGGATGCTGAGGCAGGAGGATTGTTGTGAGTTCAAGACCAGCCTGGGCTACAAAGTGAGCTAAAGACCAGCCTCGACTGCTTAGTGAGACCCTGTCTCAAAAAGGCAAATAATAATAATAATAATACAATGGAGTACTACTCAGCTATGAAGAAAAATAAACTGTTTTTTATAGGCAAATGGATGTAACTAGAGATCATACTCATAAGTGAAATAGATCAGACTCACATGTGTAAACATCATATTGTCTCCCTAGTGTAAGGAACTGAAAGAGCAAATAAGATCCAAAAGGTACAATAGATATAGTGAAAGGGAAAGAAACTGCTCAAAAAGAAAGAACAACCGTGATGGAGGGAAAAGAGAAAAGAAGGAAGGGGAAAAAAAATAAAGCAAATTTTAAAAACATTATGAGAAGTTTTTCTGTCAGTGATTTCAGTGAGGTTTCTTTGTTTTTGTGTTTCTTGATGAATAGGAGACACTAGAATCCATTTATGGGAATGATTCAGCAGACAGGGCTGCTTATGATGCAGGCAGAAAGAGAAGTGACTGCCGGGGCAACATCCCAGAGATGACGGTAAGGGAGGGCTGACGGGGCTGCCTTTAAAAAGACCCCTGATTTTCTCTGGTCCATCTATGGATTTGGTGGTGGGAAGATGAAGCGGTTTCTTTCCCACGCTCCTGTTGTCTCAATGAACTGAAAGATGAGGTCATCAACCAAGAAACATGGATGATTGGACAGGTGTGGCTGGTTTGAAAAGAGAGAAGAAATAATAAAGTAATTACTTGGAAGGTAAGAGAAATACAGTTTTGCCAGAGGTTATCGAGCACCCACTACAGTTTGAGGGTGTGAATGTTTAGTAAAACCAGTCAACCCCATTTGATTTTCTTCAAGAATATTCAACTGCTCAGATGTGGGAGCAGAGAATGTGATGTGGATAACTGGACTCAGCTAGAGTGGGGCTTCACCAGGGGAGCGTAACAGAGAGGAAGTAATATGGGGAATTATTCAAGGGTAGAGATAGGCATTATAGTAGCCCAGGCAAAAAAATGATGAGGACTTACAATCTTCCAGGGACAACGGAGCTGATAAAGAAATAATAGATACAATGGGGGAAAGGTAGGATCAACAGGGCTGTAAATTTTCTAGACATGAGAGAAAAAAGACAGATTAACTTCTAGATGTTTTGCTTGGACACCTAAGCTGTGTCATTTGTTGAAATAGGCAACACGGAAAGTACAACTTGAAGTAGGGGGTTGATAGTGAATTGAAACGGGTCATGCTGAGCTTGAGGGGCCTCCAAGCACAGAAGTTAGAGATTCTGCATATGTAATTCATTTCTGTCTGGGTTTGGGACACAGACTGAAAACCTAGGAGCCTCCTGAGCAGCTCTAAGAGTGGATGAGATTCGCCCCAGGTTGGAAGAGAAGAAGGCTAAGGTAAGACCCTAAGGAATATGAGGGACCTAAGGGTTATCCACCAAGAAGCTATTGTAAGCAGGTAATTAGAAAGCAAACAACAACAAAAGAAAAAGAAAAGAGGAAACCTATTGAACTAGCTTAAATAATGAGGGAATTTTTAACCTAACAGGTGATCTCAATGTGGGCTGCCTCCAAGTTTTGATTTGCAGATCGCAAGGAGCCTGTGTTAGTTTCTTAGGGCTGACACAGGACATAGCAACATCCCATAAACTGTATGCTTAAGACAACGGCAATGTATTCTCACACTGCAGGAGCTAAAAGTCAAGATCAATGTGTTCAGCAGGGCCATGCTCCTTGTGACCCCTGAGCAGAGATTCCCTCCTTAGCTTGTCTCCCTTCTGGGATTTGCCAGAAATCCTTGGCAAAACTCTACGATTACATGGCCATCTTTTCCCTGTGTACATCTTTCCTCCTATTGTAAGACACTAGTCATGTTGGATTGAGGGCCTACCCTGTTCCAGTAAGACCTTAATATAATTAATTACATCTGTAAAAACCCTATTTTCAAATAAGGCACGGGGCGGGGGGGAAGACTCAACCTTTTAGGGAGGCTCAATTCAACCCATAAAAACCGTTTCTGACTTCTTGCTCGGCCCCAAGCTGTGCTGGCTTCCCTACAGGCTTGCCTCCCAATGGTCAAACCTGGCAGCTATAGTCCTGACCATCACCTGAATCTGACAAGGGCTCATGTCTACTTTGTGTCTCTTTTAAAATCAAACAAAGTTTCCCAAGTCCCTCTTCCCCAGCTGACTTGCCCTACTCACTCATTAGCAAAACTTGCAATTTATTACCCATGCCTAATTCAATCACCCAGAGGGGAATGAGGCTACTTGAGGCTGCTTGTTCTGATTGGATTAGACCAGGAGTTCTAAAATTTGAATAGGGATGAGGATCATTTGGGGACCTTGTTTGCACATAGGTTGTGGACTGGAATATCACTCAGTGGTACAGCCATTGCCTAGCATCCATGAAGTCCTGGGTTTAATCCCTAGCACCATAAAAACAAGAAAAAACAAAAAAACCCCACAGCTTGAGGGACTGCACCCCCAGAGTTTCCAGTTCAGAAAGAATAGAATGAAAGATGTCTGAGAATTTGAGTTTTTCCTCTTTTTAAAATAAGTTTTATTTATTTGACACATAAAATTGTACATGTTTGTGGGGTTACAATGTTATTTTTACATATATGTACACATTGTGTAATGATCAAGTCAGGGTAATTAGCATACCTATTGCCTTAGTTAATTAATTAATTAATTAATTATTTAGGTACTGGGAATCGAACTGAACCTTGCGCTTGCCAGGCATGCGCTGTGCTGCTGAGCTATATCCCTGGCCCTGCCTCAAACATTTATTATTTATTTATAAGAGTGGTCAAAATCTTCTCATCTTGCTATTTTAAAATATACAGTGCACTATTATGAACTATAGTCACCCTGCTATGCAGTGGAACACCAGAATGCATTCTTTCCATCCATGATTTTGTACCTGTTGACCAAGCTCTCTCCATCTTTCCTGCCTCCCTCCTCAACCTCCAGTCACACTGACTTCCTCTGTACTTCCATGAGGTCTGCATTTTTATATTCCTCATGCGAGTGCAGTCCAGTGGCCTCACTCACAGGAGGATTGTCTTTCTGAATACCTGAAAAGAGTGGGTGGAAGAAAAGGGGGATGCCTGACCAAAACTCCATCAAGAAGGAAGAAGTGGGGGAAGGGTTGGGTAGACCTCCAGAAGGGTCTGCTACGGAGGGGACGAAGAACAGCTAAGAGGGGGTGGAGAGGAAGGTCAGACAGTGAAGAGGAAAGTCAGATGTCTGGAGATGTGATTCAGGGAATGTGGTCACCACTGTCAGTGTCACAGGGAGGGTCAGGTAGATGAAACTGGAAAAGCATTCATCTGAATGGACAATGAGGAGGGCTTCGCTGATCTTAGCCAGAGCAGCATCATTCTGAAAACAAGACATGGGGCGGTTATACAAAATACATTTTGCCAAGTGTTAGCACTAATTCCCAGAGTTGGGACTGGTTTTCCTGGAATCGAGGTGGAAAGATGGAAGAAGAGGAAGCAACCGGGTTGTTCGTCTACTGCTGAACATGAGTTCCCTTAGACAGAATTCAGAGTTCAACTTCAAGCACAGCCACCTCCTGAGTCCTGAGTTCCATCCAAGAGGCTGTGATGTAGGGGAAAGGTTTGTACATCCTCATCTATTTGCTGCCCCACACAGCCTTTTGCACATATGTTCAGGTATGTCTGTTGTTATGGTTTGGGGGATATTTTTGCAAGGGGGAACAATATCATATAGGACACATATTTTTTTTTGTTTGTTTTTTTTTTTTTTTTTGGTTTTTGTCCGGTACCGGGAACCGAACTCACGACCTTGTGCTTGCCAGGCAGGCGCTTTTGCCACTGAGCTAGATCCCCAGCCTAGGACACATATTTTATAAGATTATTTATAATAGTCACCTAAAGAATCATATACAAGACAGTGCAGGAAATCTGTCCACACACTATAGACCAAGAATCCAGCTGAGGGCCTGGATCCCACAATAATGTCCTGCATGAGTCCAGGTAAAGACCTAGAGCCATAACAACGCCTCCCACGAGTCCATCTGGAGGCCTAGAGCCCATAACACTAGCTCATGCAGGCCTATTTCATGGATCTGCACTGGGAAGGCCCAAAGGTCAGTGGTGGAATCTAGAAAATCTGTGCCAGCAGGATGAAGGATCTGTGCTAGCAGGCTGAGGTGTCTATACTGGAGCCAGAAAACAATGCTCAGAAGAACCAGAGCTCCCCGGAAAAGTACCACAGCCATCTTCAGCAACAGTGAGGTCCTGAGCTCCTCTGATGATCAAGATGGCTAAGTTCCCATCAGGGAAGCCAATGCAGCAAGCTTCTCCAGGAGACCGGCAGTGCACCATCTTCCCCTCCGGAACCAGGAAGCGATGCTCAGAGTGAGGACCAGAGCTCCCCCAAAGTGAATCAAAGCCATTCTCAGTGCCAACAAGGTCCCAAGCTCCTTAGAGGATGAAAACAGCAAAGTTCATCAGGAAAGCCAGCATGACAAGCTCCTCCAACAGAACAAACAGCTCCTTACAGCTTCCACCAGCTCCCAACAGCCTTTCTCTGCTCCCAACAGCTTCTTTTTCTTCTTCTCCAGGTTTGCCTCTTATGCTGCTGGCAACAATCCTCAGGTGTGCCTCCCACACCCAGCACCACGCTTACTCAGTTCAGCTGGGGTTATAAATTGACCACCAGTTGTCAGTTCTCTACATCTGTTTACCCATTTAGTCCACTGAATCCTTTTTCTTTCTGTCTGATGTCTAGCTTCACAAATACACATAATTATCTGTAGACAAGTTCAGGTTCTGCCACTTACTGCCGGAATCCCCCTCTTGGCCTGCAATTTTGCATTTCAGCCCTGGAGATATTCATTGCAGCTCGCATGGAGTTGCAGTGAGAATTAAGTGAAGCCATGTGTATAAATAAAGATCTGTAAGATAATTGTTATTATGGTTACGTATCCACTGCTCTTTCTACACATAACATCACCACTAATTACAGATTGATTCCCACGTGTTGGATGAGTATAACTTTATAGCCATATTTATAGCTATTGACAGATATCCACCTGCGTATGTCTGTACTTGGAGATATATACACCTTTGCTTCCAGCATTGCATAGAATCATTTACACACCCAGTCTACCAGGCTATGTGTCTTTGTAGTAGCAATTACACAAACAACATGCAGGCACGGAGTCTCTGTCAGTGGTACTCATGTGTATGCTTCCCTCTCCTTCTATCGATGAGAGGGGCACTGAGTCCTCTGAGAATCAGGTGCCAAGATGAGATTTTATTAGGGGAAATGCCTAATTGGAGGGAAATGGGAGAGCCCTGGGAGACTGGGCGAGCTGTCACACTGCAGCACAAAGCTCATATGGGTAAAGGGGGGCAGGAACAAAGCATGGGAGGGATGTGTAGCACAAGGGAGGTTTGGCAAGGCCACTGGGGATTTGTCCTGCTAACCAGCCATCAGAGGGGACCCTCTCTCCCTTTCTTAGCACCTTTGCCCCACTTGGGCATCAGCCAGGACCTGGCACAAAAGCTATCATGAATTTTAGAGCAGCTCTGGAGCCCCTGGTCAATTATACCTGGGGGCCCAGGAAAGCCATCCATTTTTGGTTCAATGCAAACAGCACAGATTAAATCATAGGGAAGCAGTTCAAACAGGGAATTCACCCAGGGACCAAACTGCCTGTGTAGTCCTCTCTACCATCAAGGCTGTTCTTTTTTTTTTTTTTCCAAAGAAAATGATTTTTACTGGTACACTTTAGGTAATGAGCACATTCATCATAGGAAATTTGTACCTGGACATGATAGAACTTGATTCTTTCTTCCCATTCCCCTCCCCTCCCTTTAGCCCCTCTTCCCCTCCTTATTTACAAAAGCTTGGGTTCCGTTTTTCTTTCTTTCCTCATTTTTAAAAACTTTTCCCTTTCTTCCTTCTTTTCCCCTCCCCTCTCCCTTGCTCCACATCTGATTTAAACATTTTCTTCCTATTTCAAGATACCTATGATACATTCTAGTCCTTATTTACACATTTGGTTTCTCTCACCAAAGAGACAATGCAGTAGTTACACACGTGTGTCCAATTTATTTCACTTAAGAGTATGGTCCCAAGGTGCATGCACCTACCTAGAAATGTCTCAAGCTGATCATTCTTTATGGCACAGTAGTACTCCATTATATAAAAAACCACATCTTCTTTATCCATTCCTTGGTTCATGTGCATTTGGGCTGTTTCCAAGATTTGGCTATTCCAAACTGTCGTGCTATAAATGTGGGTGTGCACATATCTCTGTGGTATGATGCTTTTAGTTCTTTTGGAAAGGCACCAAGAAGGGGAATTCCTTGGTCAAATGGAACCTCTAGTTTCAGCTTTCTGAGGAATCTCCACACTGATTTCCACAGTGGTTGCACCAGTCTCCACTCCCACCAACAGTGAAGAAGTGTTCCCTTTTCCCCACAGCCTTACCAGCATTTGTTATTGGTTGATTTCTTGATGATAGCCCTTCTTTCTGGGATGAGATGGAATCTCAGTGTTGTTTTAATTTGTATCTCTTGAATGACCGTGACACTGAACATTTTTTCATATATTTATTTGCCATTTCTATTTCTTCATCTGAAAAGTATCTATTCATTTCAGATGCGCATTTTGTATAAGTGTGTGTGTGTCTTTTTGAGACAGGGTCTACCTGTATAGTTCAGACTGGCCTTGAACTCACTTTGTAGCCCAGGCTGGTCTCAGACTTGCAGCAATCCTCCTGCCTCAGCCTCCGGAGTGCTGGGATTACAGGAGTGCACCACCACGCCCAGCAGGTGTTCATTTTTGCACTGGGTCTTTAAATCACCACAGCTCTTCTAGGTGGTGCTTCTGCTCAAATCTTCTGTCTAAGGAAGGCCTGGCTAGCAGCTGCCCATGAGCTTGGCTTGGGCCCTTCCCTAGGCACGCTTCAAAGAGTGCAAGCTAAGTTGATTGCTGCTGCTTCCTGGCTATTTTCAGAGATTTCCCTACCTAAGGATGAGAGGAGCCAGGATACTCTTGATCCAAGTCTGCTGGGACTCAAACCTAGTCCAAGTGTAGGGTGAGGAGAAAACACTCTGCTCTGGGCTTCTGCGTTTTGTGTCCTTCTCTCCAGGATTCATGACATTCACAGCAGGACTGCTGCTCTAGCCCTAATCAGAGGATGAAGAACTGATGACACCAGCCAGGCTAATAGCTCTCTGTGAATCACCCTGGGCTCCAAAGCCAAGTCCCACTGATGAAATCATGGCAAGCCACAGTGGCCCATGCCCAGTACTGTACAGATGAAAGTCTTACTTATGTGAAAGATATATCTGCAGAGGGAGCAATAAACTGCAAAGCAAAGTATGAAGGTTTGCAGCAAATGTTGTAAAGTTTTATATTCCTGAAAACTAGGGATAAAAGATATAACCATTTAAGGCAAAGTGGATAAAAGGGGCTTCCACACGACTGTAAAACAGCCTTATAATAGTTAATTGCTAGTTTCTTATTACAATAGAGAGAGTCAAAATAGCCTTTAAACAACCGGCATTGGAAAGTAATAAGGAGACAAGAGGACAAGAGCGTGACCCGCTGGGAAGGTTTGTGCCGAGTTTCCCAGTGTTCCCGGAAGAGGGACGATTGTTCCCACAAGCCTGCCCTGTCTCCATGTTAAGGGCTGGTTGTTGCCGGAGTCTGTCCTATGTGTTCCCATTCCTGGTCTGTCACTGTCACGGTTTACATCTGGATGTCCCCACAAAGCCTCACGCACTCAGAGATGGGGCTTGTGAAAGGTAGTTGCCTTAGGCGGGGGCTGCAGCTCGCTTGGTGTTGGGAGCTGGGGGCTGGTGAGAAATGGCGGTCACTGGTGGTGACCCGGAAGTGTTTCTCTCCCTCCCCGGCTCTGCCCTTGTCTCTCTGCTTCCCCGCTGCCCTGAAGGGAGCAGCTTTCCTCTGCCTAGACCCTTCCACCAGGCCACTTCTGCAGGGGGCCGGCTGATTCTGCAAGGACCCCAAACTTCTAAAACGTGAGTCAAAATAAACCTGTCCTACTTCTTTAAGTGTTAAGTGTTGGGTATTCCGTGAAAAGTGACTAAGACAGCCGCCAAGATGCGTAAATGGGACACCTTACCTCCTGGACTGCGGTGTCCTCTGCACAATGGAGAGGCACGAGGACATCCTCAGCCTCCCACCCAGCCCTCAGCCGCCTGTCCCTCGGCGGCCTCCATACTCCTGACACTGCTAGGAAGGTGGGGGCGGGCTAGATGAAGAGAACAACGCGGAAGACAAAGGTGGGAACAAATTGTTGGACTTCACAGAGCAAGTCATAGACAGAGGTCTGTGTAGGGCTGGTGGAGACCTGAGGAAGGGGCCACTCTAAGACTGCAGAGACGAAATCTGTTAGATCTTGGAGGCTGAGCAGGAACTTACCAGAAGGAAGTTTTAGGTAGTGAGACCAGCATGTATAAAAGCAGATTATCAACACTTCCTGGGTCGCACAACTCCAGAGGGTCCATTCACATCAAAGTCCCTGTGAAAAGTGCCTCAGGGCTGTGCAGTGCACAACCTGTGCAACCCAGCATGATCCCCCTGTACACCTGGGACCCTGGATGCACACACGGGCTGGTGAGGCTGACCCCAAATCCCACCACACTCCCAGTGGATTTCCTGCCCCACCCTCCTTTCTCATCATCTCTTGCACCAGGACTCCGACCGGGAGGCTGCCTAGATAGGGCATATCCCCAGGGAGATTTCTGCTCTGTTCCCGAACTCTGGGGAGTCTCCAAGAAGCTGTCAGGAAGCTCAGGAGAAACTCAAATCCATTTCCCCCTTTAGCAAAAACAATTGCACTTTTTCTTTACTCTGCAGGGAGCTTATGGGTGTCTTCTCTATGGAAAAAAAGAAAAAGATTATTAATGAAAAAGAGACTTTTAAAACAACAGCTTACCTAGTGATCTCTGGTCAAGCCAGCCAGCTATCAATCCCGGGGGGACATGTCCCCGCCACGCCCCCTCCACACTGCACCCTGCGCAGAAGCTCACCTCCTGGTGGACAGGGGAGGGGCTGAGTTGTTGCCCCCTCTGCCTGTTCAGGGCTGCTGCTTCTTGCTCCAGAATCAGCCCTCTCTTTTTCCTGGGGGTGGGAAGGGTGGAGGCCAGGCCAGCGCTCCTCCTAGCTCTGCTGAGATGCGCAGCATGTGACCTGTGACCCCCCGGGAAGTCCTCCCGATCTCTGAGGCAAACCTCAGGAGGAGAACCATGACCCTACACTGGACAGAAGGCTGCATGGAGGCCTCTGTTCCCTCCCCCAGCCTGAGTCCTCTTGTTTCTTAGAAGGCTGATCGGAGGATCTGTGGGTTAGAAGCTCACAGTCTAATCAGCCTGGGGCTCAGGTTTCCTTCTCAGCTATGGAATGGACCAGAGAGACCCTAAAAACATGAGGGGACCACACATGCCACTTGCCTGGTACAGCCCCACTTCATGACATCTTGTCCACATGCAATTATCACTAGCACCTCCATTTCCAAGACGAAAATGCCCTGGTTTGGATGATAATTTTTATGGCCATTCCTACAGAACAGGGATTCCACTAGCAGAACCCACAGTACCACCTCCTGTGTTAGTTCAGCAAGTCTTGAACATCCACCCTATGCCGGGCCCGGTGCTGTAGGAACTCAGCCAGATCCCTGCTGTAGGAGCTCACGATTTTAGTAGACACAGCCCAAAGCAGCTGCAGTACAACGTGGATGTTTGGGGGATCGTGATTCATTCTCTTAAAGACCTCAGAGAAGGTTCATAGAGGAAATGACTTCAGGGCCTCCAGTGGCCATCTAGTTTCCTGAAGCCCACTCCACTCCACTTCACTGCCTTTGAGCTGTCAGGGTCTTTCTCACCCCCAAACTGTCTGCACTGATTCCAGATATGGTCTTCGCTGTGCCTGGTATGTATCTCTTACCCCAATCACATCTTATTCAGTGATTCCCTCACTAAGTGCAAGGCATGGCCCATGTGTCACACCCTGTGTGAGTGGTGCATAGGACGAGAAATACCTCCCTCAAGGACCTGCAGGCTGGGAGCCAGGACAAATGCTCAGCGAGTCCCAATAAACACATGACTTAGAACGGTGGAAGGTCCTGAAGCATTGCATTGCAGGTGAAGCTGCAGTGAGAGAAATGCTCCACTTACCCCTAGGAGGGACCCCTCTGGGAATTGTGACAAACGCCAAATGGCAAGTACATTTGAGTCTCCTTAGTGAGAACCTGAAAAATGAGTCCTGGAGTGAAAAGGGCAAGGGGAGATGTCAGCCAAGGGGAGAGGATTGGGTGCGGAGCTGGAGAGCAGTCTCCTGATGAGATAGTACCTGGAGGGAAAGGCAGGGTTCCTGGCCTGGGATCTGGGAAGGTCCTGTTCACCCCACCTCCACATACAGTCTTGGACAAGAACACGGGTCAGCAGGCTTCTGAAGGAACGACGCTCTACCCTCTTCTGAGTGTTTAGTGCTTCTTGTCTCCGGAAGCCCTTGCCCCCTTCTCCACACTCTTGCTCAGGATGAGCAGACCCTGAGAGTGGGCTGCCTCGGCCCTGGTCCTGTTTCTCCTGCTGGTCTGGGCCCCAGCATCATTGTCTGTATGATTCTGTTTTCCTGTTCTTTCTCCTAAGGTTCTAAAGGCGTTCAATATTCATCTGCATAAAACTGGTGTGCAAGTAAATGTTGTCTCAAAGAAAGTATTAATTTTTTCTGCAATATTAACTCAACGGGCCTATGAAGCACAACCCATCTTTGCCATGTTGGATGCATCTAGATTTATGCATAAGACCAATAGTAAAGCCGTAGCTGAACTTTATCAAGCATTCCCTTTGTGCGAGACCCGTCATTTGCGTTGGCTCTTTCATCTTCACAAGGATCTCAGAAGTTAGATGCTGTTGTGATTGACCTCCCAGATGAGGGAACTGGGGCTCAGAGAAGTTAAGCAACTTGCCCAAGATCTCACAGAGTAGTAGATAGAGTGCTACCCCCTGCCAAGGACGCCTACCTCCTGGTTTCTAGAACGCAGGAGAACGACAGGTTACAATATAAAGGGGCTTTGCACATGGGAAGGGTCTTGAGATGAAGGCATTATTTTATATGATCTGAGTGGGCATTGTAATCACAAAGATCTGTATGAAGAGAAGAGGGAGTCAGGAGAGTCAGAGAAGGAGATGTAGCAAAGCATAGGACAGAGGAAGTGCGTGTCTGTGTGTATGTGCGTCTGTGTTGGGGGTAGAGGTCTGAAAGCGTTTGGCTCCTGGCTTTGAAGCGGGGAAGGGCCCATGAACCGAGCAGATGGCCTCTATAATCTGGAAAAGGCAGGGAAAGAGATTCTCTCCCACAGCTTCCAGAAGGAGCAGCCCAGGGACCCATTGTGAACTTCTGGCCTCCAGAACTGTCAGACAGCCAGCTTCTTTCAAGTTGGAAATGTATCGTAGCAGTAGCAAGAAACACACACAGCTAGCAGTGGTGCAGCAATGTCATGGATGTTGGCCTGGTGGATAAAGAAAGCATCATTAAAACCTGTCATTAAAAGCCCAGCAGAGGCTTAGGTGAGTGAGTCCCTGCCAGAGGCCTGCTCTTCCCATCTAAGAGCTAAAGCACAGCTCCCACTCCCAGCAGCCCCCTCCTCCTTCCTTCCAAGAGCACGGAGGAGCATCTTGGAGCAGCTGTGGCATGGACTAGAGTTGGGCCTGAGGAACGGGGGCAGAAGAGAAGGGTGAGTCCTCCACAGAGCTTGAGGAGCTTCATTGCCGTCGGCACCAGTACTTCATCACATGAACAGAAAGGCAGAAAAGTAGAATGATAAGTGTGATGCCAGGCGTGGTGCTGCACTCCTGTAATCCCAGCACTTGGGAGGCTGAGGCAAGAGTTTGAGGCCAGCCTGGGCTACGTAGTGAAACCCTATCTCAAAAAGACAAAGAAAAAAAAAAAAAAAAAGAAAGAATGACCAAGTTTGTATCCCGGTGAGTGGTCAAAACCTAAGCATGGATGTAGCAGGCACATGTCCCGTGCAGAGTGTAGGCAGTTGTGTGACCTGGTTGAGGCCATGGCCCCAATTGGCCAGTAGGTCAGGGAAGGGCATGAAGCCCCTGGAATGACATCTCAGTGCCGGCCCAATGCAAAGGGCCACCCTTGAAGGAAGGCTGAGGGTGCAGAGAGGGCAAGCGAAAAGTGCGCCGTAAGATGGGCACACAGAGCAGGCTATAGAAGTTCTGGACTTTGCTGCCACCTTGTGGACGGAATCTAGAAGGCAGGGTTGCTGCTGCCCTTGGCCAAAGATTGACATGTCAGGAGACTTGGTAAATACTTCTGAGTATTGAGCGCTGGGTTCTCCCCAGACACACACAGGTGAATTTCCAGGATCCAACTGTCCCAGATATTGTACTTGTGGTGCGTCTCTCTGCCAAGAGTTTAGTCTTCTCAGGCACAGGGGCACAGGAGGTAGCACTGATAGGTGAGACCTAACTGGGATTGAGATGGACCCCCAAAGTGAGGCGATCGTTTTAGGGGGAAACTGTGCAAAGACGTTATGAGTGTACAAGGGTGAGAGAGTCTCCACAGTGGGAGAGAAAGGGGCACGAGGGCGTAGCGCACAGAAGTCTGGGTGCAGCCTGGTGGGACAGGTACTTGTGTCCCCAGCCTCTGTGGTGGGAGCCCAGCTCACCCCTAAAACAGAGACAGTATCTAGGGGTGGCAGCATATGCCTGTAACCCCAGTTGCTGGGCAGGGCCAGGAGGGAAGGATGAAAGTTGGAGGCCAGCCCAGGCAACTTAATGAGACCCTGTCTCAAAATCAGAAAAAAGCTAGGGATGTAGCTCAGTGGTAGAATGCTCCTGGGTTCCATTGCAGTACTGCCTAAATAAATAAACAAATAAACACGGAAGATAAAAGCTTCTCCTCTATCCACCGGGGAGTAGTTCTCACCAATCAAGTTGTGTGAGCGGTCTGAGGAGGGCTTGTGTGCCACTCGACACCTCTGCCTCCGCCTCGTGATTTTCCTGGGCATGGTTTCCATAGTAGGGCATGGTTCCCGCCGCACCTGTGAACCAAGCACTGCTATCCTCATTTTACACCTGAGTAGCCGAATGTCCATTCCCTGGAGGCACAGGGAAGGTGATCGCAAGTCAACTCCACAGCTGGCCTGTGATGGGACCAAACTTCACATGTGGGGTCCTCCTGTCCACACAGCACTCTTACATTGTCCCCTGTGAGTGTGTTTCAGAAAGGCACAGAGGTGGCT
The DNA here is from genome assembly GCF_000276665.1 of Chinchilla lanigera. Classification (NCBI taxonomy): domain Eukaryota; kingdom Metazoa; phylum Chordata; class Mammalia; order Rodentia; family Chinchillidae; genus Chinchilla; species Chinchilla lanigera. The sequence continues at coordinate 15,606,336 of NW_004955412.1, read as the reverse complement.
AAGCTCTGCTCTGCCGCCCTGGGCTCCTCCTCACTAGAGCACTGAAGGAAACTGAGGCAGAGCTCCTCACTCCCTGGCCTGCCCCTTCCCAGACTGGAGAGGTAAACGTCTCTGTTCACAGGCTTCTAGAAAATGAGATTTTATTTCTTCCTTCTCAGACTCCTGACCTAATTCCTGTTAGGAATAGTATTACAGGAAGTTCTTCCTGGAGTTTGACCCCCACAACTGCAAACGGAAGAGCGAGATGGTAGGGAGGAGGCATCTGCTTCACGGAGGAGTATTTTTGCTCCCTAAAACCAGGGTTTCATTCTCCAGCCATGACAGTCGGGGCTGGCCAATCACAGGCCTCAGTGGGATAGCTTTAAATTATAGAGGACCAAGGTAGAAAAAGGGGAAAAAAAAAAAACCCACAAAACACCAACTGCAGCACTGGGCTGCAGCTGATCAGTAATTATCTGCTGTGTGTGCCGTGGTAGGGCTCCCTGGACTTCTTGCTGGTCAGCGTACAGTGTGGCCGGGAAAGGAGGCCGGTGAGTTGGTGTCAGGCTAGGACAATTGTATGGGGACTGACAGAGCCTCCTGGACCCCATCCTCCCCCGCTTGTACCCCTCACCTCCCTTCCAATCAAGGGAGGAGCTGCCCTCTTGCCTACCGCCCCTCCCCAAACACTGCAAGGAGGAGAGGGAGTGATTAGCATGGGGCATTGTCCCCGGATAATGGGCCCCAGCTGCCGCATGAAAGGAGAGACAAAGAGCCTGGCAGCTCCACACGCATTATCCCCTCGTTAAATCTCTGTTATTAGATTAGATTCAAAATGTATTGATTCAGAGGCTGGGGGGAGGTGGGGAGGGAGGAGAATCTGGCCTGTGAATGCTGAACCACACTTCCCCCTCCTTCACCCAACCAGGAAACTTTTCCTCCTCCGGAGTCTCTCAGGGGAAACTCCCCTGGGTCCCTGCCCCGTCCTGTGAGCACAGCCTCGCTCCTGGACTTCTGAAAGCCACTGAGTGTCCACCACTGGGAGGCACCCTGAGATCCTGGAGCCCAGGTTCCGGCGGTCGGGAGCAAGGGTGCCAACAGCAGTCATGAGCTCAGAGAGGGGTGGTGGGTCTGGCTGGCACTTTTTAAAGCTTTGATGGAATCTTTTTAGTAGAAATGATAGCTTTGGAAAGAGGCAGATGGGGAAAGGAGATGGGAATCAGGAGTACTTGGGGGGTGCACAGAGAAGGCTGCCGCAGAGGTGAGATGACCAAGAACTGCACTGATAAAGACACAAGCGCTTCCGGTGCTCTCCGTGCTTAGCACAGGGTGGGAGGCAGGGGGCCAAAGTGGCAAGGCGCGGGGACAGGTTCCGGGAGGCGCACCAGGAGTGCGTGCCATGCACACAGCAAAGGTCTCCTTGGGAGAAGACCAAAATCCATAATGATGGACAGGAGTTAGAGCGCTAGGGGGTTCTCTGGTCCTAAGCCTCAGTTTCCCATCCCTGGGCAGCACAGCCCGGATGCCAGATCGATGAGCTGATTGGCTATGGCTAGTGGAGCAGAAGATGTTACACGCGGCGCCTCATTCTCGGGGTGGTTAATTGGCTGCCTCAGTGCTGGGCTTTGTCGCCCCATTGATTGTGGGTGAAGGGTGAGGAGGGGGAGATGGAGAATCAATAGGTTGATTAGTGTCTTACTAGCTCTCTGGTTGGACGTTTTGTCAATAGCCACCCACTTACTGACCACTGGTGCATTGACAGTGCCAGACTGTCCAGCTTCCTATCCCTGTGACCTGAGACATGAGAATCACCTCACAGTGTGACTGGCCCAAGCAGGTCCTAGTGGAGTAGGGCAGCTCTTGGTCCTAAAGCCAAGCTCCAACCTATGGGCTGCAAGGGCCCATCTTGGGTGAGGGAAGAGGAGCAGCCCATCTTCGGCCCAGTCTTGTTCAGACAGAGGCAATGGTGGTGGGTGGAGGCCATCCCCGATTCCTACCCACCAACAGAACAAAAGTATAAAATCCTTAAGTAATGTCAAAAGCGCATGTGTTTGGAGCACACATGGCAGATGAGACTTCATTCTCAGGTCACCTTAGGAGTGATTTTTTTTTTGTACTGGAAATTGAACTTAGGACCTTGTACTTGCTAGGTAGGTGCTTGTGCCAGTGAGCTATAGCCCCAGCCCTCACCTTAGGAATGAATAGTCAGTTGGTAATTATTGAGTCTGGCGTGCTGGGTGTTGTGGTTTGGGGTTGTTTTATAAGGGAAACAATATAACACAGGACACATATTTTACAAGATTATTTATAATAGTCACCCAAAGGATAATATACAAAAGAGTGCAGGAAATCTGTCCACATGCTAAGACCAAGGAATCTAGCCAAGGGCCTGGATCCCACAGAAATGTCCTGCATGAGTCCAGCTGAAGACCTAGAGCTCATAACAGTGCCTCCCACGAGTCCACCTGGAGGCCTAGAGCCCATAACAATATCTCATGCAGGCCTGTTTCACGGATCTGCACTGGGAAGGCCCAAAGGACGGTGGTAGAATCTAGTAAGTCTGTGCTAGTGGGATGAAGGATCTGTGCTAGTAGGTGGAGGGATCTACACTGGAGCCAGGAAGTGATACACAAAGTAAGAACCAGAGCTCCCCAGAAAAGTACCACAGCCATCCTCAGCAACAGTGAGGTCCTGAGCTCCTCTGATGGTGAAGACAGCTGAGTTCCCATCAGGAAAGCCAGTGCAGCAAGCTTCTCCAGGAGCCTGGCAGTGTACCACCTTTCCCTCCAGATCTAGGAAGCGATGCTCAGAGTGAGGACCAGAGCTCCCCCAAAGTGAACCGAAGCTATTCTCAGTGCCAACAAGGTTCCGAGCTCCTTGGAGGATAAAAACAGCCACGTTCATCAGGAAAGCCAGCATTGACGAGCTCCTCCAAAACAACCAATAGCTCCTTACAGCTTCTACCAGCTCCCAGCAGCCTTCTTGGTTCCCAACAGCCTAACTCTTTTTCTCCAGGTCTGCCTGTTATGCTGCTGGCAACAGTCCCCAGGGGGGCCTCCCACACCCAGCACCACGCTTACTCAGTTCAGCTGGGGGTTATAAGTTGACCACCAGTTGTCAGTCCACTACCCTGGGGAACCTGGGCTGAGAAGCTGAGAGAAGCGGGACTAGGTGAGGCCCTTCCTCAGCCTGTAGGCTGTTTCAGACGTGAGGAACCCAGGGGTTCAGCCCTCTATCCAGCCTGCAGGGGAGTTTACCGTTTCCCATGTTCCTTATTGAATCTCTAATAACTTGCTGGTCTAGAAGAGCAGGAAAAGCAGTGGAAATGTTAGGATTCATCCACTGTATTTCCTCTGGGTCCTTTCCCTGTAACCTGGCTGCATTCAATCCCTCTCCACAATGCTTTCTGAATGTCAGGCAGACCGAGACAGAGAAGGGTAAAGCTGGAATGAGCATTGGAGAGTGAAGAAACATTCATCCATGCACTGTGGACACCAGAACAGGTCACCGTTGGTGGGACCTAACGTTCCTCTTCTTTGAATGCTTATTAGGTGGTGGAATGATGGAGGTGGAGGGTTCCTTAGCTTGTCTTAAGCCCTGATGTCTGGGACAGAGGGCCAGGATATGAGAAGGTCAAAAAACATCATCCCAACCCTACATCCCTTATGGTTCTGTTTTCCAGTGGGCTGTCAGGGCCAGGCTCTGAGAATCCCCAAGCGTAACCCTAAGGCTTGTCTGTCTTGGTGCTTTCTAAGCACCAGACTGGCGGGTGCTGGCCATGGTTCTGAAGTCCTTGTCTCCATTGCAGAGTCCTCTAGCTGGGAGGAATCTTCCTTGCTCCCACAGAGAGACCCTGAGCCCAGAACAATAAAACTATGTAATTCCTTTTAGAATCTTTCCACGGGGCACAGGACCGAGTTTCCTCCTGTCTTCTCTCCACCCTCAAGTGTTCATAGCCCGGACTCTCACCCCATACATAAATCCCATATCCTGTGGTTTCTTTCTCATAACAGCTACCATTTCACCTCCTAGCTCCCTGAAAACGATAAATAATCCTGAAGCGTCATTATAATTACAAACTTCTTCCACCCGTCAACCTTTCCCCAAAACTTCTGACAAATAATAAAGCAGAAAGTTTCAGGGTTCATTGCATTTTATTATCTACCCTCCCGCCCCCGCCCCTGCCCCCAGCTGATGGAACACGAATGTTAGTGAGGAAGTGGCTACAGGTGAAGATGTTAGGGGCTGGGTAAGTCAGGTGCAAAATTATCAGGCCTGTGTACAAGACAGCTGGCTTTGTCTTCATCTAAAAACAAGGTTGGCGGGAGTGAGCAGAGTTCCAAGTGCCTTATGTAGAGAAATGCCTAAGGGGAAACTGAGACTTGTTGCATAGATAAGTAGAATAGAGATAGGGAAGGATCTAAGACAGCGTGTTGTAAAGCCGTAAGGGGCAGTTAGGAGTAGCGGGAGGATGTAAGGGTACTGAACACTGTGCTTTGGGGGGAGCTCCACACCTGGCTTGGAATTGCTAAGGTGAACTGGCATTGAAAACAGGGGACGGGGCTGATGTGTGTACTGGGAATGTCTCCAGCATCCCTGGCCCCTGAAGCAGACATTCTCCATTCCCATCCTAACCAGCATCGTGTTCCCTGCACTGCTGGGCTGTGCCGACTCAAGAATAATGCCAGACAGACCAGAGCGTGACCAAGGTGACGCTGTAGGCCAGCACTGCCAGCAGGTAGATGCGGAAGAGCAGCTTGTCCAGTACAGAGCCCACTCGCAGCCAGTCCCGGGCCACCTCCCGGATCTCATCCCGCTTCTCCAGGAAGTGCCGGATGGAGGACAGCTCCTGCAGCAGCCCACGCACGGCCAGGGAGGCCTCCCGTGGCGGAGGGGGAGGGCTGCCTCTGCCCCTTGGGGTCTTCTCCAAGTCCTGGGGGCCTCCCAAAGGGCTGCAGTGGTTTCCCATGGCTGGAAAAAGGGTAGAGCCTGGGTAAGGGAGGGAGGACAGTGAGCTGGCTGAACACTGTTGCTTATGTTTCTACAGCCTGCGGAAGTCTTTATTATGAACAATTAGAGACATATTCAGAGTAACTCACCTATGTGCCTAGCCGCCAACTGAAACTGATTTTAAAAGCCAACATGATCGAGAACTCTTGTATACCTCACCTTAGTCACACCCTTTACCCTTCCCCAAGTCAGCAGCGCTGGGAGATTAGTGTTCATCTTTCTTGCGCATTTTTTTTTAATCCTGAAGGATTTCCTCAGCAATCTGACTCCATTCTTTCATTTGAAGGTTCTAATAGCCCCATGAGAGAGTCAGAGCAAGAGTGATTATTGTCGCTACTTTTTAATGATGGTGTTGAAGTTCAGAGAGGTGAAGTGATTAACAAAGCTGGTGCATCATTGAATAGTGAGATCGCCTAGGCCAGGTATTTGGACTCCTGGTTCACTGCTGTCTCTGCCATATCATTTGCCTCTGAAAGGGATGGCTCCTCCCCATGACTGCAAGTCCTTCTGGACACCTTCAGAAACAGGGACCTTCATTGGGTGAAATCAGTGCACCTGCTCATGGTCTTAGATGGGCCAGAAGCCTTTATAGAGGGCTTGGACCCAGTCGGGAGGGAGGACAAAAAGGAGCAGAATGGAGAGGAAAGATTAAAAACCCAAGCCTTAGGGGCTGGGGATTTAGCTCAGCGGCACAGCACCTGCCTGGCAAGTGCAAGGTTGTGAGTTCGATTCTTGGTACCAGAACCCCCTCCCAAGAAAAAAAAAAAAAACAAATAAAAACCCAAGCTTAGATAGAGTTGGGTGGGCCTGGTTCAATCATGTTTCTTCCATTTTCTGGTTCTGAAACGCAAAGCAAGCTATCTAACCTTTCTATGCTTCTGTTTCCTCAGCGTGACAATTGCATTGGGTTTTCACGAGTGTTAGATGTGATAACGTGCAGAAAGTGCTTTGCACATGCTTGGCACAAGGTGCTCAGCATTAAGCCAGCCAACACTGCCAATTCAGGAAGTATGCGCTCTGTGTGTAGTGGTCTCGGAACCCATCTCTCTGCTGGGCAGGTGTTTGAAATTCTGAGAGACTCGAGCTCCGAGCTGCTATAATGGGAGAGTTTTAGAAATTCCAGCAGCAGTATTTGACTGTGTGAGGCCAGGAGGCCAATAACTACCCACAGAGCATCTGTGTGACTTCACCGTGGGTCCACCTCGGAGGCCTTTCTCAGCCGAGAGGGCTGAACTCCTGACATGCTCAGACTCCAGGACTTCCACACTTTCTGCCCACAGCTGGGCTTATGAAAAGAGTGAAGGTGAAGAAGGTGTCTCGATTGACAGCTTTGGCTGAAGTCTACCTGCTCCTAATGAGGCTGGGTGTGGGGTGCCATGTGTAAGACTGCACCCAGACCCCAGCTCCTTCCCAGGATCTTTGGCACACCACACCCTTCAGACTCCCTACTGTGTCCCTGCAACCTCCCCGGAAATGGTCCCCCTGTGTGTGATTCTCCTCCTCTCTCTCACCTGACAAGTCATCAGTCTTGGGGGCTTGCGAGGTGGCTGGGGGCCTATGGGAGGTCAGCTGCTCCCCTAGGCAGAGTAGTCGGGCGATTCTCTCCAGGACCAGGTGCCGCAGCCAGAGGGGAACAGGCTGCTGGAGGTCTTGCTTGTGTACCAGCCGCACAATGAGGATGGTCTCAGCCAAACTTATCACCAGAAGAGCCATGCACACCACAAAATAGACACCTGTGTACCATGGGGCAGTGTTGGAGGATGGGGGACACACACAGGAGGTAGGAGGAGCTGGGTCCTCATCAGGCTGAGCGAGCCCTACCCTCCAGGGAGGCCTTACCGATGAGGGGCGTGCCGATGGCGGTGGCTGGCAGCGTGTCAGACACAATGATTAGGAAGACTGAGTATCCCAGGAGGAGTGTGATCTTGAAGGAGACCCTCTCACCACTGTCCGGGGGCAGGTAGAAGCCCACGATGTCCATAATCATGAGGAAGATACTGGGCAGCAGCAGGCTGACTGCATAGAATAGGGGCCGCCGGCGGATGACCACCTGGGACCAGGAGAGGAGCTTAGAGAAAGCCTGAGACAGACAGCTCTGCATGCAGGAAGCAGGGCCCACCCTCACTTCAAGGTGTTTCTGCCCTGGGTTGTGCAGAGGCCCCACGCCCTCCCCCTGCATCCAGGCTCGCAGCTACCTGGGATAAGGAGCAATTCAGTTGCGTTTCCCCGTCTGCTCTGTTGAAGTGCTCCTGGAGGGGATGTGTGCGTGGGACCCTGGTGTTGGGAAAGGGGCTATGGACGGTCTTCCCAGCATGCTCCTTAGCGCACCCTGGGTGTGAAGCTCTAGCAGTTTCGTCACCACTTTCCCCCAGCCACTCCCACTCACGTAGAACTTCATCTCCGCGTAGGAGCCTCTGCTTTCTCCGTCGCTGAACTGCACAAACTGGGTCAGCACCCCCAGCAACTCCCACTCGCCCTGATTCATGAAGACGCTCTTGTCAGACTTCACTTTTTCCGGCAAGCGCCACAAGGAGATGTTGATGTCCTGGACTGAGAGAAGAGAAATCAGGCCAGTTTTGGAATCCAGGTGATCTGAGTCCGGCAGACCTTGGAAGGCGGAGTGTCGCGTGGGCCGTGACTAAGAAAACCCTGATGTCAACCCTGGACCTCAGGCCTCTGCCGTAACCTCCAGCCCCAGTCTCTTCAGCTATAAAATAAAGCTCCATGAGACACTGTGCCCATCTCACAGGTTTGTAGGGAGGGCAGAAGAAGTCTTGGGTAGAAACACACAACACAATGCAAAGAACCAAAGAAGCCATCACCCCTGCCTAAACCATTCTAAGGTTCCCTACTAGAATTAATCTGTGGGAAATAAATTCAACATTTCACCTTTGCCTGTGATAGAACTACCACTATTGAAGGTAAATTAGGAAAATAAGAAAAATCTTCATTTATGGGATAGCAGCTCTATATATTCCATATCTGTAGTAGGATATAATAGTATATGCAATAGGTAATCTCCATAAAGATGTGTGTGTGTATACGAATACTCACCCTGTGGATATCAATGCATAAAGAGGAGCAGGAAGAATGCACTAAATGAAGTTTATACTGATAGAAATGGTGAAGTCTTGCTGGAGGAAGTTATTGGAGAAGAACTTGAGATTGAGGATGGAGCTCAAAGACACCTCAGCCTTCTCTACAGCTTGATTTTTGGTCAGGGAAGTTATATATTATCACCATACTTTAATATAACGCATAGATGGACAGAGATGGAGCTGGTTTTTTTTGCAAATAGGCAGTGCTCATGTCCTTGCCCTCCCCTAGCGGTGTTCACTCACTCAATATAATTTGCCAAGAGCATTTCTTTGGCCCAGACGCTATGCTAGGTATCTAATGGCAACGAGAAATCACATCCCCATCTAAGTTTATACCTGTGAGAGAAATAGACCATGAACAGGTATTGATAAGTATGATTGGAGGTGCTGAGAAAAACAGGAGATTCTAAAGTTCTACAGTAGCGACGGCCTTGTCTGGGAAGGAGAGGCTTGCCCCTAGGAGCTGGTACTTGTGCAGCTATGCAGGGGTGAACAGAGCAGTGGCCAGGCTGGGTGTGACTGGGGGGCAGATGGGGAGCAGCAGGTGGAAAGAAGGGTGGCAGATAGCTTAGAAGAAGTTGGATGTGATCAAGGGAAATAATGAGGGGCTCTGGGTCTCGGGGAGAAGGCAGTGGGACTAGAGCAGAGCTCAGGGGAGTGTGTGTCCGAGCAGGCTGGGGTGCTGCACGGTCAGCAGGGCAGGTCAAGGATTTGGATTGAGTCCCAGGGCTGCTGGGAAGCAATCTAGGTTTTAAGTGACTCAATCAGATTTGCATTTTGATAAGCGCTCACTGGCTGCTGTGAGGAGCAAGAGCTAGAGAGAGAGAAGGAATAAGATGATTGTAAACTGTATGAATTGCAAACATGTACTAAAAAACAATGAATGAGTAAGGAAGACCAGGTAGCACGCTAATGCAGACACCTGTGCAGGCAAGGAGGGTGGCTTGGCTGGGGAGGGGTGGTGAGGGGAAGTGGGTGTGTCTGTCCGAGAGGCGGCCAGGGTCACATCCTGTTTGGGATGTTGGAAAAGAATTGTTCCTTACTGAACACTTTGCAGTCAGTTCACACACTGTCATTAAATCCTTAGAACAACTGGGGAAGGCAGTGAGGGTGGCAGTATTGATCCCCTTGGGAGGAGGAGGAAGCAGAGGCTCAGTGACATTAAGAAAGCAAGCGATTGGGGCTGGGAGTGGAGCTCAGTGGTAGATTGCCCTGGGTTCAATCCCTAGCACTGTCAAAAGAAAAGAGAAAGAGCTGATCAGTTAAATAAGGGAGAATGCAATCTAGAGAGCGTTCCTCATTCAGGTACCCCTAGGACCTCCCAGCTCTGTCCCTGACCCCCGAAGCTGCGTACTCACTGGTGTGCAGCCAGCTGGTGAAGGTCAGTGAGCAGTTCTGTACATCGAAGGGAAAGTTATAGATGTCGAGGCTGCATGCAGTCACCACCTGCAGGGGCTTGTAGTTCTGTACCTCACCTTGATGCCGGACATACACATAAGGGATACTTGGAGACTTGCCCACGTCCACGCTGGCCAGGAAAGAAGGATCAATTAGGGGGCTCAAGAGAGATCCAGCCGTAGGGGTCTGAAGGTCTCTGAGCGCCCAGGAGAAGAAGAAATTCACAAAGAGTAGAGACTGTAAGAACACCTGGAGGGTTTTCCATTTGTGGCCTGCCATGGTTAAGGCTATCTTCCAGTAGTAAAGGGTATGTGCCCTTTATTCACCTAGCATCTTAGCCACAAAGAGCAGGGAAGGCATCCGTAGACCCCAAAGCCGTGGGCTACAGGAGCCTTGCTCGGCTGCCCTGTGCTGTCACATAGCCCTGCTCCTGGGCCCAGGCAGAGACTCATTTCCTGACTGACGGGGCTGTTGTTACAGGCAGGCTTGGGGGAAGAGCAGAATTTGGTGTCCTGACTTTGCCGTTTCTTTGCTCCTCTTTTCTAGAAGTCCTTGAGAGTGAGAGCAAAATAATCATCTCTGCAGAAAGAGCTAGAGAATTCATGATAAGAATTAGAGAAGCCCAGGAAAGTCCAGTAAGACTTTTTCCCACTCTTTTAGCAGATCCCAGACCCCTAGGCTCTCTTGAGTGGGCACAATGGCATGAAGTAACTGAGCTGGAGCCTTGGGCTTCAGCCTTCTGTGGGATCAGCTTAGGAGATAAGAAATCAAGACATAGGCCACTTCATTGTTAAGATTGGAAATCCAGCCAGGAATAAAAATTTCCCAGAACCCCTTCAGCCGGAGCTAGGTAGGACATTGAGGGGTAGGGCCCAGGTCAACTTCCTCCCTTAGGAAAAAGCCAGTGGTGCCCTGTGGAGCTGGGCAGTTTTGTGGGTACTGGGTGGACCCACTCATCACCTTCCACTTTCTATCCATTCCCCCAGACCTCGTACGTGTGTTTAAATTCAGAAGTCAAGGTGGAGGACCCTGCGTGAACTTGCAAGATGGGGACAAAGTCTTTTGCTGGGGTCAAATGCAACTGTGTTTGGCTGTTGGGAATAAAGGCTGGTAGGATCCATTTCATACTTGAGGTACAATTTGTGGCCGGTTAGGCGCTTACGTGGCTTGAGAGGGTTGAACGTGTTTCTTAGCTCTAAATCTCTTCTGTGGCCAGGTGCGGTGGCTGCTGTCAATGTTCTATTCCTTCCAAAAGCATAACTGTTCCCTTTAAAAATGCAGCTGTCCCCATTAGGCTATTATAACTCAGTGTGAATTCATTCACTGGCTTCTTTCCCTATGACGTGGGCCCTTGGACTAATAAGCAGAGAATTTCAACATCAGGCCTAGAAAAAAAAAGAAAACTTTATAAAAGGAAAAAAAGAGCAAAAACAAAGGGAACTGAATTCAAGCTAACTTCATCTACAGCCTGCAAGTGTGAGTCTTGCAACAGTCTTGTCACCCAGTGTCCGGCTTCTCTGAGCCCCTGAGCCACCCAGCCGCCGGGGCTCGGGGGACGGTACTCACAACTCATTGATGAGGATGTCTGGGACCCAGATGCTGTCCGTGGGAATGGACAACTTGGTGATGTTGTCAAAGTCCTCGGGGTTCCACTGGAGAAATTCATCAGTCCAGAACTGGGAGAAGAGCAGGAGTGGTCAGAGGCAGCCTTTCACTACGGGTTCAGGGTCACCTGCAACTTGGGAGGACTTCACCCCTCATGTCCAGGCAACAAATGGGCATCTTCGTGTGAAAACCTGGGTGTCAATGGCACCCAAATTACTCAGCAGTGACGGAGACTACCCTTGCCTCACTGTCCTAACACTGTCCCTCCGTGCATGGCAATACGGACAGACGCAGTCTCCATCCCTCGAGGGCAAGTGGCCATTCCTAATGCTAGAACATACTACCCACCACCTTCAGGACTTTGGACAAATAATTGCCTGGTTCTGAGCCTGCATACACATAAGTGGGGATGACAGCACCCACTTCACAGAGCAGAGGTGGCTATTATATTTTCATTAATGCATTCTCCACTTTTATGCCAGAATGGCCATTCTGAAAAGTATATTTAAAATTCTTCAGTTGTGCCCCATTGCCCTTGAAATGAAGTTAAACTTTATGTGCCCATAAAGTCCTCCCCTATCCCTTTAGCCCCATTTTTGGCCACACCTTTTTGTATATTCTGTACCTTAGCCTTGTGGAGTTAAACACTGTGGAATCCTCTGCATCTCTGTGAACTTGTTCTTTCTCCTCTGCACAATCTCTGTCTTCTTCACCAAGGTGCCTTTCCCCACAGACCCTCTAACCTGAGTCAAGGCATCCGTGCTCCTTTCTCCAAGGCACCGCCCATGACCCCAGGCCCCAGGCTCCTTCATGCTCCCATGATGCCAGAGCAGCTGTTATGCTGCGCTCCGATGGTCTGCTCATGTGCCTATTGCTTCCGTTTGTCTGTGAGCTCATTGTGAGCCAGGGCCCAGGCTAGCCTGTGTCTTTAATTCCAGTCTGTTAGCACCATTGCTGGCGTACAGGGGATTGACTTTCCCTCCCTTCTGACTGCAACCAGCTGAAGCAGACAGGTGACCCTAGATGTCCAGAGGTGGGACCTAGGCCAGGTGTTCCGGGGAAAGGAGTTCCAGGGTGTGCTTTGGATTAAGGGGTCAACATTCTGGCTTCTTCCTCTACCCCACTTCCTGTCACATGAGGTGCTGGAGTTGGAGGAGTAGGCCCTTGATTAAGAGAGAGGGTTTCACAGAGACCCATGTACACCAGCATTACCTGCAGAGTCTCCTGGGTTGGCCTCTGGGAGCCGTCCTCATCCTCCTGCCCCCTGCTCTTCAGCCACTTCCCTTTCCCTTCTGCCCAGGTTTCTTTCCCCAACCCCGGAAGCTGCTAGAGAAGGACCTGCCTATGGGCAGCAGCTCTTCCCTCCCCGACGAGCCCAAAGCCAGTGCTTGGCCAAACCCTGTGTTCTTCCGAAGCTGGACCAGTGGGAACACAGCCAAGTCCCTAAGGGCTCAGTGGATAGAGTCCTCCTGTTTTACTCAATGTGGCTGTTGTCCATTTGGCTTAAAAGAAAGAACTTTCTAGAAATAAAGAACTTTTCTTAAGAAGGAACTTTCTAGAACTAGAACTGATTGAAAGTGAAAGTGGCTGCCTGGTGAGTTCCTGGGTGCTGGAAGTGGTCCTTCAACAGAAGCTGGAAAAGAACTTCTCTGGAATGCTGTGAAGAACTTCAAAAGGGGAGAGGGGCTCCCCTCCACCAATCGTTAAGCTTCCTTCTGCCCTCTCCCGAGGTGAGAACATTCCAGACTCTTGGACCTCATACTGAGTGTGCCTCTGAACCTCTCCCCCAGCCTCTCCTCATGAAAGCTACTGGGATTACTGACTTCTTTGGATGGAAGACTGGGGCTGGGTATGGGGCTGCTCTACTCACCTGCCGGTACCAGATGTAGGTGGTCAGTACCTGATTCTTCTCATCCTGGGAAAGAAAGGGGAGCTCAGACAGGTGGCCCTGCATGCATCACCCCCAAAATGAGTTGTGTAAGTGTGACTCATTCCCCTGAGTCACACTTAATATTCATGTTAAAAATTACAAATGCTGGGGCTGGGGATTTAGCTCAGTGGCATAGCACCTGGCTGGCAAGTGCAAGGTCATGAGTTCGATTCCTGGTACCGGAAAAAAAAAAAAAAGAAAAAAGAAAAAAAATTTATGAATGCCTCCTATCATTTGCCTTTACTGTTATATAATTGTTATAGAAGGTATATATACAGTATATACCTTCTCTTCTATATTGCTATATTTTATTTATTATACTATTCTATGAATAATATATACCAGTGCTGGCAAAGCTCTGAGAGATGGGTGCCCAAACTCTTCTTATTTATCTATCACACAGGGCCAACCCTGCAATTAAACCTGAGTATTGAGGTTTTAGGTTAGAAAAAACAACTCAGCCAGGCGTGGTGGCACATGCCTGTAATCCAGCACTCAAGAGACTGAGGCAGGAGGATTGTTATGAGTTCGAGACCAACCTGGGCTACAAAGTGAGCTCAGGGCCAGCCTGAACTACATAGTGAGACCCTGTCTCAAAAAAACAAACAAACAAACAACAACAACAACAAAAAAAAACCAAAACTCATACATTAATATCTTTTGTTTTAAAAGAAAAACAGTAACACGTGCCATATGTTCACCACAACTGATATGTAATATAAAGAATATGTAACTTTGTTAAGTATTATATATAACTTAATTACAGATATTCCTCATTTAATGACCTACCAGTTTAACAACTAATTGGACTTACAACTGAGGCACACTGTTTGAACTTAGACCTGCTGCTTGGACTTACGACTTGCCTTTCTTTTTTGTACAGTTCTGTACATCTTGTTTATAGCGCCTCAGTGTCTTTTTTTCTGTACAGTACACCTTGTTTATACAGTACTATAATTTCTGCTGATTCTACTGCAAGTACAGTACTACAGTTTTATGTTCTGTTATATATTACAGTACTGCACATAACAGTTATGCAGATAAAAGCAAAGACATTGAGGCTGTATAAACAAGATATATAGCACTGCACAAAATAAAAGATGGGTCATAAGTCTGAGCAACGGGACATAAGTCCGAAGAGTGTGCCTTGGTTCTAAGTCCAAACAGTCGTTAAACTGGTAGGTTGTTAGACAAGGCCTAGATATCCACAAACAGAGAGAGACGGGCAGGGGTGCTTGGTATGAGGCATAAAACCCCATAAGGTGAAAAAAATTTATCACCCACCCCTCATCTAATTCCTACTTTCCCTGCTGAAGCACCGTGGTAACCCATTTGCTGCTCTTCTTTCCAGAAATGATTTTATCCCTTGTGAGGTGGGTGGGTTGACATAACAGAGCCCGTGAGGTCAGGTCCCGCCTCCCCTACTCCAGTCGGCACCAACACATCTCTGCAGCTGCTTTCTTGCTCTTCTCTGCCCAATGTCTGCCCTCTTCGGCTGCGCAGTGCACCCCACACTGCTATGGTAATTGATGAACACATTGATTAGTTCATTGATCTGTTGGGTTGACAATAATCTGTTGTCGCTGTTTAGTGACACCTCGTATGTATTAGGGACTCATGTAAGGCATTAGGAGCATAGAGATGAACAAGACAGTCTTCACCGCACTCCACTGGCCCACAGAGATGGTTACCGTCATACTACGTGTGGACAGCCAATGCAGGAGGTGACTGCCAGGGTCAGGCCACGGAGAGAAGCCACACAGGGGCTCTGGGCTGTGGTTTAGACAGGCAGCTGCGCAGGTGCTGCTGCAGCCCATCCCCCATTGTACCACAGAGACTAGGGCCTGAGGTACCCATCGTGCTCCCCACAGGGTGATTTCTGAGGTCCACTGTGAGCGTGAATGGGGCAGACTGGGGCTGTGTGCTCACCACACTGAGGATGGCGTAGACGATGACGTCGATGGAGATGGTGGTGGGTCTTCTCCAGTCCCGCACGGGCCGGACGCCCTTCCTGTAGTCAGCCAGGAGGTGGTCCGACAGCCTCTGCAGAGCGGGCCTGCTGGAGTTGCGAGCGTGGGCTGTCCCCTTCCCCCTGGCTGGGAAGGAAAGCAGCTCAAGGTGAAAATCGGATCCTCAAAGCAGCCCCTGGTTCTCTTGCATTGGTTTGTAAGCTATTGAAACAAATGTGTCTGCACCTCACAAAATTCTCAGGTCCCCCCAAAAACTGGAATTCCCATCACCACAACATTTTGTCTGTGGAGGCTCCTGCCAAATTCCAGTGAATGTTCAGTTCACATGGGGGGCGTTCCCTGCACCTTCCCTTACAGGGCAGCAGGGAGCCAGCTTGTCAGGGCAGGTGGCAGGAGACAGGTAGAGGCCACATAAGTAGTGAGGAGGTGGGCTGAGGGGTATGGGGAAGGGGTCCCAGCGGCTCAAAGGAAGTAGGGTGTGGGTGTGTGTGACACTGACAGGCGACCAGGCCATGAGAAAGTGCAGCCCGAGCGCACAGTCTCCAAGCCCCCTGCTTCGCGCCAGCGTTCGCCAGCCAAGGCCCGGCTGCAGCACCTGCACAGCTCGTTGTCTCCTTGACCCCAGCCTGCAACCAGCCAGGGAGGAAGGAAGGGTAGGCATCAGCCAGAAATGCACACTCCTGCCACGGCCATTGTGCTACAGGGCAGGGTTTGCCAGGACCTCTCCGAGGGCAGTAGGCGCAAACTGGACAGAGCTGGGAAGCAGGTTGGGGGAGGTGTAGAGGGAGCCAGGAGGAACCAAGCTGCTCCCAGAACAGGAGGCCAAGGGAACATCAGGGTAACAGGAAAGCCCCGTCACAGCCCCGCTGCAGGCCTGGCTTCCGCTGAGGAGCACCACATACCCTCCTCTCTCCTGGCCCCTTGTGCGCCTGCCGTGCAGATTGCTTTCCTGTGCTTCGCCCACCTACCCTGATGAGCTATCAGCCTCTCTCCGAAGGACAAGCAGTGAAGGGAAGGAACTATGTTTTGAGCCTCCTTCAGAAGAATATTGGTTGACAGAATCTTTAGTCTCAGAGTACCCTGCCGTGGTGGCTGATATAACAGCCCACTTTGCAGAGGGACCCCAAGGCCCAGAAGAGAGAGCACAGTGCAATCAGTGTGGGAACCCTGCCTCTTCAACCAGACCCTCTGGTCTCTTCACGACTGACACTCGGACCTGCTTTGGACGGACTGATTTTCGTGGACCCCAGAGCAGAGCCCCCGCTGGGAGCACAGAGCGGATCCCAGCCCAGGAAGCCCCTGCCGCTTTGGCTTGCTTTTTCTCTCTCCCCACTGGTTTCTCCCAAGGACAGCTCACAGGAGAGCAGCGTCTTGCGGGCAGCCTTATACATCTGTCCAACCCCTGGGTGGCATCCTTCTCCTGTGCCCAGGGTGCTCCAAGCCAGCTGCGTAGGGGGAGAAACTTTCTTGTAGGGGGTGAACATGGTCTGCAGCAGACCAGACCCCTCTGTGACTAAAGCACCTGCTTGCAAGGGAGTCGGAATGGGAGGGTGGTGGGGATATGGCCTGGTGTTACTGGAGGTGACCCCTGAAGGGCGGTGTAGGGAACCCCAGCAATGAAGACCAGTGAGGTGAGGAAGGGTGACCAGATTAGTTCTGGTCCCCACTCTGCTGCCGAGAAGCTATGTGGTCTTGAGTGAACTACTCCCTTCTCTGGACCCCTTTACAGCAGGCAATGGCCAAGCAAACGAGCTCACAGGTCCTTCACAGCTGCCAGGTGATGAGTTTAGGGGCTGGGCAAGGAGAAAAGGTCTCCTCTTGTGGCACCTGTCTGTGTGTTTCTGACATGCAGGCTACTGCCAGGCTTCCCTCTCAGCAGGTCCTGTTGTCTTGCCCCAGGCTGTAAGCACCCCTGTGTGGTGAGGTAGCTGACCTTCCTGCAGCCGCACAGCCCCGAACTCACCACCCCTCGGCCCTGGGAGGATGAACACCGCCCCCCGAGCTCTGCAGAGAGCCAGCCAAGTTCTGGTGTGTCCCCCATCCTCCTTACCTTCTCCCCGTGCCAGGAGTGTGGGGAGGAGCAAGGCCAGCAGCGCCAGCTGGAGCCACAGCAACATGGCGAGCTTCCCACGAGTGGGGGTGCCTCAGAGGATGCTCAGGGTGAGCTCCTCCAAAGGCCAGCCTGCTCGTCCTCTGCCAGCCTCGTGCCCGGCCAGCCTGCTTCCCCTGCCGCTGCCTGCACCTTCTGAGGCTGCAGCTTGGCACTCCGCAGGCCACCAGCCTTGGGGAGAGGCCAAGTTTTCCTGCATCAGTCCTTTAGCTGGATCGGATTTCAGGGAGGGAGGGAGGGGAGGGGACCAGGGAAGGGGAGCCCGCCCTGGCTCACTGATTCAGGGCATGTGGCGGAGCGGGAGCTCGGTCCACCCATTCACCCAGGTGGCTTGGTCATGTTTCCCCAAAAGGAACTTGGGGCCAGGGGCTGCAGGGGCCTCGGGAGCAAGGGTGCAGCCTGGCTACTGGTGAGGACCCCAGGCTGTAGCGGCGCGGTGCTTGTCCCTTGGTAAGTATATTTCAGTGGCACTCGGCCGGGCCGGGTGAGCCTCAGCTCTTTAGCTCCGCAGGGTGACATAATCCCCTTAGCCAAGCAGGAGATCAGGCGTCTCTGCTGACAGAGGCCTGCCCTTTGATCCTCATAAAAATAAAAATACTCATATTTAAGTAACAAAGTATATGTAGAAAAATGCACATATTTTATACTTAGATAATTGTAAACATTTTTACTAAATCTAGAGAATATATGTATTAAAATATAATAGCAATACATGCTTATCGTAAAAAATCATGAAGAACAATTAAAACCATTTGTAGTTTACTGCCCAGAGATAGTCACTTTCTAATGTATTATTTCATTTACATGAAGCTTAAGAAGGTCAAACTGGGCTATGCTTTTAGACTTGAGGCTACTGCTTGCTCTTAGAGTGGGTATTGACTGGAAGGGGATTTGAGTACTGGTTACCCTGATGTGTCTATTTTGTGAAAATTCATTGCATTATACACGTATGATTTGTCCTTTTCTTTGTGAATTCCAACCTAAGGTAACGTTTTTAAAGAGCCAGGCAGATCTTGTCTCTCCCCTGTCTGTTACCTGCTGTGGTTTCCCAGAAGGCAGAGGCCTTCCTGAGTTCCACAGTTAAGTAATGCCACTGACCCCCACCTTCACTTATTCTCAATCACCCTGTCCCCTTGTAATTACACCAAAACCACTGTGTTAATCTGCTAGGGTGAGACAGGCATTGTTAATATGTCAGTGTATATTCTCCCTTCCCCAGCATGTGTACAATAAATATGCAACAGATATAATTTCATATTCCTCCTCCCTTTTTTTGCTTTATAGCGTATCACTAACATTTTTAACACCTTCCTTTTAAATGTGGCTTTCTTATTCTCCCTTTTTGTTTCATTTTTTCTGGTTTTTTGAGGCAGGGTTTCACTAAGTAGCCCAGGCTGGCCTCAAACTCACAGCAATCCTCCTGCCTCAGCCTCTTAAATGCCGAGATTATAGGCATGTGCCACCATACCCAGGTAATCTTTCCTTTGTGAACATGTGATCTATGACCTTAAACTGAGCATGCTCAGAAATGTGCTGGGATTATAGACATGTGCTACTATGCCCAGCAAGTGTGGTTTTCTTGAAAGAATTGTTTCTTTTCTCTTTGTAAATTAAATGGGCAAGTAGCTATCCCTCAGGTACTCAGCTGTGTGCCCCAACAATTGTCTGAGGGAGCATTAATGTGAGTTTCTGTTTGAAGGAACCCTCCCCCAATTCTCTGTGTGGGTGTGTGTGGACTTTTCTACCTTGACTGTATTGAAGGCAAGATATATCTGTATTAATCATGGCAAGCTTCAACAATGAAAGATTTCACTCCTTTTCCAGTTGAATGTAAGTGTGAAGCAGACTGGGAATACTGTCGGAAGTCTGCATTGTGATTAAGTTTAAAAAATAAACAACTGCTTGGAGCCGGGCGTGGTGGCGCACGCCTATAATCCCCGGCAGTCAGGAGGCTGAGGCAGGAGGATCATTGCAAGTTTGAGACCAGCCTGGGCTACAAAGTGAGCTCAAGGCCAGCCTGAATTGCACAGCGAGACCCTCTTAGAAAGACAAAAGATTAAAAAACAAACAAACAAACAAAAAAACTGCTTGGTCAGGGCTGAGTCTTTTTCTTGCTCTTGTGCATTATGGAGTCTGCACATAGCATGAAACCTTCATGGGGGTCAGGGATGTAGCTCAGTGGTAAGTGCCTGCCTGGCAAGCACAAGGTCCTTAGCTCCATTACCTGTACCAAAAAAAAAAAAAAAAGAAAAAAGAAAAAGAAAAAGAGAAACCGTTATGGGGTCCCTGCATATGACCATTCACCAGAGTCCGGCTCTCCAGCCCACGACCTTGGGCTATCCTTGTAAGTCTTGTGCTTCATCACTGCAGAACTCAGAAAAACAGGGAAACTCAGCCCCTAAGAATTTCCTTTGGGAGAATGGAGGTGAGGAAAGCAGTTAAATAGGAAACCTCGAACTCGTAAGGAATGTGTTGAGCCAGACATGCCCAGAACGAAGGTGCTCAAAGCCTGTGTTTGAAGGCAGGGCAAGAGCCAGGCCGCCTCCAGGGTCTCCCAGCTGAGGTCTTGGGGAGGCCCATGCTTTGGCAGAGCACTGTGAATTCCGAACTGCGCTCTTGAGCCTAAAAAAGACCTTAGGCTCCTGGTCTCATCAAATTTTGCCATGTTACCTAGAAATCTGTTGTGGATCACTCCAGGAACTTCTCTTGTTAGTATGTATTAGGAAATCTACACATAGCTGTATGCCACTTGTTGTTGAGGTCTCTTATGTGCCCGTGTGGCAGGGTTGACCTGTAGGTGTAACACGCTCACTCGGGGTTACCATGACAGTCATTGCATCATTACAGAACAGATACTTACTGGCTTGCTACACCTTCACCACGACTCCCGCACTCTCTGCTGTGCACCTTTTAGAGCCATGGTGCATATTCACGAAGTCTTCCCCTAAATTTGCTCTGAGCCGAGGTCACTATGGCCTAAGGGCCACTCCTTCCACAGAGCAAAGCCGTGAGGAGCCTCAGATCCGAGAAGAACCATTAGGAACTGACCTTGTTCTGAAAGGGGTCACACCATAGCGGGAGGGAAAGGAGCAAGAAGAAACAGAAGGTAAAGCAATATAAAAGGGGTGGGAAGGTCTGGAGAAGAAGGTGGAGAAGTTTTTTTTTTTTAAAAAAGGAGCAAGAATTAAAGGAAGATAAGCCAGGAAGGAAAGCTAGGGGAGAGGCAGAAGAGGAAAAGGAAGACAGGAGGCCGTGGTGAGGAGGAAGGAGGGCGGCAAGAGAAGTGGAAGGAGAGAGGGGCAGCGGAAGGGTGAAGCAAAGTGGCCGGAGGTGGCTGAACTGTGAACCCAGGGAGTGGGAGTGCGGCCGGCCGCTACCACACGCCGCCCTGGAGAGCGGGCCCTCCACGCTGGGGAGTGGGGAGCCCACCATGTGCATGTGCTGGGACCCAGCAAGAGACAGCGAGAGAGCCTGGAGACTCCCACGGGCCCGCGCCTTCGTTGCTGCATTAGCTCCTGGCCTCCTCTGGGGCAGCCCAATTGGGTTAGGAGGCAAAAAGATGTTTTCTATGCAGTGTGTGCATTAGAGAATTAGCTCCTTAGGTAACAAGATTAGAGGGAGCCGGGCAGGCCACAGCCTCCGATGGAGATATATTGCCTGTGTGCCTCTCTGATGAGACACAATCAAGTTTCCCCTGAAGAAATTTCCTATTAATGGATTTGATGGCACAACAGACAGGAGGGACTTGGAGCCGTGGCCAGTGGCGGGGTGTAAATTGCCTCCGACGAAACCGTGGAGTCACTTTTGGCCCTTTTAAACAAGATAAGAATTAGTTTGAGGCCTTGATGAACTTGCCGTGGCCGGTGGGGGTGAGGGAACAGCAGAGACCTGGCTAATTTGATTCTGGAGCTCTGCCTGCAGACGGCCGGGCTCCTCCCAGGGATGGAGGCAGACGCGCAGATGGCAGCAAGCCAGCCCGGGTAATGAAAAGCTCCCAGACAGCTCACCCACAGGCCTGCTCTTTATACCCCGTGCTCCCAGCGGGCGCCTGGGGAGGAAGACTGTTCCCCCCCGTCGTGGTGCTGCACGTATCACCCTGCCCCTGTTCTTCCACCCATTTTTCAGGTTAAAAATCCAGAGCCGGAGGAGCCTCCCTGAGTTGCCTGAATTAGCACAGCTGGTTAGGATGGAGCTGAGATCCTCCAGACTCCTGACTCCAGCCTTTTCCATTACAGCAGTGTTTCCCATCTTCTGCAGTAAATTTTTACTGGTCTGTAAAACTTTTACCACCAGAGCGCCTGACCTTTTAAAACCTTGTAAACTTCCAAAAACTCTGTGACCCGTAGTAACATCTGGCCGCACTAGGGGCCCACCTGCCAAAGGAGGGCCAGGAGAGGCTTCTGGCTGTCATCACAGTGCTAAATAGGAGCTGTGTCTGCCTGCTCCATATTACCAGGAGGGGAGGCCTCCCTGGAACCGCTGGCTGCACACCCAGGCTCGGCACTTGCTCGCTGCCTGACCACCTCTGTCCATGCTGGGGTCTGATAGAGAGGACGGACAAACACACCCTGTCTGCCATCCGGTTTTACGGATCTGACACATCCAGCTTGGGTGTTGAAAGATTTAGGGGCTGGCTACTCAGAGAGAGGGTAGAAGCCAGTGGGATGGGAAATGCCTGACAGTCTCCCAAGTTCCCCCGCCTAAAAAGGTAGTAATAGCCTTGATAGGAACGAGAGACACAGCAGTGTTCTCAACATACAGAATTTCTTCCTTGATGTCTCATCAAGCGTGACCGAGTCCTTTGTGCCACCGAGGTCCTGGGTTCTTGGAATGGCTGGTTCTGTACCACCTCACCCATAGTACTCACCGTTCATTGAGCACATACTATGTAGCAGGCCCTGTGCACAGCTCTTATTTACTCTTTGTTTCCTATGAAGAGGATATTATCATTATTCCCATAGTGCCGATGACAAAATCGAAGCAAAGAGATAAATAGCAACCAGTGCAGAGTTAAGTAGCTAATAAGAAGTGGTCTTATGGATGCAAAAGCTTGGGTTCTGCTCAGCCTGACTCCACGGAGTGCCAGAGCGCCAGAGCCGTCTCTGGAATTTCGATCCAGGCTGGTTGGACTCTGGCCCTGCCTTGCTCTGAGAATGGCTGAGGCCCCACTCCTGACTTGATTGCTGCAGTAGAGAGAGCAAGCTTAATGGGTGGACCCAACATGAGCCTGCTTAAACAGAACAAAATGAAACAAAACCTTCTATTGAAGAATATCCTAAGAATATACAATAAATGAATGAACACGAAGTTTCGTATTTTCCCCAGTACAAAATGGGTTCAGAAATACCACATTCTACCATCCAGGGCCAGGCAAATTCTATTTGGCAAATGTTGGGTATGGAGCTTCAGGGTAAATGTGGTCTGGTGGCCTCTGCAGCTCCTTCCCATGACGTGGAAGCGATGCAGGAGTTGGTCCCTGATTGGGCCAGTGTGGTGCTGGTGGCAAAGTTCAGAGAGAGAGAGAGAGACAGAGAGAGGATCCAGGGGAAGATGAACCCCAGGGCGTGTGTGGGTTATACCTGCCTGGTGCTCTTACCGGTGCTAAATTTTGGAGGTTTAGGGACTTCTTT
The DNA here is from genome assembly GCF_000276665.1 of Chinchilla lanigera. Lineage (NCBI taxonomy): Eukaryota > Metazoa > Chordata > Mammalia > Rodentia > Chinchillidae > Chinchilla > Chinchilla lanigera. The sequence goes on along the minus strand of NW_004955412.1, from coordinate 15,583,606 downwards.
TTTTTTTTTTTTTTTTATCATAGGGAAGTGCTAATCCTTCACACAAGCCCCAAGGGGTTCATGGAATTATGGGTATAAGAAATGGCAAAGCAGGCAAAATGTGGTCCATTCTCTTCTTCCCCCTCTATGGCACAGAGGATGGGGGTCTTGCTCTAGTTCGCACAAGTAGCTAAGAAGGGGATGTCCCACCCTCTGCGTATGTCATCTTCTCGTAAGATGAAATTTTCCCCACTTATTTCCTCGAATCTCCATCAGATTCTAGTCTTTTCATTTCTTCCAGCTTCTTTCTGTGACCCAAAGAGCACAGCCAACCCTAGGGCACTCTCCAAGACAAAAGGCATTCTGGAAAGTGTGTCTAAAATTAGCGAGCTAGAAGGAAAGGCCAGGTTTTAATGGGCTTGCTAACCCATATGGTCAGCCCAGAGCTGCAGAAGGTACAGAAAGTTGTTTGGCTTAAATTTCTCCCTAACTCAAGATGGTTAATAAATTCCAGATAGGAAGCATCCACAGAGGTCATCTTATTCCCAGGGAGTGGTCACTCATCCATATGGCTACCCCAGGACAGGACCTGGGGGGCAGAAGATGATTTGGCTTAAATTTCTCTCCCACTTAAGTTCTCAGTTCTAGAGAGGAAGAGATTGGAGAGACCATCTTATCCCTTTTCCTGTTTCAGGGAAGAATTGAGGCTTAATGTACTCTAATTAGTATTTTCTGAGAAATTTTCAAAAACAGGGACCTCAAAACCCCTTTTGGGATTCCAAAGCAAAGTTTCTTCTAATATGTAACTTTAATTGCTCTTGGGACAATTTGAATCATTTCCTTTTGTCCTGTAGAAATGAGTCCCATATCCGATCCATCCTCTGCACAGTCTCAGAGGCAGTGGAAATACAGTAGTCATTCATGGACTCTTCCAGAGAGAAGAAAGCAGGCAGAGAATACCAGCCTTTCTATACCACTGTGTGGCTGACAATGCGCTTTCAGTTATCAGTTCTGTCCAAACCGATGATACTGTGAGGTAGGTGACATGATCCTCATTTTAGAGATGAACTACAGCTCTGAGATACTTAGTGACTTGCCCAAGGTGACTCAGCTAATGTGAGACCAAGCTTGGTGTATAGTCATGAATCAAGCCAGGATAGCTCCCTGAGCATATGCCACTGGGATATGCTCCCTGAGCATATGCCACAGAGAAAGAAAATCCAACAGACTGTAATGGTTACTGCCTCTGGGGATGAGACATGTGTCTAGGATAATGGCTGGGGAGGGAGATCCAACTAAGGAGGACACTGCTTAGTCGAGAGGTGACACTCAGAAAGGTCACACAGCTCTCCTGCCCTGGGGGCCACTGCCTCACTTTCCCCAGTGCCCTGTCCACTGCAGTCTCCATGGCCTTCTTTCTGTTCCTCAGATATTTCAAACATGCTGTACCTTGGATCCTGTGTTCAAACTGCAGGGACTCACCAAACCTCCTTAACCCACCCCTTCCAGGAAAATCCTTGTCTGTTCCATGTACGCCTGCTATGTGACCGGCTTCCTCATTTGACCAATTATGTAAGCGACTGTACTTGTTGTCATCTGATTGGTTTCACCATAGTTTTGTCCCGCCTCATAGCTACCTTGTGACTTCTCATTGGATCGATATTACCTAAGCGACTGTACTTGTAATCTTATTAGTTGACTACAGTTTTGTCCCTCCTTGATATTTGAGGAGGTGAATTCCTCCTTGAGGCGAGGTGAACCCATCTTTGTTCAGTAATACACCATTGAGAAGCAGGGTCCTCAGGCATTCTATTTTCCAGGCCCCCTTCTGTCCCTCTTAGACAGAAGCTTCTTTCTCTTGATAAATTCTTCCTACTCATAACCTCCATTGTTCCTAGAATTTATTCCTCAGTTTTAAAGAACATGAAATTTGGTGTTTCAGACATCAAACAGGTTGGGAGTTATTTCCCTCATATGACTTGGAGGTGCATATTATCATCGCTATATCATACACCCTGCATCAGCACGACAAAGACAATGGGACAATGAATTAGGAGCAGAAGGGACTGTTGCCCACTGGTCTTCCAGGCCTTGAAAGACCTCTTCAAGTTCTCTTTCTCTGCCATGGTGGCCAGATGGAGCCTGCTCAAGAATTGGCCTGGATCTCAGAGGGAGGACACAGCCAGAGCTGGGTTGACATGTGGTGGGCACCCAGCCCACTGTTGTAAGCCTCTGAGTTTACGGTTATTGCTCCAAAGCATAAGTTCACCTCTCCTGCCTAACCTGCTCGTGTGTTGGCTCTGCCACTTGACTGCAGCTACATGGCCTGGGACAAGCCAGTCAACCTCTCTGGAGCTTGGGGGATGGAGACATGGCATCTGCCATAGTGTTGGATGTAATGAGACCAAACAGGTAAAGTGGAGAGTGCTACACTGTCACCTAATACATATTCAGGAAAGGGAAGCTGTAGTCACTATTATTATTACTATAATTATTATAAAGGATATTATGTAAATCACCCAGAGTCCTCCCGCCCCCCACCCAAAAAAAGAAAGGCTATTGAGAGAGGGATGGAGGGGGAAGGGGAGGAAGGGGGAGGAGTTAACATCTATTATGTATGTGTACCAACTCCCCACGAGGAATATGAACCTTATATACTACAAAAATAATAAAGAAAATGATCTAAAGAAAAATGATAAGCAGAGATCAAGAAGGAGAGGAGATTGAATATTTGAGCAACTATTGTGTCTTATGCTACATTCTCTCAAAGTCTTCATTCTAGGTATTGGATATCATTATCCCTGTCAACCTACATTAAAATCAACCTAGTTGAGAACAAAGCAAATTACTTTGGGGGGCTACTTAGGATTGTCATCTAGGAAAGCCCAGATTTAAGCAACTTTGGAAATATATTCTGAGGCTTTACGGATATGGCCACCTGTATTTATAGTTTTGACCCACAAGAGAGTTGGAAATTGCGTCACTTGTTAGTCAGGGATTATGATTGATGCTGGCAAAGTTAAGCTGTTTTGTAAGAAAGGGACTGGGTGTGGTCTCAGTCTATGAGTAGTTTGGGGGAATGGGTACATTGTACAAGGTCAGTAGACATTAACAGCATTTCAGAGGTACTTCTCATGGGGTGAGGGGGAGTGTATCATTAGTCCAGTTCAAAGGTTTAAACGAGGTGTGGTGATTTACACTTGTAATCCCAGCACTCTGGGAGGCTGAGGCAAGAGGATTCCAACTTGGAGGGCAGCCTGGGCAACTCAGTAACTAGTAAGAAACTGTCTCAAAATAAAAAGTAAGATTAAATTAAAAATAGGGCTGGGAATGTAGTTCAGTGTGGAGGCCTTGAGTTCAATCTCCAGTGCCAAAGGGAAAAAAAATGTTCAGCCATGGAGGTGGACGTGACTGAAATCTGACTAACAACGCTTCCACACTATAGCATTTGTAATATATGGGGGGCAGCAGAGACCACCAGGCTTGTGTAAAGGCAGCGTGGAGTGGAATTGATTGTGCCTGGGTGCAGGCAGAAAGCACGTTAAGACCATCTGCCACAAACAAAGAGAAGTGTGTCCCTTTTTATAGGGATGGAGCGAAGGCAGGGGACATTTGGCAGGAAGATCTCAATAAACATCTGTGGTCAAAGTCATCTGGCAGTCTTGCACCTCAGTGGGCAGAGTCCTGAAGTGCCTGGTGCAAATTCCTGGGTGTCTCCGGATGCCCCCAGATGTCCTGGAACCTGCAAAATTCCTTGTCCTATCTTATCTCCTTTCCTGCGCTTGCCATGATCACTTTGGGTGCTGAGCTGAGTTCTCTGCAGAGAGTAGTTCTGCTGGCAAGCAGGCTGGGGGCTGGGAGAGTCAGACCTGATTGGAGCCTTACGCATACCCCCTTTTAAGAATCCTCATCCAATGCTACTTCATTTTCATTTTTTTCCTTTTAACATCCCTGTTTTACAAAGGAGTATATTGAGGCTTGAGGAAGTTAACTTACCCAATCTTAAAGCCATTAAATGGGGAAGCCAAGATTTAGATTTAGGCCTGGCTGACTCTCACCATCATTTTCTGTATCTTCCTTGAAGGAGAATCGGCCCAGTACTGGTCACGGTGCCTTCCTAAGCCCCTGCCTCTGCCCCTCCACCTCCAGTCAGCCACTTTGCTTTCCCAGATCAGCATCTTTTGTCCTGGTCTGCAAAATGCCAGCCTCCTCCGGCTTGCTCCAGACCTCAGGACCTTGCTTATCCCGGCGTGGCCTGCAGCATCCCTGCCCCACTGAGGTCCCCACACCCTGCCCTGCCCACTTAGTTACCCTTCCCAAACTATGGGGTGCTAGGGCTCTAGCCTAGGCTGCTGTGCATCTTCATGGGGCGGGTGGCCTCTTCCCCAACAAGGGAATGACAGTGTCTTACCTTTGAAGCCTCTACTGCCACCCACAGAGCGGCCAGCCCACAGTGGCTCCGCAGCTCTCTGTGACAGGAAGGGAGTTGTCCTTTCTCCTTTCAGATGGAGATAACTCTATTAAGATGTTAAAGCAGATAATCTTGAGGTCAAACTCTTCCTGGTGGATGGTAAGCAAGTTTCTTAACTTGCCTGAGCTTCCATTTACCCTACCATGTAGGATGGTCCATGAGAACTCAGACAGATATAATCTAGAATGTCCTCATGCAATGTGTGATGTGTAGAGAGTGTCCTATAGGGAGTAGCTGTCAGTGATCAATACCATTATTATAGTTCTGTTTGGTGATTCTTTTAGAGGGTCTCGCTAGGCAGTCCAGGCTGACCTTGAACTCACAATTCTCCTGCCTCAGCCTCCTGAGTGCTAGGGATGACTGATGTGTGCCCCCTGCCTAGCCATCGTCTTTATGCTTATAAGTGTATTATTTTTTCCTAACCTCATCTACAAAATGAGAACTCTGATTCCGCCTCAGCTTTGAGTGACTGTGTCTGTCTGTCTCTGTCTCTCTGTCTCTCTCTGCTGCCCCAAGCAGCAACTCAGGGGACCCCAGGCCTATACAACCACATATACCAGCCTGGGCTCTGCCCCATGCTCTGGCGGTGAGCACAGGGTGGACGGGAGAGTGGCTGAAGGGCAAGGGTAGCGAGTGTGAGGAGGATCAGCAGGCTGCGGAGAGGTCTTGGGCCTGAAGTGCAGCCCCAGAGCCGTCTCCTGTAGACCTGGAAGACGTGCCCATAAAACTTAATGGGTGTTTGAAACATCACCAGCAAGGAAGGGCTGGGAGATGGAATGAGCTTTCATCCCCCCTGGGGATGGGGGCTGAGACACAGTGGCGGGGAGAGCAGCCTGGGGACCTGGGTAGGAAGACAGAGTGCTGGCTCCGAGTCCTGGTGAGTCCTGGTGCCTCGCATTAGCACAGCACCTCTGGGAGACAGGGGCAGGAGGAGGGATAGCAGCACGGCCCACTCTGTCCCCTGGGAGGCTTCCACCTCTCACTCCCCAGCAGCTGGTGCATAGGCGGCAGCCAGGTGCCTGGGTGGCCCTATTTTTAGGGACACTGTTCCTTCAGCCAGGACTCTGCCAGCTTTTTCCCCAGATGCCAGAGGTTCCGGAAGGATGATACCACATGTCCCTCCAGGCTGAGGCCTACCTCTGCCTGATGCTCTGAGTTTCCGCACTCTCAGGAGAAAGGAAGGGCCTGGTGAGCCAGGGCGTTGGTTACTCAATCTGTCAGGAGCTCAGCAGTCAGTGAAAGGAGAGAGAATCACAACTGAGAGCCCAGGGGAGAGGGTCCTTTGAGATAATGTGGCCATGGCTCAGCAAGCAGGAGTGCCCAAGGGTTTGCTCAGGGGAGCGAGTGGGCTCTGGAGAAGTGGGTGCCTGATGTCACGGGCTGGCAGCCTCATTCTGTGAAAGAGGATTTGTGGTGTCAAGAGAAGGAGCCGGTGGAAGGGGCCTTCTTTACCCTCGTTGCTCTCTCCTTGGACAGCACACAGAGCCCTCTCCGCCATCTGCCCGCAGCCTATAATTCTGCCGGCCAGCTGCACTGAGCGCTTGACTGCTCTGATTGTGAGGAGGGAGATGACTGAGTGGAACGCGGTGATTGGCAGGTGCCTGAGGGCCCAGCTGCCTGGTAGGAGCGGTTCCATGTGATGCTGTGCAGGCCCTGAACTCCTAGTCCCTAGCTCCAGGGCTCCCAGAGTTCCCACTGTCATCTTTTACTTTCGTTGTTCCTTAGGTCCCCCCTCCATGTGTAAATTCAACGTACAAATGAATCCCATGGAGTGTGGTTAGAATTCAGATTTGGAATCAGTAAGTCTGAGAGGGACTAAGCATCTGCATTTCTAACAACTTCCTGGACAATGCAGACAATGTAAATCTAAGCACCACTCTTTCAGTGGCAAACTTTTAGGGTTGACAAAGCTTTTCCATATATATGGCCCCCTGGGCTCTCCTAACAGCCCTGAGGTGAAGTGAGGAGGAAGAAATGCTGTCACTCTTAAGGCAAGGTACAGTGCTTTGGCAATTACTAAATCTTATCTCATTCAATTCTCTTGACACCTCAACAAAAGAGCTCTTTCTAGAATTTCCAAATGGGGGGAAAAATACTGAGGTTCTGAGAAAGTTATATAACTTGAGAAAAATTACAAACGTAAGTAGTGGAGTTGAAATTCAAACTCACGTATTCTAACACTAGTCTCTTTCTCTACCCACATATCAAATTGACAAATATGAGCCACTTTGAGAAGTCAAGGTCAAAAGTTCAAATTCTGGAGTGGGAATACCGGAGGATGGCACATTATCCAAGAGCATGGGACCTGTGCTTAGACCTGAGCCCTAGGTGCTATGGTTAGGGTCTAGAATGTCTTCCAAAGGTCCACATGTTAAAGTTTGTTTCCTAGCTTGGCACTGTTGGGAGGTGGTGGAAACTTTAACAGGTGGGGCCTAGTGGGAGATCTTCAGGTCCCTGGAGGTGTGCCTTGAAGAGGTCTGTGGGACTCCGGTCGTTGACTCTTTCTCTTTTGCTTCCCCACCATAACTTGAGTAGTTTTGCTCCACCATGTACTCCCACCATTATGTGTGGCCCCCACCTCAGGCCTGAAAACAAAGTATCCACCCAACCATGGATTGAACCCTCCAAAGCTGTGAGCCAAAATACTGTAGACCTTTTCTCCTTGTAACTTGATATTTCAGGTATGTGTTATAGTGATAGAAAGCTAACAAGTTTTTTCACTTGTGATCTTGGACAACTTACCTAACCTCTCTGTGCCTGTGTTTTTCAGCTATGAAAAAGGAATGATAATATTAGGGTTATATTTCTATATTAGGGTTATATTTATATATCATGTATATTATATACATTTCCTCATAATAACCTTAGTATTAGCAATGACCCTAGTGCTGTCTATCTATCTATCTATCTATCTATCTATCTATCTATCTATCATCTATCTATCTAGTGTAGGCCCTGGAAATACAGTAGTGAACAAAAATAACCTTCCTGTGCTCTTGGAACTGACATTCTAGTTGTCCTAGAATAATACCACCCAAAATACTCAGCACAGTGCTTGACACATGGCAAAGCCCTCTGTGACCATTAGCTGTGTCATCCCCAGTACTGACTACTCACCTCAAACTTTCTGTTAATGACTCTCTTAAAGGAGGGGCAGAGCCAAAGCTACCCCCTCTCACTTCATGAAGTCTAAAGTTTTATCTTGAAAGTGTATTCTAAATATTTCCTTCTTAACCGTAATATATCAGTATTTATTTCCATAGGAAAGTAGTGTTCTGATGTTGTTGAGTAAAATTAATGCTCTAGAGGAGGAACCATGCTCATTCGGGGGCTTTGAGTGGACCTGCAACACTGCTGAGCCCCTCTGTGGGTACGTGTACCCCAGATTGGAAGCTGGGCATGAACTTGCTTTACCAAACGGTGTTGCCAATGAGTGACTGTGTAGGAACTGGCACAGGAGGAAGAGGGCAGATCAGTTTTGTGCCGAGTTTGGAAATGTAGCTTCGGGAGAAAAGAGCACAGCAGTGAGGGGTCCTGTGGGCAGTGGGGTGGCACAAGTAGCTATGTAGATGTAGGTGGGAAAGAGGATAGAGCAGGATGAAACTTAGACAAACTTCAGCTATTGTATGAGGCCAAATTAGGTCTTGGGGCGCAAAGGGCTGTGTTCAGGGAGGAAGCCACAGGAGAGTGGGCCTAGGCGAGAGAGAAGGCTTGAACTGTACAGGGAGCTAGGAAACCAAGACTGGGTGGGGAAATGGGAGAAAATCATTGCCAAGGGCACTTGCATTCCCTCACTCTCAGCCTGGAGCTTTCCAAGGAGGACAAGCAGGTGACCAGGAGCAGGGACTGATCATTGGCTGGCTGTCCACAGGCAGCCCAGTCCCCAGGAGGGGTACCAATCCTGCTAGGCCCCTGTGAGGCCCTTGTGTTTGGAGCCCAACACCAGGCTGGAGCAGAGGTAGAGAAGGCAAGAAAAGGGGAGCACAGCCTCCTCCCACAGACCTGGAGTCTGCTGCTTGCCACGGAGCCTGCCCACCGCCCAGCGGTGCCTTCCAGCCCCGCAGAAAGCCTCGCCGCAATTCCTGCTTTATGGCCTCTGCCAAATGAAGCACAAACTTAACTACATCACCTCCCCGACAGCCAGAGGAGGGGGCTGGGGGTGACGTGCTGGGCTCCTTCAGCCCCCTAATCTAATCACTGGTGTGGGTCATTTCAATTACGGACACCAGAGTGTGGTGAGGGGCGTGGCAGCTCATAAAAGCCTCCATGCTGGTGCTCAGCTAATTATGAAGCTCTTACTGTCTCGGCAGGTAAATAACTCAGAACTGAGAGGTTTCGGCTGCTGAGCTGGAGGCTGAGCTGGGGAACAGGGCACGTAGACCGGCGCTTGACAGGGAGATGACAAGGTGGGGCCTGAGGGCACAGGCTGGGGTGCTCTGGGATGGCCATCACCATCCAGTGATTGGTGGGGGGACTCTGCCTTACAAGCAAGTTTGGAAGTGTCCTAGGAACCTCAGAGTCACAGGGTAGGGTAAAATTCATTAACTTCATCTGCTCCGACTTACCTTGCCTTACATCCATAATTGGATCCCTGAGAAGTGAGAGGTTTTGGGGGAAGCCTTGAGCCTGAGCTGGGAAAATAGCTCACCCCACCTGCAGGTTTCCTGCCGCCTCCCCTCGTGCCCTCCTTTTCTCTGCTTTCTGGTCTGACCCACCCAGAGTCAAAGTCAGGACACAGGGGACGCTATGTCACCGACATTTAAGAATTGAGAAGCTCGGCTTCCTTTACCACCACGGGTCCTGCTCCTCTGAGACACACAGAAGGTGGCAAGGATCATCTTGGTAAGAAAGGGAGACCTCAGGGGCTGGGGTGTAGCTCAGCAGTAGAGCGCTTGCGCACCATGTGTGAGGCTCTAGCTTTGATCCCCAGTACTTTGTTGCTATTTATTTCTAATACGTAGAAAAGGCTAAGCAGGTGGTCAGGGCAGCGCTCAGAAGTTATCTTGAGGTACTGTGATGAACAGAACGTTACCCAGTGGAGCCCCCAGAACCAGAGCTGTGATTTCTCAGTGAATGCTGAAACTACCTTATAACTACCTCCTGCATTCTGGAAAACAGCAGATGGTAGGAACACTCACAGCTGGGAGAATCCCATTTTTGCTCTGTTCCTCAGTTTCCTTTCTCTGTGAAAGAGGAACCATGAGATGGGTAAACAGTTGGAGGGGCTGAGCTAAAGCTGCTCTGTAAATAAGGGCTGCTGGCAACCGTGCTCCTTCCTGGGCGGAGAGCACAATTCCAGGAGGAGGTCTGCAGGATCGCAGGTTAATAATGTCATTGTTTCGGGCTGCAGGCTGACCCTGAGGCTCAGAGTGAGTTCCTGGCTGCCAGTGGAGATCAGGGCCACTTGGTATGTAACAACAGGAGTCTGCTTAGTGGCCAGGCCATATATATAATATATATTTCTGAAAATAGATACATACATATACATACACACTGCATATATATATATATACATACATATTCAATGTTACATACTGGGGAGAACCACAGCTCATAACTGTATTCTGGTAGAGGTAGCTGCAGGTCGGACCCCACACCAAAGACTGAAGCCTAGAATTCCTATGTTGATAGCAGACAGGTTTTATGTTTATTCTGTGATACATTACTTGCTTTTCAAAAGGCCGTCAAATACATTGCTTCCTTTTGATCTCACAAGCTCTGTGCTATGCGTAGAGTAACTGTAAGAGCCTCAATTTCAACTAAAGTAGATAGAAGGCTAAGAAGTGAAGTTGAAGTTCTCTGAGTAAACAGGGAAGGAATGAAGGCCAGGATCAGGTCTCCCGAACGCCGAGTCCTGTGCTCCCTGCAGTGTCCAGTCAGGAATGAGCGAGACCCACAGCAAAGTGCTCGCTGCAGGCCTTTTCCTCCTTCCCCTCTCTATGACCTGGGGGAGGAAGTGAGAAGCCGGGATCAACACAGAAGCTCACTGAGCATGGCATGGCAGAGGAGGCCGGGGCGGGGGAGATAGGAAGTGAAGAAGGAAACAGGTGGAGCTTTGCATGGCTACTTCCTGTTCACAAACTTCTCCGCTCCTCATTTCATTAACAGCAGCAGTGGAATTTCATGGACAATTGGCGCTGAGCACTAACTGGGAGGTAATGAGAGGGAGGATGCAGGTAGAGGCTGTTTGAATTTAAATTCTATTTCTTCAGGGGGAGGAGGGGGGCAGATTTTTTTTTTTTTTAAAGCAATTTTATTGCCAGAAAAAAGTTCCTTGCAAACAGCTTTGGACTTTTGTGTCTTGTACTGGCAGCAGAGGGCCTGGCCACCGGCTCGCAGCCCGCTGTATCCTGGAGCAGAGCAGCCTCCTGAAGCCTGCCCCGGAGGCGGAGCACACAGATGCCCAGGGACTGCGTGTGGGGCCTTGGGCAGATTCTGTCCCTCAGACTTGGGGAGACACAGCAGATATACATCCACTCTCAAGAGTGAGCAAGGCTGAGTTGCTCTGCAAATGCTATTGCAAAGTCATCATGTGCAAAACTCGAAGGACTTGGGCAGAAATGGGGGTAAGTAGGGCAGCTACTGTAATGTGGTCTTTAGGACAAATCTCTCAAACACACACACACTACGTATACAAAGGGGCTGTAAAACATTACAAGGAAGAAAGATATAAGGTAATGCAGGAACAAAGATAGAAACTCGGGGGTGATCAGGTGAAAATGGTGGGAGAACAAGGCTATTTTGAGGCAGACTCTGAGACAGAGCTGACACACAGATTGGTGAAGCCAAAGAAGAATATGTCAAGTAGAATTAGAAACCTGGGTGGAAACACCCCTCCTGGGGAGGATCAGACGCAGGCTCGGTTGGCTGCTGAACACCATGGTAGGAAATAATGAGAAACCAAGAAAGTCAGACACAAAGGGAAGGATATCTTGTGAAAGGCTTGAATTCTGACCTTATAATTCAGGTATGAGGTCACAGGACCTGACATAAGTTAGGATAATTGCTGCAGACCATGCTACTAGAGCATCTGCGCCAGAGAGAGTTAGGCCCCCAGCGGCCAGGTGCCAGGTGCCAGGGCTCTTCCATTCTGGAGGAGTGTTTGTGCCACAGAGGGAGGCTAAGAAGCCATCGGGACCATGATGGCTGACTGTATGTGTCACCGTGGCTTGGTAATGGACCTAGTCTCTGGTCAATCCTAGATGTGTCTGTAAAGGTATTTGTTAGATAAGTTCAATATTTATTTATTTCAAAAAAATTTTATTAGTATATTTTTGTAGTAAAATGATTATATTCATTGTAGGGACTTGGTAAAGGACATATCTTAATTCTTTTGTCCCTTTCCATAGATAGATAGATAGATAGATAGATAGATGTCATGGCATAATGCATTCCTTGTAGGACTTGGTACATATATACAACATACCACAATTCCCCTTTTAAAATCTCCTTTAGCCCGCCTCTTCCCCCAGTCCTCTGTCTCTCAGTTGCCTTCCTGTATGATAAAGATCTATTGTCTATATGTTATTTTGCTCTTTGTTTATATTTTGGATTTCTCATATAGGAAAAACCATGTGATATGCAAACTTGTATGTCTGATTTATTTCATAGGTAGATAAGTTCAATATTTAAATCAGTAGACTTGGAATAGAATGGATGACCCTCCAGAATGTGGGTGGGCTTCATGCAGTTGGTTGAACACCTTAATTTTAAAAAGACTGAGTCGGGCTGGGGATTTAGCTCAGTGGCACAGCGCCTGCCTGGCAAGCACAAGGCTGTGAGTTCAATTCCTGGTACTGGAAAAACAAAAACAAAAACAAAAAGTAGGACCTAAAAAGACTGAGTCTTCCAGAAGAGGGAATCCTGCCAGCAGACCACCTCCGGATGCAAACTACAGCTCTCTTTGTGTCTCCAGCCTGCTGGTCTGCCTGGAAGATTTTGAAATTGCTAAGTCTCCACAATTGCATGCAAGTTACGGACTGATTTGTGTCCTTCCAAAATCTAGCTGTTAGTGCGTCAGAACATGACTATCTGGAGACAGTGACTTGAAAGAAGTAGTTAAGGTTAAATGGGGGCATTCGGATGGACCCTAATCTGCAAGGACCGGTGTCCCTTTAAGGAAGAGGAAACAGTCATAGGTATGTGGATGGGTAGAGGAAGGACTACGTCAAAATGCAGGAGAAGACAGCAGTCAAGAAGCCAACGAGAGAGGTCTCAGAAGAAATCACCTTTGCTGGAGCCTTGATCTCGGGCTTCCAGCGTCCAGAGTAATGGGAAAATCACTTTCTGTTTGTTCAAGTTGCTGCTCAGGCTGCAGCTTTTTATTAAGGTGCCCTAGCAGCTGACTAGTCCGAGGAGAGTGGATTATAAGTTCCTGGAATGGAAGGACCTGCCCCAGCTCAGTGCCTCCCACATGGTGGTGCTCACTGCGTGCTGTGCCGCGTTGGGCCTGGAAGCCTTGGCGCTGGGTTCTCCATGGCACAAAAGGAAGATGAGGGCAGTGCCTGAGCCGGAAGAGTGGGAACGAGAGCTTCAGGAGGTACAGAGAGGGCAGGAGTTTTGTGTTCTGATCGATTCAAGGTTGTTCTGGGAATCAAATCAAGTGGAGAATACTCCATGACCACTTATTTTCCATTCTCTGGCGTATCTAGCATAATTCCTAGTTCTCAATCAACACTCAGTAAAGGTTTAGTTGAATGAATGACTGAATAAGTGACAAAGGCAGAGCTGGGAGACGGAGGATCTTATACTCTTAAACAACAGTTTAGGCATACATATAAGCATGCGCGTGCCTAGGTGTTTTCTGAAAGAGATGGCTAGGTTCCTGGGGAGCGAAGGCTTACTCTTCACTGTACACCTTGTTTTGTTTATGCATGTTCATCCTAAACAGTTTATTCCTGGATCACCTATTGTCTATAGTGTGTGTTCTAGGACTCAATGAAAAGAGGCTGCTGGGTATGGTGGCACATGCCTGTAATCCCAGCACCTGGGAGGCTGAGGCAGGAGGATTGTTGCGAGTTCGAGACCAGCCTGGGCTACAAAGTAAGCTCAAGGACAGCCTGAACTGCATAATGAGACCCTGTCTCAAAAAAAAAAAAGAGGCAAAAGAGGTGGGTGGGAAGCTTTTAAAATCATCATTCCTCGGGGCTGGGGATTTAGCTCAGCGGCACAGCGCCTGCCTGGCAAGCATGAAGTCATGAGTTCAATTCCTGGTACCGGAAAAAAAAGAAATTAAAAAAAAATAGAGTTAAAATCATCATTCCTCCCCCTTCCATCTCCTCTCAGAAATATTTTCAAGGCCGGGCGTAGTGGCTCATGCCTGTAATCCCAGCGCTCGGGAGGCTGAGGGAGAAGGATCGTTGCGAGTTCGATTCCAGCCTCGGCTACGAAGTGAGCTCAAGGCCAGCCTGAACTGCACAGCGAGACTCTGTCTCAAAAAGACAAAGAAAAAGAAAAGAAATATTTCAGCTTCCCTAAGTGCTAGAGAGCGTGGTGATTAAGGCCAGCAGTTTAAGTTTTCACAAGCCACTCCACAGAACCCAGAGAGAGCACAGGGTGATGGTGTAGAGCCCCAGCATGGCAAGGTAGCTTCGGAAGAGCAGTTGGTCGAAGCGGTAGAGGAGAGCCAGCCACTCAGCCTCCTGCTGGTCCACCTGGTCCTGAGTTTGGAGGGAGTTGTTGATGGATCGAAGCTGGGACCAGACTTCTTTCAGGGCCCCTGTCTGGGCCTGGTGCTCTTGATAAACTGGGGACTCTGCATGATAGAGCAAAACAATAGAGCAAAACATTAGGTGAGCCAGAGGCTAACAAGGGCAGCTGAGCTTTGCCTTGAAGCTGTTGGCCTCAGCCTTCAAGGGAGGTGGTAGGCAACCCTGGGCAGTGGGTTGGGATTGGGGTCAGGGACTTCTGCCCTCCCTGCTTAGAGTAGGCACAGCTGTGCTGAAAGAGGGCCTGGAGCACACGGCAGAGCTGTGTTGTCTAAGCAGAGTGTAAGGAGGGGAGATTCACCTAGGAGATTTTCAGAGCTAGGGACCAGCCCCAATTGACTCAGTTGGAGTTGTAGGGGCTGGGGGATGATTTATGTGTTTTTTCAAATTAAGCGACTGGGACTCCAATATATACAACCACTCGCCATTTGTGCGTGTGTGTGTGTGTGTGTGTGTGTGTGTGTGTTCACGTCAGAGCAAGCTGGAAAATGAAACAAGCTAAGGATAACTGAGGACCTGACCCTCCAGCTAAAATGACCTCAGCAGGAGGTGACCTTTGGTCCTGGAGAGGTAATGTAAACTGCAACACAGGGCGTCAGGAGCAGCTGTTTCGGGTTCTTCACACAGTCTGGCATGTGGTGCTTTGCCAGTGGACACTGGTGCCCAGAGGGATAAAGCAAGGCAGGGGAGGGAGCTCAGGGCTTCTCACAAACCTGTTCCCCCAGCACACGGGGCCCTGGGGTCCACTCCAGATCCTTCAGCATCAGCACCCCTTTGAAGGCATAAGAGGGGCTGTTCTCGCCCACTGCACTGTTCGTTGTGGAGAAATTGGACCAAGAGGATTGACTTAGACAAGCTGAGCACTAAGAAGGCCATGCAGACTGTGAAGAAGACACCTAAGGGAGAACAGCAGAGCAGGGACGATAGAGTTAGCCCGAGCTGCGGCCTCTCCCTGCTGTCCTCCGAAAGGCAGCCACAGGTCTCTCCCTGGACCGGTGCACGATGGGTGTCAGGTGGTCTTGAGGCTGCTTACCAATCAGAGAGGTCCCCCCTGCACTCCTCGGCACCTCGTTAGCCATGTTGACCCTGAAGACAGTGTAGCCCACCAGCACGCTGGTCTTGAATATAATCCTTGCCCGGCAGTTGGGGGGCAGATAGAAGCTCCCCAGGTCCATGAGCATTAGGAAGATGCTGGGAATCAGCAGGCTCACGACATAGGCCAGGGGGCGTCTGCGAATCACCACCTGGCCAGAGAAAAGCCTCTGTTTAATCTACACTGATGGACTAGCACTTGGTCAAATCCGTGGCCAGGAATACTCCCTCAGATCTCAATCTTTTTGCAGTCTATGTAGTTTATCTTAGAAATATGTTTGAGGTTATTTTGTCATTTAGGAAAAAAGATGTCTTTTAAGCTTTCATGTAGAGCTAATGTTTTTTGTTGTGAACCAGCAATTGAACTCAGGACCTTGTACTTGGCAGGCAGATGCTTTGCCACTGAGCTATCTCCCCAGCCCCAGAGCTAATGTTAATGTTATTGATAGTTAAAATAAGAAGCACTTATCATTTATTTATCGCTTATGTACCAGGCATTAGACTAAATGTATCCCATGTTTATTCACAACTTTAAGGGCTGAGTTTTGTTGTTGTTTCCATTTTACAAGCAGGGAAAGTGAGGTTCAAAGAGGTTGAGTTACTTGTCCAAATGTACACAGTTGGCGCAAAACTATTTTAACACCAAAACCTGGTCAGGTGTGGTGGCACACACCTGTAATCCTGGCACTTGGGAGGCTGAGGCAGGAGGATTGCTACAGGTTTGAGGCCAGCTTGGTATACAAAGTGAGTTCAAGGCCAGCCTGATCTGCTTAATGAAACCCTGTTTCAAAAACAACAAAACAAAACAAAAAATCCTCCTTATCCTAAACCACTTGTTATGCAAAATTATTGTGCATTATTTCCCAGTTAGTTTTCCAGTCTCTTGGAATGTGAGCTCCCTGGCACTATGGGATCTATCAGAGTCTGAGTGGGAACAAGTAGCACAGTAAAATGAGTAAATTTGAGGTGGGCTCAACAAAGAGACTCTTTGCAAGATGTGGTCATGGTATAAAGAAACCACCATAACAGCAGGGCCAAACTTGGTGACTCCTGTCTGTAATCCCCGCTCTCTGGGAAATTGAGGTGGGAGGATCCCAACCTGGAGCCCTGCCTAAGCAATCTAATAAGATTCTGTCTCAAAACAAACAGACACAAACAGGACTGGGGAGGTAACTCAGTGCAAAGGTCCTGGGTTCAATTCCCAGTGTCCCCACCCCCTAAAAGAAGATGAGTACTTCAGGACTTCTGGGGACTGAGTGAACAGATACTACCCCTCGGCCTGAAGGGGTCAAGGGCTGGGAGTAGCAGCCAGACCTGAGGAGAGAGCAGGCTGAGCAGACAGGCAAGCGCTGTGGCTTTCTCCTGGGGACACAGCCAGTTTGACAGTGACCACATGCCAACTCCTTCCAACTTCCTGTCCCTGCTCCTGTGCCTTTCTCCCCTGATCACAGCTCCCATCTCTGCACGCCCCAGCTCAGCCTCTAGGAGCAAGGAGAGGGAGGAGCAGGGGATGTGGGTTCCCCTAGAGTAGGGCAAACAAAGCTATTCAGTTTAGTCTGTACTGTGGATCCACACAGATTAGCTTTATAGCTTGGAATTCGAGCCTCCTAAAATCACTATTACTGCCTTGTTTTATAGCTAGGTTCTCTGGGATAGTGACAGGAAAAATGTCTTTAAGCAACACCTACTCTTCTCATCCTGCCTAAAAAGAAACCAGGGAATATGAAGCTGAGCTGCTTCCCCCGCTAGACTGTGAACCTCATTTCATACCGTTTCTAGGATAGTGATAATCCTCCAGGGAGCAAAAATGAGACTCTTCTCATAGTAGATATTCAACAAATGTTTATCAAGTAAATGAACAACATCCTAGGCCCTTTGCTACTGGATTTAGACAAATAATGCTTCGAATCTTGTTTGTTGGATTTACCAAACAATGAAATGCTTTCTACCTGTCCTGTCGGACAAAGTGCTGCATGCATTTTACTCAAACGGTGCGATTTATATAATCCTCACTGCTAACTTGTTAGTAAGGAACATGCTCCACTTTGCAGCTTTCCAAAAACACAGCTTAGCCCCCTTACGTAAGATGAGACGGCGGCAGAGTTGGGCGTGCTCCCCCAGTGTCAGACTCCTCCTGCACTTTTCCATGGCAGCACATTCGACCGGATCTGGGCGTCTTCAGTAAGGACAGCGCCCTTCTGTCTCATTTCCCACTCCTGCTCCAGAAGCCAAGGCAGAGATGACAGGCGGCGCCCAGCAGTGGGGCAGAGGACGGCAGGGGAGCAGCCTGGCCGGGGCAGTCCAGAGCCCAGCTAACCGATCGGAATGAGGGCTCCCCAGCCACCAGGTCCGGGAGCCCATCCCAGCTCAGCTCAGCAGAGCTTGCCAGGCCAGAGCCATTTGGTGGATTGTAATCTGGCTGTTGTCTTTCATATTAAGTGTAATTGGCTGCAAACACCTACACCAGAGCAATACTCACTGCCTTGCAGTAATTTGGTTAAAACACATTTCTACCAAAGCGCATCCAACGAGAAAAACAATAACAAAATTATCTGTCACCAGCCTGCAGCTCTCCGGGTCCTGTCATCATATGTGATTGAGATAGTGGGCAGTGTGGGCAGGAGAAAGAGCTCAAGTCTCAGAGTCCCTCGTGACCCAGCCTGGGCTAGAGGGGATCTGGCTTCATGGGGTTGGGTGGCGATCAGGTCTGCTGTCTCTGGAGGGTAGAAATGGGAATTTCCCCCTTGGCAGAGATTGCATGAAGGGCAAGAAAAGTCTAAGAATATCTCCATTAGGAAAAGTACAAGTGGGCATGTTGGTTTGGCCAAAATTTTAAGATTTCAGACTTAAAATCAAGGGAGAAGAGTTTTCCAGGGCCTCCATTCTAAGTGATCCTGAGCAAGTCTACGAGATCCTGCATGAGGTAACCTCTCTGTGGCTCTGTGTTCCTACTCTTTCCTATTCTTTTTTGTTTTTGAGACCAGGTCTCAGTATGCAGCAGAAACTAGCTAGCCTAAAATGTAGGCGATCCTCCTGCCAAAGCCTCCCAAGTGCTGAGATTATAGGTGTGCGCCACTACCCCGGCCCTGCTTTTCTTAAGATAGTTTGTTTTTGCCTTATCAAACATCTTGTGTGGGTCTGAGATCTGTTGTGCTCTTTAAATACAGTGAAGATGATTGCTCTCTACCCAGGGGCTGATGCAGACAGTAAATGTAAATCAAAGCTGAAATCCCCCTAATTCCTGAGGAGTGCCGGTTTGTCAGACCACATAGTCCTGGAGGGATCAGGGGAGAGGTTTGGGAAGACAGAGCTAAGAGGTTAGGAGGCAGCTGGTCTCGTGGGTGAGAGAGCTGAGCAGGCTCACACAGCCCTGAACTTGGCTTACTGCTGTGCTGGTGCTGTTCACAAGTTTTTAATAAGTTTTGAATAAGAGGCTTCACATTTTGATTTTGCAGTGAGACCTACAGATTATGTCAGATTCTGTCAGCAAGCTATTGTTCACTGGACGTCAGCATCAGCTGAGTGCTGGAGAGGAAAAACATAAGTACAAACGTGGACAATTCACTTCTGCTGTGACATAAAGCAAAGAATTTTCCCGCTGGTTTTGAGGGGCACATGCCTGTAATCCCAGCATTCAGGAGGCTGAGATAGGAGGATCGAAGTAAGGCCAGCCTGGGCTCCATAGTGAGATCCTGTCTCAAACAAAACAAAACAAAACAAAACAAAACAGAACAAAACAAAACAAAACAGAACTTTTCTGTCTCTGGATTATAAAATTGTAACCCCCTCAGAACCACCTCATCCCTTCTTCTCTTACCTTTAGGATGAGGCATGTTCCCACTCCTAAAATAGACCAAATAGTCCCTACTAGTTTGATTCTCTTCCAGAACAAGGAACCCACCTTTTTTCTTTGGGTTGATTTACAGGCAATGTTCCCTTCAGATTAGACTAATTTTCTCTATAAGTCCAGTGCAACCTTAAAAAACTAATTTTATCATATAGTTTTCAGAAACTTTTTCTTCATGACATCACTTGATCTTCAGTGTCCTTTACTCCTTTGTTCAGCAAAAAATAATTGAGTGTGAACAGGGTGCCAGGCACGATCCTAAATGCTACAATTAGATTTTTTTTTTTTTTTCTGGTGCCAGGAATCGAACTCACGACCTTGCACTTGGGAGGCAGGCGCTGCACCACTGAACTAAATCCCCAGCCCCTAGAATTAGATTATTAATGGGACAGGCCTTTCTCCTGGACTCTGCCTTACAGGTTCATGAACCCAACTCTGGTGGTTGGATATTTTGTAAGTCTGTGGCTGGACAGGAATTTTGCCCCAGAATGGAACATGACCAGAGTGTACACATAGTTTATATAAGTTAGGTGGTGAGACTTGGGACTTCCTGCATTGATATTTAGGTGATTATTTTGGATTTAGAGTTGGTGATAGAGTAGACTAGGACTTCTGGGAATGCTGAGGTGGGTGAATGTATTTTGCACATGAGACAGATGTGAGTTTTAAGGGTCATGGTATGGTAGACTCTACTATGGCAAACAGTGTCCCCAAGGCTTCCTGTCCTTCAGAATATGATCTAATTGGGAAATGTGATCACTGAAGATACATTTAATTAAGATGAAGTCATCCTAGGGTAAGAGGAGCTTTTCATGCGGTATGGCTGATGGCCTCCGAAGAGAAGAAACATGCAAAGAGAACACAAAGTGCAGGTGGGAGCAGATGGAACAATGGGTCTATAAGCCAAGCAATGCCAGTGGTTGCTGGCATTCTCCTTGGGAATGCCCAGAAGACTGGGCTTCTTGATGCCAGACTTCCAGCCATTGGCTTAGGCCACCGAGTGCTTTGTGATGGCTCCTTGAGAAGCTACTGCAGGTGACTTGCCTGGTAAGGCACAGCGTGCAGCTGCCGAAGAACAGACCGGAAGGCGCTGCATTGCCTTTAACTGCGTCATCGTGGTGTAGGATTAGGCACACGGTTTCTGGAGTCAGATTGCCTGGGCTCCAGGCCAGTCTCCACTAGTTCACTAGTCACCTCGTGACCTTAACTTCTTGGCCTCAGTCCATTCACGTGTAAACATCCAGATACTTCGAGGGCCTACCTCACAGATGTAAACATCTACAGACTCTTTGATTGGTGCCTAGCATCAAGTGTTCAGTCTTGAAGTTGTTATCATGTCTCCCTGGGCAGACTTTGAGGTCCAAGATAGATGTCAGGAGCCACTTTTATTCATCTTTGTGTTTACCATTGGAACTGGCACTTCAAAAAGACACTCACTGAAATGTATTGGAGTCTGTTAATAATGCTACCGCTAGTCCCAATGGGATGGCAGTGAGGAGGTGCCCCATTTGGGGGCGATCCTACTGAGGCCAGTCTTTCTACAGGCTGCCTCTCATAAATCATGCCAGAAGCCATAACCCCTGCTTTTGCTGGAAAGAAGTATCGCCAGCTCAGTGAGGCACTGATCTCTGCGAAACCACCCCTACCTGCCTAAAGCCCATCATTTCTAATGGGCTAAAGGAGCTGGTGCCTTTAAATTCAACAGAAAAGGAAGAAAAAGCACTTTAGTTTCAGTCCGTGTTCTCCATTAGACACCCTTCAGGTGTTAGCAATATTATGCCACAATTTCATTATCCATTAAAGCCAGGTAATAATAAGTACACAAAGGTATTTGGAGCCTATTGATGTTAATGAAAGAGATCAATCTAATTCAGAATGTGTGTGTGGAGAGCTCCTTGGAGATGCAATAGGCCCCAAGGTTAGCCCATAATTGCCTCCTTGATGGTAGACCCCACCAGTACTCAATTTTGCATGACCGTCTTTATGACATAGTTGGAATTTTGACGCCCAGGCTCACGCTTCATACAGAAGCCCATTTTCCTCCTCTTCCTAGCCCCTCCCAACGTTCCCAGTTCAGAAAGAATGGGAAAGTTACTTCCATTTAAAGAAGATCTTTGCACTGGGGTGAGAGTTTCTTGGATCTTGACTGTGGGTTGGGCTGGACTCACAGAAACTCCATGATTCATGCATTGATTTGAGTGACCTGGGAAGGATTCCTAAGCCCCTAATCTCTCTCTCTCTCTCTCTCTCTCTCTTTCTCTCTTTCTCTCTCTCTCTCTTTCTCCTCTGTTGGTGCCCTGAAGGATCTTCTATCAAATTTATAAACTGAATTCCATGGAAATCTCAACAAAATTAAATATAGAGCCGGGAGTGGTGGCGCATGCCTGTAATCCCAGCACTCAGGAGGCTGAGGCAGGGGGATCGTTTTAAGTTCAAGACTAGTCTGGGCTACAAAATGAGCTCAAGGCCAGGCTGAACTGCATAGCAAGGCCCTGTCTCAAAAAGAAAAAGAAAAAAAAAATATATGTATATATAAGAACCTTACAATGGAAAAATGGAAGGAAAGAGAAGCACCTTTTCATTTACCTAGGAGTGCTTTGTGGGTACCCCACCTCCCGCCTGAATGAACACTTCATTCAGTGTGAGGTATCTGGCTGGGCTGGCTTAGCTCCCATAGCTGTCTGCTCTTTTCCATCCAACAGAAGTTTCTAAATTTTATCCCTACCTCCTCCCACTTCTACCTTCACTTAAAAAAAGTCACTGCCGTTCAGATCAAAACCTCACCCTGCTGCTTCTGGGAACTGGTACCTTCAATAATGTATTGAAGGACACCTGCCCTCCTATGGCTGCTGGATTGGGCCTGGCTGCACACAGACGTCCTTGTGGGGAGAAGTGTCTTGCTCTGGGCCCCCTGTGGAATGTAGCCCGACTCCAAAGCATCACTGGTGCCCTCTAATAAACAGTACGTGTCCTGGAGCCAGCAGCTCTGATTGCACATTAGCTGGAACTAACAGGGCATCCGCAGTGTTTGATTTAGTATAAGCAGCAGCAGGGTACAACAGGCCTAAGATGATGATGTATTTAGATGAGATCGTCACCTCCCCTGCCTGCTCCACCTGTCCCCACCCTCTTGCTGGACAGCCTGGACAGGGCCACAGTGGGTGGTTAGTTTAGGAGAGAGATGGCCCTTTGCTGTCAGGATCCTGGCAGGCCCGGTGTTGGCATGGGATGGGCTCTGGGTTTCACACCACTGGCAAGGCTGGTTGAAAGACACCAGCAAGTCTTAGATGCTGAATGCAGAGCTGTCTGTCTGCTACTGAGCAAGGACGGCGAGCCTAGTCAGGGCGCAAGCAGACGCTGAGAGGCTGAGAGAGATGGAGAATTGTAATAGTAGCAGAATCTACGTTAAGTCTTTCCAAAGCTGCAGAATCACTCCTAAGTCTGTCTAACGTGACCTGTGCCTCTACACAGGATCATTTCGCTACTCTGTTCTGGAGGACCAGAGTAGAAACCAGCCCTCTCATGGCACTAGGGCCAAGGCATGCAGAAGTCTTCAAGAGCAAGGAATCAAGTGGGTGCCTCGCTGGGGCGTGCCTCCATGCACACAGCCTAAAGGGGAGAAACAGGGCAGAGAAGGGAACAGAGGACCTAAAGCATGAATCATCGACCTGGGAAAGACTCCTCCCTGGTCAGCAATCTTCTTATCAGCTATATCCGTCATATTCCAAATGTAGGGAATACAAAGAAAACTTTCAGCTGACGTTGAGAAGAAAAATTAATATTTAAGGCAAAGGGCAACACGTAACTACAAACGCTGCCGCCCGGAGAGTGCTTGAGCGTGTGCGCACATGCGCAGAGATGCACACACGTTTGCTGCTGTTTACTTGCCCGATCTCTTGCCTCTGCTTGTCTCCGCCGTGCAGTGTAGGTAATGGTGTGTGCAGCGTTCTCAGGAGTACTTGGTAGGTGACGATATCCCACCTTGCACGTGCTACTCCCTCACATTTCCCTTTAATGCTCTCCATTATTCGGGCTGCATTAATAATGTTTGCAGGCTGTTATCTTTAAAATTAATGAGGTGTTTACTCTTAGCCAAGAAACTCATTGAAAATTTTTTTTTTTAAAAGCTTCTTTTCCCCTTCCCTTTCTTTTGCTAAAAAAAAAAAAAAAAGTGGACAAGCAGGCCACAGCACAAGCTTTGCTAAAAACCAAGCGGAATTCTACATAAGAACTCAAACCTCATCCTACTCCTAGGAAGGTGGGACTTGGGATTAGCTGCTAGCCAGTGTTATACAGTAGTGAGGTTTAAACCCCAGGTGTCTCCAGGAGACCCCAACTTCACAAGAGTTTTGCTGGAAAGCTGCACGCAACTCTGCTAACCAAAGGAGGATACCTGTCCTTCAGTCACACCGTGTTTCACCACCACTCTTAGCACGTCCACTGTAACCATGGCACTTTAGTCTAGTCCAGTGCTGGGGAACAGTGGGCCGCAGTGGGCTTGCAGACCCTCTCTGTCCACACAGCCAAGTTGCCCAGTACTGCCCCAGCAGCCGAGCGTCAGATAACAGCGAACAGAAAGACCCTGCGCATGCTCAGAAAGGCATAGCAGCACCAGTCATTATCAGATGACCCGAGTGCGGCGTGTGTTGCTTTCACACTGAGGAGGTATGAGCTAAGGTTTGATGGATTATCAGCAAGTATACAACAGCAAATATGCAAAAGCATGCCAAATGCAAACTTTTGTTTTCCAGAGCCAGGGTCTCACTACATAGTGCAGGCTGGCCTCAAACTGACTGTGGAACCCAGGCTGGCCTCGAACTCACGGCGATCCTTCTGTCTCAGTCTCCTGAGGGCTAGGATTACAGGCTTGCGCCATCATGCCTGGCACAAAGGCAAACTTTTACCTTCCAATAAAAAGCTATTTGTATCATTGAAAGCTCTGCTACTGTAGTTTTTTTTTTTAAGTCAAAAGATGTAAATGTATGAGTTGTTTTTTCTAAACTAAAACTCAGTATTCAGATATAATTGCAGTGTTGGCATTTTGCAGAGGGTTTTGGGTTTCAGGTTAGGCACTTGGTCCTAAAAGGTTCGCCATCACTGGTCTAGTCCTGCTCCTTCTTCTTCCAAAGGTGTGCCTCACCTTCAAGGAGAATTCATCTTGTGTGCAATTACAACTTGCCTGAAGTCTCTGTTTTCCAATTGGATCCATTACAGGGGAAGAGGGACCTCCTCACCCCCCTCCACTACCCCTGGCCAGTTCTGCATAGAAAAGCCAATGCACTGCTAAATACACAGGCTGAGCCTTCTGCTGACTGCTTGGCAGGACCATTTGCCAGGAAAAAAAAGGAGAGAGAATGGCTGCCTCTGGGGTGCAAATTGACAGACTCCACTGTCTTACACCCACCTACCACTGCCTAAGGCCCCAACAGACAAATTTCTCCAGGAACAATGCACTGGACAGCATTCTCAGGGGTGTGTGGGAGGAGCAGAGGTTCAGCACATCCCTTCTGGCAGTTGTTTTCTCTGAGTCAGAAGCCACCAGGGTCTGCTGTGAGTCCTGCAGGTGACTATTAGCTAATCCCTTCAGACTCCCAGGCTCTTAACATGAGCATTGTATGCATCTGAGATTAATTTATAATTACTTAATTAAAAACAGGACAATCACATTACTCAGATAGACTTCCCACCTGTGAGTGGTGGTGAGTCTGCTTGTTTTTCTCGGTAGAATTAGAAGTGATAATGTTGCCGTGTGTTGAAAGGTTTGAGGATTCCTGCTGAAGGGAGTTGCTCAGGGCTCTGGTGTCTGAATGCCATTCTCTTTGCTTTCCCTGGTGAACTATCTACAATAGGATCCCAAGTTCTCTCACTGAACCTCTGATCTTGGTAGATACCCAGAGCTGTGTGAACTAACTGTTCTTGTGTGATTTGTTTTTTGTTTTGTTTTGCTTTGTTTTTGAGACAGGGTCTCACTTTGCAGTTCAGGCTGGCCTTGAGCTCACTTTGTAGCCCAGACTGGCCTTGAACTCACAATGATCCTCCTGCCTCAGCCTCCGGAGTGCTGGGATTACTGCCCGGCTCTCTTGTGTGATAATAAAGGAGGACGTGCAGTGAAGCAGAGATTCCTGAACCCGACGGAGAAGGACAAGGACTGCGGAGAAATGGGCAATGGGAGAGGAAAAAGAAAAACCTACGTTAAACTGAATCTGTGCAAAGTCTCCAGCACTGTTCTGCAAGATGTTGTATGTTGAGGACACGGAAAGCAGCTCCCACTCGCTGTCATTCAAAAATGATTTTTGGTCATGCTTAATATCTTCTCTGTTCTGCAGAAAGCCCAGGTCTACATCTTCCACTGTAAATGACAGAAACAGCTTACTTCCCAGGAGAGAAGGAGGTGCCAACATCAACCCATTTTCCAACTCCCAGTTCAAATCCTTCCCTTCTCTCCTCCCCCTACATGCCCAGCCTTATTGACCTCATTTGAATTAGCAGTGAAGATGTAGAATAAAATTGTTCTAGTCATTAAAATGAAGAAAACTATACATGTAAGGCTTGGTGTCCCCTCTGCACAGAATGAAGGCACTTGTTCTGTGATTCTATACCATTCTCAATAACAGTAACATCCTGATATTGTAACCACAAATTAAGAGCAGCAGTGGGTTATCCCATTCTATCTGGTCTGAATTGTAGCAGGAGCCAAATACCTGCAAGAAGAGATCTACATTTTTAAAAGTAAACATGAAATGATTATATAACTTGATTACCATCTCATTCAATTGTGAGAGAATATATATGCCAACCCAGCACAGGTGGTTTCCCAGCTAGTGTACTGTATGTCTCAGTTTACCTGTGTGCAGAATGCTATTGAAGGTTAGGCTGCAGTTCTGGATATCAAAGGGAAAAGCATAGGTCTGTAGGCTGCATGCAGACACCACCTGGATGGGCTTATAGTTCTTAATGGTCCCAGATGAGTTCACATAAACATAGGGAAGGTCAGGAGATCTTTCAGTGTCCACACTGTAGGAGACACAAGAGCACTTGTAGTTATAAAGAGGGTTTTAGTTATTTCAAAACATATACAGAATTGATTTTAAGGTGATAGTGACTATGAGACCTAGGAATAGCCTAGCGCTGCGAAGAGAATTGCATTTCCCATGAGATGAGTCACCCTGGCAAAGATGTAGTGATAGTCTCCTAGTGTGATAGGCAGCTGAGTTCGATAGAAATATTAAAAATGTTATAGGCAGTCAGCCAGGGTCAGGCCCTTGAAGAAGCCAGTACCGAAGAGGAGATACCTTGCAACTGTGGGGGAGACAGACACCTCCAGCTGTGGACAAAAGATTAAACAGATGCGCCCACATAGTTCCCCAGGGATGGACCTCAGGGATTGATGTTCTAAATAGGTAGCAATCACCTTGAAGAAGCCAGGTAGAGTCATTAGCCCAACTCCCTACAGGAAAGGCCCCTGTTCTGTATTCATACTCGCTTGCTACGTGACTTGCTTCCCCATTTGATCCCAATTTAACCAACTTTACCTAAACAATTATACTTGTCATCTTACTGGCTGACCATAGTTTTCTCCCACCTCATGCCCACCTAGCGAGTTCCTATGTTTTCCACCTTGGACCTGCCTCACCTTGTGGTTTTCTCTATAAAAATCCCTAGAAAACACAAGTTCCTGGGCAACCCACTCAGGCCCCCCTTCTGTCCCTCTCTCGGACAGAAGCTTTCTTTCCCTCAATAGGTATATTCTGCTCTTAACCTCCATTGTTCCAAAAATGCATTCTTTGATTTTAGAGAACAGGAACTCGTCCCAGATATCTTTCAGGTTGGGAGTTTTTCCCCCGTATCCATAGGTTCATTCATCTGCTAGAGTGACCTCAAGCACAGTAATCAAATCTTTGTCTTACGTGATGCCAGCTCTTGATACTTCTCCCCTGAATATGCCCAACAGGATGCTTCCTTTCAACTTGAGAAACAAAAAAAAGTAAGAATGATTGAAAGTAACAGTCAACTGGTCTGATTTTAAGTGGTCTAAAACCCCGCAGCAACACAGCCGGTGCACTTACAACTCATTGATGATGATATCAGGGGCCCAGATGGTGCTGAGAGGCAGAGAGATCTCTCTAATCTCATCAAACATGCTGGCGTTCCAGGACAAGAACTCATCAGACCAAACCTGTGAGGAGTAGCCAGAAAAGAACTTTATCAAAACAGGGTGAGGTCAGTCTCACTAAAGACCCCAGAAGAGCTTTAGATTAATGATCCAGTGTGTCAGCCCCCGAGTACTCTCTGTTAGGGGAGAGAACTTCCTGTCCAGTTCCTCAAGGGGGTGGCCCCAAGCAGAATATATGGCCATACATCCTGCACGGATTCTAACAGACCAGGTCTGCTGCAGAGCTAAGGGAAAACAACTGCAAAGGTAAAATCTGTTCCTTAGAAAAATTGTATTTTCAAGCAGACCCAGATCAAAAATCCAGTATGCACAGAAGCAAACATAATCATTTACCTCACAGTACCACACGCTCGTCTTTAATTTTTGATTCTGTATGTCCTGCAAAGCAAAAAGAAAATCCATACCAAATCTTAGAATGTCAAGGAATCAAAGGCAAATACAATAGTATGATAATTCAGAGGAAGAAAAGCAAATCTAACCAAATAGTACTCATTTAAACACATTGCCTACCCTTCAATACCTGGATACTCTCAGTTCCTATTTATTATGTACACCTGTCGCTTGAACTTTCCTATATTATCTACAACAAAATGGCACTTTGACTACACTTGACATCTTGAATAATTTGCTAATCTCTTTTCCACTCTAATTACTTACTCTGCTATTAATCAAACTAAAAAATGATAGGTAGTCTTGGCCAATTTTGAGCTAAAAAGATGAGACCACAGTTTTATTTGTAATCAAGATATTATTCATAATCTTTCAAAAACTCTTATTTCAGTTAATATTGCCAGCCATTCCTGTTAAGCTTAAATTTCTCTGAATTTTAAAATTCAGAAAAGCAAACAATTTTAACAATTTTTGTTAAAATTCAACAAAACAAACTGAATAAACTTAATGTAGATGTGGTACATTTCAGAGGATTTATTAGGTGTTATTTCTCATGTCTGCAGTGATTCCGTGTTTTTTAAAAATCCTCAGGAACAGCAACCAAACAACAAACAAAAAAGGTCTTTACCATTTTTCCCATATCTAATCTCATAAAGAATGTTTTCAAGCTATGATATTCTTGGGGAATATAAGAAGAGGAATATTTCACAGTGTATACAGATATTACCTGAGAATGGACAATAAGCCTGAAGTGAGAGTGAAACTCTTCATGATTTTGAATTAGGCAGTGTTTTCTTAGATATGGCAGCAAAAGGAAAATAAATACAATTTCATGAAAATAAAATACTTGGTAACATTAAAGAACACCATCAGGAAATAAAACTATAACTCACAGGCTGGGAGAAAATATTTGTGTATCATATACTTGATAAAAGATTTAGATATAGAATATGTAAAGAATTTCTACAACTCAACAACAACAACAAAGCAATCCTACTTAAAAATGAGCAAAGGACTTGAATAGACACATGGCCAAAGCAGGTACACACATTTCCACAAGAAGATGCTTAATGTCATTGTTAGGAGTCAAATTGTTGTCCCTCTCCCCTAAAAAATGGTTGTGTATTGACTGTCTAACACCCAGATTTGGACTTTAGAAAGTACAATCGTTAAGGTTAAGTGAGGCCAGAATGTCGGGATACTCATCCTGCGGGACTGGTTCTCTCACACAAGAAGAGAAAGAGGCGAGACAAACAAAAAATGAGGAAAGTTATTTCACCAGATTTAAAGCAGTGCTTACTGGAGTCCTATGCTAGAAATGTAAGGATGATAACTACCACCATGAAAATATAAAATTCAACATGGAATAATAGAACAGACAAGGGAAAGAGAAAGAGAAGCCAACCCTATTAATACAGAAAACCACCAAGCCATGAAGATGAACAAGAGAGGTAGAAAGGAGTCAGGTGTATGGCTCATGCCTGTAACCCCAACACTTGGGAGGCTGAGGCAGGAAGACTACCATGAGTTTAAACTAACTTGAACAATATAGTAAGTTTGAGACCAGCCTAAATCTATATAGTGAGACCCTTCTGCAACATATCCTACCAAGCCTCCCAAAAAAGAGAGGAAGAAAAAGAAAAATAAACCAGATGTGGTTGTGTGTGCATGTAATCCCAGCCCTCCGGGGAGCTGAGGCAGGAGGATCACAAGTTTGAGACAAGCCTGTGCAACTTAGGGAAGCCCATTTCACCCTTTGAAGATCTCAAAGGATGTTATGGTTAAGTATATGATACACAAAAAATAAAAAGTCGGTGGGGATGTAGCTCAGCGTGAAGGATGTGAATTCAATCAATCCTCAAAACTAGAAAACAAAACAAAAGAATTACAAATAGCCAAAAATGTTCAACATTTTCTGTCATCAGAGAATGCAGATCACAACTACATTGAGATTCCTTCTCACTCCAGTCAGAATGACTATCAAGAACACAAGAAACAGCCAGGGATATATATCTCAGTGGCACCAGCACCTGCCTGGCAAGAGTACAGGAAACAGTAAAAGCTGGTGAGGATACAAAGGAAAGGGAGCTCTTCTATACTGCTGGTAGGAATGAAAATTAGTACAGCCTTTATGGAAATCAGTATGGAGGTGCCTTAAAAAACTAAAACCAGAGCTAGCATATGACCAGCTACAGTACTCCTGGGTATATAACTGAAGGAGTTGAAGTCAGCATACCTGCATACCCATGTTTATTGTGGCACAATTCACAATAGCCGAGATATGGAACCAGCTTAGGTGCCCATCAACAGATGGATAACAAAAATACATACACAATGGAGTAGTATTCAACTGTAAAGAACAAAATTATGTCTTTTGCAAGAACATGTATGTAAGTGGAGATCATGGTAAGCAGGTAAGCCAGAGTGAGAAGGATGAATACCACGTTTTCCCTAATATGTGATATCTTTAAAAGATGACATAAAAGTAGAAGGGAGGTTATTATGAGACAAGAGGGAGGAATCAAAGGCAAGGTGGTATAAAGGAGGGTGGTGGGAAAATAGATATAGTTTAGAATATATGCATGTATTAAAAAGTCACATCAAAGGCCAATGTTTTATAAAAATTAATAGGCACTAATAAATATATATGTATATAGAGAGATACATTAAAGATACAGAGAGAGAAGTACCACATATTCTTACTTATTGCAGCAGCTAAAAGAGTGATCTCAAAGGATGTTATGGCTTATATCTAGATGTCCCCCTAAAGCCTCATGCACTCACAGGTGGGGCTTTCGTGAGGGGACTGGATGGGTGTATGATACTAGAGTACTTCACTGATTGGCTTAGTGTATTTCTGGGTATGGATGATGGACTTACTGAAGAAGGAAGAGTCGCTGTGGGTGTGAGTGGCACCCACCAAAAAGCTGGTAGCCTGGATGGAACAAAAAGGGAAGGAAGAAGGAATTGCACTGCTTCCTGCCTGCCCTGCCATGGACTGTTTCTCCCCTGCCATTCCCCTCTGTCATACCACCCTGCCTTGGATCCAGCCTACTATGACCTGAGACTTCTACAGACTGTGAGCCGAAATAAACCTTTCCTCTTTTAACTTGTGGGTGTTGGATATTTTGTCCCAGCAATAAAAAAGTAACTAAGACAAAGGAGTAGTGAATAAAATAGTGTTGATCAGAGCATGGGCAAGGTATGGGGTAGAGAGATGGAGAAAGGATGATTAGTAGGCAGAGGGAATAATTAGGTAGGAAGAACACCCTTCACTGTTCTTTAACACAGCGGGATGGTGGTGATTGACAACAGTTAATCCAGTATTTCAGAATAGGTGGTGAAGGTGATTTTGATTTTGAAGCAGCACAAAGAAACGTCTGAAGTAATACTTATGCCAATGACCTTGATCTAATAACACAGATTTATGGGGTGTACTTGATTTATAATCAGGGTATACTTATATGGAGATGTCACAGTATACCCCATAAATATGTATACTTACTATGCCATAATTTTTTTTTAAAACTTAAAAAGAGGAAGAGAGAAAGATCTGTCTTGGCCATGCAGAAATATAGTGAGAAGATGACCATCTATAAACCAGGTAGGGGGCCCTCACCAAGAATCAAATTCCCAATGCCTTCATCTTGGGCTGCCAACCCTCAGAATTAGGAGAAATGCATTTCTGTTGTGTAAGGCGTTCAGTTTGTAGCGTTTGTTATGGCAGCCTGAATTGACTAATGCAATCACTAATCATCAGAAAATGCAAGTCAAAATCACAATGAGATGCAGATGGGGAAAAAATAGGTAAACAAGATAACAAGTGTTGGTGAGGAAAATTTGAACCCTTGCATGTTGTTGGTAGGAATGTAAAAAGGTTCAGCTTCTTTGGAAATGGCGTGGTATTCCCCTGTCAAATTTTTTAAAATGAAAATACTATATGGTCCAGCAGTTTAAGTGTAGATCCCAAAAAAGTGAAAGTAGGGACTTAGGTATTTGTGCACTCATTTTCATCCCATTTAAACAGTATTATCCATAATAGCCAAGGGGAATAAGCAATCCACATGTCCATCAATGGGCAAATAGGTAAACAAAATTTGGTACACACATAAATTGGAATATTACTCAGCCTTAGAAAGGAAGAAAATCCTAACACACGCTACAACATCAAGAAACTTGACATTATGCTGAGTCAAACCAGCCAGTCATAAATGGACAAATACTGCAAGACTCCATTTATATGAGATGCACAGAGTAGCAATATTTTTAAGACAGGAAGTAGAATGGTGAGTCCCAAAGGCTGGGGAAGAAGGAGTGGGAAGTTGTTGATTAATGTGCACAGAATTCCATTTTACACAGTGAAAAGAGTGAGCTGGGCGTGGTGGCGCATGCCTGTAATCTCAACACTCAGGAGACTGAGGTAGTAGGATCACTGCAAGTTTGAGACCAGCCTGTGCTACAAAGTGAGCTTGAGACCAGCCTGAACTGCATAGCGAGACCCCGTCTCAAAAAGACAAAAACAAACAAAAAAAACAAAGTGAAAATAGTTCTAGAGAACAAGTAGGGGGTGAGTATGGGGTTTCCCTTTGGGGAGATGAAAATGTGCTGGAATTAGTGGTGTTAATAGCAAAACTTTGTGACTATACTAAAACCCACTGTATTGTATACTATAAATTGGTGATTTGTGTGTCTGTGTGTGTGTTTGGTGTAACTGGGGATTGATCTCAGGGCCTTTACACTGAGGTACATCTCTAGCACCTCCACTTTTTAAAATTTTGAGACAGGGTCTCACTCACTAAGTTGCCAAACTGCCAAAGCTAGGCTCAGATTTGTGCCCCTCCTGCCTCAGCCCCCCAAAGTGCTAGAATTATAGGCATGTGCCATCATGTGGTAAACTTTGAGGTTGAACTAAATCTCAATAAACTACCTTTAAAAAATGTATTAACAGCCAAGCATAGTGGCACATGCCTGTAATCCCAGCACTTGGGAGGCTGAGGCAGGAGGATTGCCATGAGTTCGAGGCCAGCCTGGGCTACATAGTGATACCCTGTCTCCAAAAAAAGTATTAATAAAGAAAAAGAAAGTGTCTCAATGACATTCTTAGTGAATTTAAAACTAAAAAGGCCAGTATAAACCATTAAAGAATTCTCAAAACTATATCCTTAGAAGAGAATAAGTAGATGGAAAAATTAAAATGAAGACATGTGAAATAAAATATATAATGCAGTTGCCTTGCTGGTTTAGGTTCAAAGCTGGAGTCATTTAGATAACCTTTGTGCTGCTGTCATATTTAGTACAATACCAAAGTTCCATCCATAACCCTGGAGAGTTCATGACATAAAAGCAGAATAACAGTTCCCCAGTAAAGGCATTTTAAACTAACTGTTCAGTCAATTCTCCAGCCACCGTCCTTTGTGCAAAGGGTCAAGACTACCATTCTGAAGAATTGAGCTTGAGCCTGGGGCAGAGAGGCTTCTAGTTTGTGAAAATAGTACATGTGGATTTGCGCAGTACACAGACTAGACAGATATATGCATAGGGTAGCATCCCTTTAAAAGAAAAATTTGTAGCTCAGTGCCACAAATGCCTGCCTGGCAAGCACAA
>NW_004955412.1:15541507-15549863 GCF_000276665.1 Chinchilla lanigera | reverse complement strand
AAAAAAAAAAAAAAGTAGATACAGTTTCCCTCTTTTTGCAAACAACAAAAAAAATTGCTACCAAATATACATTCCTAGGTACCTTAAGAAAGAAGAAGAAATGGTGCCCTGAGTGAATGTGTTCTATAGATTTTTATGGACTTTAAATAGATACTTGGGAAAGGCAGATTTTAAAGTGGTACACAACGTGAAAAGATTGAATTCACAAATATTTCCCCAAGGAACAACTTAGAGGAGGACCAGAGGGGACGCCCAGACAGGATTGGCTCAGCAGGGGTCCTGGCAATTGAAGAAAATTCTCTATTGAGAGCTGAAGATTCGGGGATAGGGGCTGAGGATTTAGCTCAGTTGCACAGCGCCTGCCTGACAAGTGCAAGGTAGTGAGTTCGATTCCTGGTACCGGCAAAAAACAAAACAAAACAAAACAAAAAAAAGATTCAGGGACGCTACTTCTGGGCAATATTGCCAGTTGAGAAGTCATTTGATAGATCATGTCTCACTCACCGAAGCACAAAAAGACTGTCAGCTCAGTTATAATCAACGAGCCTTCCCAAGAAATAGGCAGGGAGAGAGAGTCTAAAACGTACATTATATTACTGGGAGATACAGCAATTTCCTATGCTTTTAGAAAAACTATGCCATTACATCTAGTAATTGTCCTTCCTGATTTCTTTATCACTGTCGCACCAAGTTGTGAACATCTCCCGTTGACTCAATCAGGCGGCCGGGAAAAGGATCTCTATGTGGTCGTGTTTCTTTTTCACTACCTTTTAATCTAGCTGATCCTTATTAACTGCCATGCAAGGGCCCGAGCTCATGTTTCTCTTCTTGTCCTTTGCTTTGGCAAAGCACATACACCAATGATGCTAAGAATTTTTTCTAGCATCTTCCGGGGGCGGGTGGGATAATGCGTCATTCAGCTCTAAAGAACACAATGTCAAAAAGTAGTTTGAGGCTAAAACTAAAAATCTTTTTTTGTCAAAGGAAACAAGTTTCTCGGTGCCAGCTGGTGAACATAATTGGTTCTCTGGTGGCGTTATTCACAGCCTTTCCCTCTGTGTATCTCTGCTGTTTTTTTCCTTTAGATACCTTCCATCTTGCTTGTTAAAAGCAAAGGATATTTCAGAGAATTGGAATTCATTAGTCTTCCTAACAGAGGGAGTCTATTTAGATCTAAATTGGTGGTTAGCAAATATACAGATAATTCCCCCACATTCTTATTTATCTTTTCGAGTTCCGGAAACTATAGAAACAGATGCCTCAACGTCTGGCTGGGAGGCTCTAGTCAATGGACTGGAATACAAAGGTATCTGGGATTCGGAATTGACAAAACTCAATAGAAACAAATTGAAACTCTTCACTGTTAAGTAGATTATCCCTATAATCAGATTTCCCTAAGGTATTCATAATACCCAGAAATTCTAAGACAAGACTGTAGTCTTTTATATAAACAAAACAGGAGGCAAAACATTGTAAAGGAAGCGAGGTGGCGTGATGAGAGCTGGGCTAGCAGCTCTTCATTTCAAATGCCAGTTGCCAGCAGCTCTGTAGCTGACAGATGCATCCGACAAGCTCTCCGTTCCCACCAGGGCTGTCCTTGTCCGGGCAGAGTCTGTGGGCGATTCTAGCATATCCTTCAAAAGTGCCTCTGCCTCTGGACCTAGCTCTAGGGTTAGCCCACCTACACGCAGCAGAGACATTTGTGAGTGACCTTATCACTGGTAAAGATAATTCTAGGTTGATACTTACTTTTTAAATTCATTCATCCCTGAGACAAGTATTGACCCAGTGTGCTGGGAGTAAAATAGACTGAGCTGCATGTTGTGGAAACCATGACTGTGAATAAGAAAGTCCTTCCCTCAGGTAGCTTATAATAAATTAGGGAAGATGGAATTATAGCAAAAATCCATGTGCATTAAGAAATACATGGGAGCTGGGGATTTAGCTCGGCGGCACAGCGCCTGCCTGGCAAGCACACGGTCGTGAGTTCGATTCCCGGTACCGGAAAAAAACAAAACAAAAACAAACAAAAAGAAATACATGGATCCTAGTGAATTGAAGGAAGCAGACATCATTGTCCCTTTGGAGAATGGAAGGAAGTTTCTTTTGGCAGCTGAGGTCTGAAGGACTATCATATTGCACAGATGAAAAACAAAGAGGATGGTTTTCAGCTGAGGAAAGAGAGTGCAGAACATAGAAGCAAGAAACAACAAGATGCTGGATGAGGTGGCACATTCTACTAATCCCAGCACTCTGGGAGGCTGAGGCAGGAAGATCACAAGCTGAGCCCAGCCTGGGAAATTTAGTGAGACCCTGTTTCAAAATATGAAATCAAAATAGGGCTGGGGATGTAGCTCAGCACAAAAGCCTTGGGTTCAATCCCTAGGACCACAGATTAAGCAAACAAACAAAAAATACAGGCAAAAAACTAAAATTCTAGGGTTCCTTGTAACACTAAGCACACATTTATAAGATTTGCCAAGGTAGTAGAAAGGAATAAGGCTAGAGGGATAAGATACAAGAATTTTCCAGACTTTGTTTTGTTTTGAGAAAGGGCCTCTCTTTGTAGTTCAGGCTGGCCTTGAGCTCACTATGCAGCGCAAGCGGGGCTTGAAATTGCGGCGATCCTCCTGCCTCAGTTTCCCAAGTGCTAGAATTTCAAGCATGCATCACCACACCTAGCTTCCAGACTTCTAAAAAAGAAATTTGCTGTATCTCATAATATGGTATGTCTAACATATTACAGTAACAAGTATAGTCTGCAGCAGTACAAAAAAAGCTCTTATATTTGAAAAACAATAGTGTTCTCCTTGTCTGCTGTAGGGAATCTGCTTTTACTTTCTTTTATCAAGCGAGGAAGAAAGAGTTGGATTAAAAAAAAAATTTCCATGTGAAGTTGAGTGTGGTGGTGCGTGGCTGTAATCCCAGCACTTGAAAGGCTGAGACAGGGAGATCGCCGTGAGTTCTGAAGGCGTCTGACCCGGGCCATCCTAGCTGGCCGGAGGCCACATCAAGCCTCTTCCAATGTGCTATGCTCAAGGTGTGCAGTTGTGGGTTAATAAAGCCAGGCAACCACAGCTGCACCCCATCTCCGCCATCACACTCCAGCCTGCAAAGGACTGGCAGCCGCCACTACCCATGCGTTCCCGAGCCTTGCCTCTGGCAGGGAGGAAAACTCTTCCCTGAACTCTTCCTCTTGAAAGTCCCATTTTGACCTCCTTTCACAGGCCTCCTTGGGTTCATGACTCTATGAAAGACCTCACAGCCCGGGCAAAAGTTACCAGTCTGGTCTCAGTGCCAGGGCGGTCCAGCTCAGGCTTGCTCTAATTAAACCTGTCCTGACCGGCGAGCTTGTACCTTTTCTTTCCCCTCCTTTCTTCCTAACAGGGTAGGCTATGTAGCAAGTTCCAGGCAAGGCCTGCCTGGGCAGCTGCGCAACTTAGCGAGACTCTGTCAATAAATAATTGAATATCCCGGTGTGGTGGCACATGCCTGTAATCCCAGCACTTGGGAGGCTGACACAGGAGGATTGCCCTAAATTTGAGGCCAGCCTGGGCTACAAAGTGAGTTCAAGTTCAGCCTGTACTGCATAGCAAGACTCTGTCTCAAAAACAGAATGAATAAATGAATAAATAAATAAAGGCAGGCAGACAGACTTTTCATGTGGTGGCACATGTCTGCAATCGCAGCATTTAGGAGGCTGAGGCAGGAGAACGGTAAGGTTGAGGCCAGCCTGGGTTACATAGAAAGTTCAAGTATAGACTATGCTACATAGTGAGACTGTCTCAAAAAAAAAAAAATCCTTCCTTTCTTTTCTGTATTTATCTACAGATAAGACTCTAGAGGAAAGCTCAAATAATTCTACTTTATCTTAATCAAATGAAGTCTGCAAGCAGAAGGAAAGGAGAGCTCTACATGTAGTCTTAATCTCTTACTCCGGGCATGCAATGTGAACCATGTCCTGTGAAACCCCGAGGCCTGTCTTTATTCAAACCATGCTTTACCACTAGACAAAGTCTGGGAAGCAGAACAATCGTAATAACTCACTGACAACTAAATGGCAGAGAATAATATCTCTTGCAGCCAGATGAAGAATCAGCCCAGGAAATTCAATCTCCAAAGTTGTGGTTCAATATAAAGAGACGAAAAGAGTTTTTTGCCAGGCGTGGTGGCACATGCCTGTAATCCCAGCACTAGGGAGGCTGAGGCAGGAGGATTGTTGCAAACTCAAGACCAACCTGGGCTACAAAGTGAGCTCAAGGCCAGCCTGAACTGCATAGTGAGACCCTGTCTCAAAAAGATAAAAAAAAAATGAGCTTTCTGCTAGAATTATGTGAGCCTAGACCTTTTGATGTAGGGTATTTCCTATCATTAAACAGTACAAAGTGTGATCACAAAATACAGCGAATGTTTAAATTCTAAAAATGTATTACAGCCTGGTGTGATGGCGCATGCCTATAATCCCACACTGGGAAGGCTGAGGCAGGAGGATTGTTGGAAGTTTGAGGTCAGCCTGGGCTACAAAGTGAATTCAACACCATTCTGAACTGTATAGTGAGACCTTGTCTTAAAAACAAAACAAAACAAAACAAAAAAACCCTAAAAATGTAAGCTGAGCATGGCAGTCCACCCCTATAATCCCAGCACTCAGGAGGCTGAGGCAGGAGAATTGCCATGAGTTCTAAGCCAGCCTGGGCTACAAAGTGAGTTCAAGGCTGGCTGAACTATGTAGCAAGAGCCTGCCTCGAAAAGAAAAAAAATGTGTTACAATAAAAGATACATCGCCAGGAATCTCCCTCAGAATCCTCTGCCTGGCTTTGAACACTCTTATCCCATCGTTCTTGACATTCCCAAGCAGCTCTGGAAGTCCTCTTGCGTGACTGTCCTTCATTGTGCTGTTGTGCCTGCCTCAATATCCTCAATCTATTCAAATGGTCATTTTGACCTGGGAAGGCCTTGAAGTTGCATGGTGCGAAATCCAGTGCATAAGGTGGGTGAGGACACACTGTGTTTTATTTGGTAGAAATTGGTCTAGGACATCAAGGAAGCCACAAAAAGACACTCACGAAAGAGGACTTCCAGAACTGCTCCAGAAAGTGGCAAGAAGATGGGATTAGTGTGTTCAAAGACAGGGAGTATTTTGAGGATTAATGGCAATGTATCTTTATTGTAATAACTTTAAAAATTTTTAATGTAAACATGTGCCATATATTATAGTCACCCACCTGTTTTCTAATATTTTAGGGCTGGTACTTTTAGTAGTATTGGTGGGAAAATAAAACTGAAAAGTGTACAATTTATTTTTAAAAGGGGGTAATTTTTGAGTACCATTTCAATATTCCTGTTTACCAAGAAACGATTGAGGAGGGTTAATGTAAACTAGAAAAGAATTACACAATGTAACCTATATCAGATCAAAAATAAAAAATAGTTAAATAAAATATTTAATTATTAAAATAGTTAAATAATATAAAAATAAATAAATAAGACAAATAAAATAAAAAATAATTAAAACCCTATGCTCTAAGTGTCAAACTTAATTTTTCAACAATTTCAATGCATAATTCTCTGTCAGAAAAACTAGATTTTTGTGATTTGCTGCATACCACTAAAGTATTAACATTTAAACTCCATTAAAATAAGTTAAAGAAGAGTCATTAAATTAGTTTTTATCTTTTTGGGTTTTTTTTGTTTGTTTTTTCTTTTCTTTTGAGACAGGGTCTCAATATGTAGCACAGGCTGAACTTGAACTTGCTTATGTGGCCTAGGCTGGCCTCGAACTTGTGGCAATCCTCCTGCCTGAACCTCCCAAATGCTGGGATTATAGGCATGTGCCACCATATTAAGATTTTTTTTTTCAGTTTTTGAGACAGGGTTTTGCTATGTATTCCAGGCTGGCCTCCAACTCATGACAATCTTCCTACCTCAGCCTCCCAAGTGCTGGGATTATTGGTGTGCAGACCACGCCTGGCAATTTTTTTTTTTTTTTTTTTGCCAGTACCATGTTGATTTTATTACAGTAGCTTTTTTTTTTTTTTTTTTTTGAGACAGGGTTTCACTATACAGTTCAGGCTGGCTTTAAACTCACTTTGTAGCCCAGCCTGGCATTGAACTCCCAGCAATCCTCCTGCCTCAGCCTCCCTAGAGCTGGGATCACAGGCATATGTCACCATGCCGAGCCCTGGCAAGTTATTTTTTAAAAGTACATTAAACTAATAACCTCCTGTTGTGAAATATTTTATATACATAAAGGTAAAAATTGAAAGGAAAAGTAGCACAAAAATGGGGAGTAGGTTAACAGATTACTATTGTAAATTCACATATTTTATGTGAAATATTATATATTAATTATAAATATACTGAAATAAGTTGATGAATATGAAAATTCTGGAGGCAGGGGGCTGGGGATTTAGCTCAGCAGCACAGCACCTACCTGGCAAGCACAAGGTCGTGAGTTCAATTCCCAGTACTGGAAAAAAGCCAAAAGCCAAAAGCTAAAAAAAAAAAAAAAAATTCTGGAGGCAAATTCTAAACAAATATGAAATGGACAGTTAAAAAGCCAATAGAAGAACTAGAGTAAAATATTAAAAACATATTTTAAATTTTTTATTTTTAAGCCAGGAGTGGTGGCACATACAGCTGTCAGCCTGGACGGTTCAATGACACTGTGTTTCAAAATATAAAATACCTGGGTGTGGTGCCACATACCGGCAATCCCAACACTCGTGGGAGGCTGAGGCAGGAGGATCGTTGTGAGTTCGAGACCAGCCTGGGCTACAAAGTGAGCTCAAGGCCAGTCTGAATTGCATAGTGAGACCCTGTCTCAAAAAAAAAAAAAGTAAAATTAAAAGAACTAAGGGTATAGTTCAGGGCAAAGACCCTGGATTCAATCCCTTATATAGTGCAAAAAATTTTTAAAAAAAATTTTTTAAAAATTTACAAATTGCACACAATAAAGTAGGATATGAAGAACAGAAGAACAAAACGAATTATACTATTCTTCATACAATAACTATAAAACAAACTGTGAGATAGTTTTGACAAATGGACTAAATACTTCAAGTAAAAATGCTTAAATTGGGCATGGTGGCACACCCCTGTGATCCCAGCACTTGGGAGGCTGAGGCAGGAGGATTGCATGTTCAAGGCCAGCCTGGGCTAAATACCTTGTCACAAAACAAAAAGAAAAGAAAAGGAGAGGGGAGGGGAGGAAAAGGAAGGAAAGGGAAGGGAAGGGAAGGGAAGGAAAAATGCATAGATTTTCAGACCAGTGTAACAAAGCAATAAGCCAGAATACTACTCAGCAATTAACAGAAATAAACTGTTGATATGTATAAGAACACAAAAAACGCTCAAAGGCTAAAGGGAAAAAGAATTAATGTCAAAGGTTATGATTCTGCTTACATAATATTTTTGAAATAACATAAAGACTAAGACGATACTGAGGAGGGTTACAGAAGGATCGCCACAAGTTCGAGGCCAGCCTGGGCTCTATAGTGAGTTCAAAGCCAGCCTGAACTATATAGCAAAACCCTGTCCCAAACAAACAAACAAACAAACAAGGGAAAGAAGAAAATTGAAAAGAGATTAATGGTAGCTGTAGGGTAGGGATTAGTGGGGACAAACGCACGTGGCTACAGAACAGTAGCATCAGAGAGCCTTGCGATGATGGAACAGTTGTGTAGCTTGATTGCGGTGGGTGCACAAAACCACCCATACTTTGAGTGTTAAACGTTCCCCAAAGCCCACACGTTCGAAGCTTGGACCCCGGGGTACACTACTGGGAGGCAGCAGAACCTTTTAAGAGATGGAGCCCCGTGAGAAGTCTCTAGGTCACTGGAAGCGCGCCCTTGTGGGGACTGTGAGTCCCCGCCCCCACCCCGCTGGCTTTGCCTCCGGTGCATGGCGTGAGCAGCTTTGCCCCGCCCTGGACTCCCGCACGACCTGCTTCCCTGCCAAAGGCCCAGTGCAGTGGGGTCAACCAGGCATGGACGAGGACCTCCAAAACTCAGAGCCAGAATAAACCTTTGCTCTCTATAAGTTAATTATCTCAGGTATTTTTTTTTTTTTTTTGTAACGACAGAAAGTTGTTTAATATATTTATGTGTGACTTCCGTTACACAGAGCCATATACACACGGACACACACAGTCCAGACAAATTCGAATAAACTCTGTGGATTGTAGGCATGTTAATTTTTTAGTGTTGACACTGCTCTATATTTATGCAAAAATGTTAAAATTGAAAGAGGTTGAGTAAAGGGTGCACAGGACTATTTATAACATCTTAGTGACTCTCTGCACATAAATGAAAGTTGAATTAAAAAAAGCAAGTCCCAACAACATGCCACCCATAAG
>NW_004955412.1:15539466-15540401 GCF_000276665.1 Chinchilla lanigera | reverse complement strand
ATGCTTAATCAAAAAAAAATGCAGCTGGCAAATAAAAGATGGCAAATAACAGTAGTATTTAGGGAGATTAAAAATTGAAATACTACAAATCTACTAAAATAGCTAAAAATAAAAAGATTGATTATATCAAGTACTGGTGATGATGTGGAGAGACTGGAACATTCATCCATTTTAAATGGAATGCAAAGTGATAACAGTCACTTCAGAAAAACAGCTGTGGCTTTTTATAAAATTAAGCATAAACTTATCACACAACTCAGCACTACCACATCTAAGTACCCAAAGAAATAAAAAGATACGTAGGCCAGGCATGGTGGCACACATCTATAATCCCAGCACTTGGGAGGCTGAGGCAGGAGGATCATTGCGAGTTTGAGACCAGCCCAGGTTACAGACTGAACTCAATGCAAGCCTGAACTGCATAGCAAGACCCTTTCTCAAAAAGACAAAAAAAAAAAAGAGTATGTAAATGTTTAACACAGCTTTTTTCAAGATTACTCCCAAATGGAAACAATTCTCATGTCCAACAACTGGTAAACAGGTGAACAAATCATAGTACACCTGTACAGTGGA
Source organism: Chinchilla lanigera (assembly GCF_000276665.1). Classification (NCBI taxonomy): domain Eukaryota; kingdom Metazoa; phylum Chordata; class Mammalia; order Rodentia; family Chinchillidae; genus Chinchilla; species Chinchilla lanigera. The sequence continues at coordinate 15,539,828 of NW_004955412.1, read as the reverse complement.
CTCCTACTAGTGAAATATGCAACGACATGGATGAATCTGAAAAGCACTGTGCAAGTGAAACAAGTCAGATGTAAAAGGTGAAACACTAAGATTTCATTTTGTGACATTCAGAGGAAGGCAAAGCTATAGGTAAAAAATCAGATCAGTAGTTGCCAGGAACTGGGGCTAGAGAGAAGGAAGTGGCTTTAAAAGATGAATTTTGGCTAGGCATGGTAATCCCAGTACTCGGGAGGCTGAGGCAGGAGGATTGCCACAAGTTCAAGGCCAACCTAGGCTACAAAGTAAGTTCAAGGCCAGCCTGAATTGCATAGTGAAATCCTGTCTCAAAAAGAAAAAAAGAAAAAAATGAGATCAATTTCATT
>NW_004955412.1:15520314-15536996 GCF_000276665.1 Chinchilla lanigera | reverse complement strand
GTATATATATACACATGTAAGATAGTTATACTACTAATTTTTTATACTAATAATTTCTATTAGTTCATTAAAAAAAGGTTTGTGCTTATATCATTTGATCACTTTTTCATGCCTATATCACATAATCTGAGCAATTAATTTGAAGATAACAGTAAGCAATATATTAACCATTGTTACTCTCCATCTTGGTTTGAAATTTTGTATCATTCTTTTTTAGTGTTTTTTCTTTTTAAAAAAATAAAAGGTAAGCCACATGTGGTGGCACATGCCTGTAATCCTAGCCCTTAGGAGGCTGAGGCAGGAGGATCATTGTGAGTTTGAGACCAGCCTCGGCAACAAAGTGAGCTCAAGGCCAGCCTGTACTGTATGGTGAGACCCTGTCTCAAAAAGACAAAAAACAAAGCATCAAAATTTCTACAATGCAACTAAAGTTGTGTTTAGAGGGCAATAAATGCTTATATTAGAACAAAAAATAAATTTTAAAATTATGTCTCTACATTTCTACTTAAGAAATTAGACTGGAAAAAAAAAATGCTGGGTATGGTGGCACACATGTGTAATCCCAGCACTAGGGAAGCTGAGGTAGAAGAACTGCTTCAACTTCGTGGCAAACCTGGGCTACAAAGTGAGTTCAAGGCCAGTCTGAACGTCATAGAAAAACCCTGTCTCAAAAAGAGAATGAAAGAAAGAAAGAGAGAGAGAGACAGAGACAGACAGACAGACAGTGAGAGGGAGAGGGGGAGGGAGCGACAGCGGATCCATGCCTGTGATCCCAGCACTGTGAGGCAGGAGGATCACTGTGAGTTTGAGGCCAGCCTGTGCTACACACCAAGACCCTGTCTCAAAAAAACAAAACACAAAGAAACAAGAAAAGAAAGAAAAAAGGTGGGGGCGGGGTGTGTGTGCAAATTAATCCTAAAGCAAGAAAAAGAAATAATAAAGATAATAGCAGATACCAGAGAAATAGAAAGCAGATAATAGAGAAAATTACAAAGCCCAAATCTTTGAAAAAGCAAATTCTTTGAAAAAGCACATAAAATTGATAAACTTTTGGAAAGATTAGTCAAGGGGAAAAAAAAAAAAAGATTAGTCAAGGGAAAGATATGAGAAGAAACAAGTTACCAACACGAGGCCTAAACCAGGCACGGTGGTGCACCCCTGCCATCCAAGCGCTCTGGGCTGGGAATGTAGCTCAGTGTGAAGGACCCAAATTCAATCCACACTACCACAAAAAGAAAGAAAGAAAGAAAAAAAACCCAAAGCAAAGCAAAACAAAAACAATGTGTGGCGTAAGGGAGGCCATATCACTAGACATAGTATAGATACTAAGTTAATAAAAAGGAAAACTCTGAACAATTTGAAGCCAATAAATTTGACGACGTGAATGAAATAGTCAAATTCCCTTCACTAATACAAATTACCAGACTAGAAATGTAGCTCAATGGGAGAGTGCTTATCTATCAGGAAAAAGCACTGCTTTGACCCCTAGTAAAGCACTGCCCCACACAAAAAGCCAAGACAAGAAAAAAATTTATAAATCAAACTTAACTCATATGAAGTTCTAGAAGTGAAAAAACTAATCACTGACAGATGAAATAAAAATCATATTTGTCTGTGGACAGAGGGGCTGAGAAAGAAATAGGAAGGGAATGAACAATCTTTCAGGAATGATTCAAATCTTTCTACCTTTAAAAAATAAAAGGTAGGCCAGGTGTGGTGGCACGTCCCTGTAATCCTAGCCCTTAGGAGGCTGAGGCATGAAGTAGGAATTATGTGGGTGTGTAACTGTCAAAATCACTGACCAAACTCTACTCCTAAAACCTGTACATTTCAATACATGTATTTATATCTTAATTTCAAGAAGTGAAATGGGACTATAGCTCAGTGATAGAATGTCTGCCTGCCATACGTGAAGCCCTGGCTTCAATTCTCATCATGAAAAAAGAGAGAAAGTTTTAAGAATTAAATTGTAGGGCCGGGGATATAGCTCAGGGGCACAAGCACCTGCCTGGCAAGTACAAGGTCCTGAGTTCAATTTCCGGTACCAAAGAGAAAAAGAGTATTAAATTATAAAACAATTACTAAACTACCGTAACAAAACTTAAAGTATGTTTTTAAGAGAAACCAGGATAAACCTGGGATCTATTTATATTGAAGATTTGTAGTAAGGAAAAAGAGGAAGGAACAGAGGATAACCATCGGGGCCATCATTTATGGAGGGTCTTGTTTTGTTTTGTTTTGTTTTGTTCTGTCTTATTCAGATAGGGTCTCGCTATGCAGCTCAGGCTGGCCTTGACCTCACTTTGTAGCCCAGGCTGGTCTCAAACTCACAACGATCCTCCAGCCTCAGCCTTCCAAGTGCTGGCATTACAGGCGTGCGCCACCACGCCAGGCTTTTTGGAGGGTTTACTAAGAACTCTGCTAACAGATTTACATAAGTTTTCTCATTTCCTTCCTATGACCTATCTTTCAGAAACAACAGGAAAGGGGTGCTTTAATAAGCAAGTCCTCCCTGCCAGCCTTGGGAAACACTTTAGATATAAAAGCCCTTTTATAAACTCATGGTACTAGGGTGTTTTTCTCTTTCAAATTTCAGGCAATGAGTAAGAGATCTTTTCTTAAATCTACTATTTCCACTAATAAATGTGAATCACAGGAAAAGAGGCCTATTATCATCCTGGATTTCAGCAATATTCATAAAATATGTACTCTGATCTACAACCATGATTCCTAAAGCATCTTTTTGTTTTTTTGTCTTTTTGAGACAGGATCTCGCTATGCAATTCAGGCTGGCCTTGAGCTCACTTTGTAGCCCAAGCTGGTCTCGAACTCACAATGATCCTCCTGCCTCAGCCTCCCGAGTGCTGGGATTACAGGTACGTGCCACCATGCCTGGCTCCTAAAACATCTTGATACCATTGATATTTCTATACTGTTTGTCTTATACTCTGTAAGTGGAAGTCTAGAAAGCATGATTTGCCAGATCAATATTTTACCTCAGGCTAACTGCTAAAATGAATCTAGCACAACTTCTTTAACAGCTCAGCTAGTCTTAAGAATAAAACTTCTTCCAGGCTCCCACATAGACTTCAGGTAGTTTCAAAACAGGGGAACAAGAATAAGAAAGGACAAGAATAAGAAAGGACAAGGTGCTCCTTACCACATCCAACACAGCGTAGACAAATAGGTCTAGGTAGACAGTGGTGGGTTCAACCCAGTTGTGAACGGGTCTCACTTCCTTGTGATATTGCTGTAGCAGCTGTTTGGTGAGATGATGCAGGGCAGAATCCTTGAGATGAGGCAAGCCTGTGGCTAGAATTCCTGGAAAGGAAAACTTTCACTGTGAGGATGAAAATAAAAAGCATCTTTAGGAGATTTAAGATAGTTCTCAACACGATAGCTCTTCGTGGAATATAGTCCGCGCACATTCAGCTAGCTAGAGGGCTCTTTGTCAGACATTTATTTAAAGTAAGTGGGTGGCCTAAGTGTCCAATAAAGAAATCTCATTGTCAAGACAGGTAAATCAACCCATCTCCAAGAATGCAGACTATACCTATCATTCCATTTTACAGCAATCATCCATCTTGGGGACAGAAATCTTTCCTTATTCACATCACCCCCTGCCCCAGCATAGAGAAGAAACCTGCCTATATACTTAGCCAAATCTTAGCTCCCACCTTATTTTTTTCTTTTGATTTTTCCACTTGTAACGGACAAACTATTGAGCCTAAAGAAATCTGTATGTATTTCTAGATAACAAAATTGAGATTCCAACTCGTACTTTTCTTCTCAAAAGTCTCTTTTCTCACACTGTCTGCCTTTAAATAAAATGCACTTGTCAGAAAATGAGATCTTTGTTTTGGGAAAATTCTCTCTGGTTGTGGGGAACAACTGTTTCCTCTGACCCGAGAATCTTGATTTGTGGAGGAGCAGCGATTGGTGCTGAGGCAGAGGAGGCCAGGGGACAGAATGCAAGGGAAATGAACGCCAGCAATTGGAAGTGACAAATTTGTGAGGGCTCTCTCTGAATTGCAAAAGGATATTTTGTTCACAAGCTTTGCCAGCCCTTAGGGGATTCAAAGCTTCCCTAAGTCATTGGACTGAAGCAAATTGCACACCTCCTGACATGGTGTGTGATGAGCTCTAGCTGTAGTGTCCTGCGTGTGAATTTGCCTGGGCTCTCAGTGGTTTGATGGTTATTTTGATGAGCTGCTAAAAGCATGAGCGGTCCAGCAGGAAACTGTAAATGAGATTGCTTCTCCCCGTGCGACAATCCTGTTTATGCCCATTTCTTTATGAATAATGTCGTGTCACTCGCCGCCACAGGCAGCAATTTCTATGATTTATCAGTGTCAGTGTGACCAAAATACTAACAACAATGCTGGAGGTGCAAACCCAGACTCATTGTGGGCCGTGTGAATATTCACTTTCATTACCATCAGAACTGCGAATCTAATGAGCACTTTAACTCCCTAACTATTCACCCAAGAAGATGCCTAGAATGGCATCAGGTATTCAGGCGTGCAGGACTAAGCTGGGTGGCTTGCATCGAGCACCATTTTTAGGGGTTTTGTGAACTGTTATTATCAAAAAGTGTGCTGTGAATCTCTGCACCTGAGAACATTTCTCACTGATGTACTCCAGGGGAGGGAAGTTAGGAACATAAAGCAAAGCCAGTCCAATGTTCTTCCTAAAAACTTCGCTTTGGGCGGTCTCATTTTTACCTCACCTGGAAGCTCCCAATTCAAGTCTCAGTTGGGGACTTCTGGGAAGATGGTGGAGTGGTGAACAGCAGAGAAAGAGGCTCTCTGAGATTTGGTGTCCAGACGCTAGAATATAGCAATGCGAGGGAGACAAGAAGAAGGAAAGCGGGTCCTCAGGACCCAGCAAGCGTCTGATATGAGAACTGAAGCCCATAGGGAGACTGAAAAGAGACTTCAACAAATAAGAAGGCGGTAGCAAGTGGCACTTTCTCCCTCAGTCCTGACTCTACATGGGAGAGATGGCTTGATGCAGTGGCTACTGGTGACCCTGGAGGCCCCCATGGAGAAACACACCAGTGGATTAGAGCAGTGGACATAGCAGACTGTGCTGGTTGGTGAGTTATTCAAGTTCAGATTCCCCCAAGAGAGGGCAATCAGCCAGTAGCCATCTTGGAGAAGGGTCATCCGAGCTCGGAACCTAGAGGAGCTACAGGCTGGCTCCATCTAGTGGCTCCCAGTGTTGGCGTGAGGCAGAACTGAGTTCAAGTGGACAGAATGTCAAGGAGCTGAGTTCAAGCTGGCAGGAGGTATATGGAGTGTTGCAGGCTAGACAAATCAGGTTCCAGCCTCACAGATAGAAACCAGCCTGAACTGTAGTGGAACTAAATGTGCAGGCTTGTTGGGATTAATCAACACAGACCTGGACTCTGTCTACCCACTTTGTCTACCAGTGACAGCAGAGACACACCTTGAAGTAGACATTTTTTTGTTTTTGTTTTCCTTTGTATTGTTTTGCTTTTTCTTGATTGTTTGCTCTTATTTTTGTATAAGTGTGAACATGGCTTCTAGGGTTTTTTTGGTTGCTATTCTCTTTTCTTCTATTCTTTTTTTGTTTGTTTGTTTGTTTTTTGTCTTTTTGAGACAGGGTCACACTATGCAGTTTAGGCTGACCTTGAGTTCACTTTGTAGCCCAGGCTGGTCTCGAACGCACAATGATCCTCCTGCCTCAGCCTCCCAAGTGTTGGGATTACAGGCGCAAGCCACCATGCCCAGCTGTTCTCGTCTCTTCTTATTTTTATTTCTTCCTTCTCTCTTTCCCTCCTGTCTTCTTCATCAGTTTCCCAAAATTCACATAATCTTCCTTTGTCCTCCAGCCTTGCTTCTATTCTCTTCCTCTTCTTCTATTTCTCTATTTTTCCCTCTAATTCCTTTTAAATTTTCTCCACTGAAAGTAAAATCACCATACTGAGGACACATTTACTGTATAAAATTTTCTGGTTTGTTTTATATTTTGTTATATAACCACCAATCTAGTTCATATGGTTAAAGGTGACAAAATAATAGTTACCACAGGTTGTCATTTTCTAGGCTGTGTTTGATGCTGTTATTGCTGATTGTACCACTTTAGCCAAGGTGACATAATTGTTCTAATTGGTTCTTCTTCCTAGTATGCCAAGATTGAGATTGCCTAAGCATCATCAAAAATATTATAGACCAGGGCCAGGGATAAAGCTCCGTGGCACAACACCTGCCTGGCGAGCACAAGGTCCTGAGTTGGATTCTTGATACCAAACAAACAAAAAACAAACAACAACAAAAAACCTGCCAGGTGTGGTGGCGCATGCCTGTAATCCCAGCACTCAGGAGGCTGAGGCAGGAGGATCACTGTGAGTTCGAGACCAGCCTTGGCTACAAAGTGAGCCCAAGGCCAGCTGGAACTGCATAGCAAGACCCTGTCTCAAATAAAAAGACAAAAAAAGAAAAAAACAAAACTATAGGCCAGTGCCAAAGAATCAAGGGCTAGGCCAAATAGGCAGCAACTTCTCATCCCCAATAAATTGAAGAGGTAGGATCTTGCAACAGACTGAAAACCCAAAAGGCAGCTACACCTGGGACACGTTTCTGAGAGGTAGTCATTTCCTAAGGGTTCAAGTCTCAGTTGGGTAAATGCTGAAATGTGCATGATTCAGTACAAGAAACTATCTGAGACAGCAGTAAAACATAATTCTGAGAAATGAATGTGTGTTCCTATACTGTCAGCTCAAAAAGACTCCATTGCCCTTTTGCTATCTTTTTTAGGGACCACTCCATAGGTCTCCTGTGGATAAACACGTGTTTCTTTATGTAAAAAGAGAAAGTTATAGAAGCTAGGACCAGGAACAAAAGGGCAACAAATAATGAAAAGAGAAAAATTATAAGCAAATGGAAGTGTATTTAAACCGAAAAGGGAAAGAGTTCTTTGTTTAAAATGGGAAGAAATAATAAATTACATTGCTACTATGAATGCAAATTTGCCTGCAGAGAAAGATCAATTATAGGAGAAAGATTAAGGATTTAAGTGACCATTAATTAACAGTAAATGATGCCCTTTGAAAGCTAATGTGACATTCACACAAGCACTAAATGACTCACAGTTCAGTGATGTTTCAACAGACACTGATGGAAGCTATCAACAGACTCAGGAAAGATGCCTTGCTAACCCTGCCTTCCTGAATGCTAATAATCAGCTTCAAATAATTCACTTGTACAATCTCTGGAAAATAGAATGTGTTAGGGACTGAGCTGTGAAGCACTTGTAGGTGAAGAGAGATTTAAACAGAAGAAGATAAGAATACAAGGGGAAGAGGATGAAAAAAGAACTAACATGTCTTATGTACGTGTATCAACTCGCCACGAGGAATGTGATCATTTTGTACTGCATATGTGTACTAATGAACTAATAAAAATAAAGATTAAAAAAGAACATAAGAATGCAATGGTATTGTTCCTTGTTTTAATGGGCTACTCTCTCACATATACCTATCTTAAAGGGAGCTTTGGAAAGCTCTGATGAAAAGAGCTATTTTTCACTTCATATATATCTTTATAAGAGAGTTAGACATATATCTGAGAGATTATAGGGAAATATGAGATATAGTTGAATGGTTCTACTGAATTCCTGGTAATATCTGAATGTGTATTGTATGCCAGGCAGTAGGCTAACCCTCTTTTATGAATGATCTTATAACAGTTATAGTAATCTTATGAGCTAAGTATTTTAAAGCCCTATGAGAAGTGTGTAATTACTGTAGGTGAGAGATCACAGGTCAGTGAGGTCAGTACTGTCCAAGGTCACACAGCTCGCAAACAAAGGGGCTGGAATTTATATACATCTAGTCTGGATGGTGCACATGATTGGGCAGAAACAACCAGGGCTATTTTCTGTGTGTGGTTTCGCATCAAGAACATATTTGCATTGTACCTTAAAACTGCAAATCGTACTTGACATTTATGAATAGCCAAAAGATAAGTTATCTTATGCAAACTGAATGCTGGAAAGATGAACTGACTTACCCGGATGGCTCGTGATAATAAAACTGGACCTCGACCTTCTTCTACTCCAGTACACAGGGTGGCCGTGTATTAGCGATCAGTTCAAAGTTCTCACATTTACAAATCACCTCGATAGTAACCCAGTGAAAGTCTAAAGGACAGGTTTCCTTGCCTCAGGTGTCTCCAGGATGGTTTCGGTAAAGTACTTGTCATTAGATATGATTAAAACTCTGTTCTGCTATGTTTAGGGTAAAAAGCAAGCATGGACACAAAACATTCGAGAAGAGATAGCATCAAAAAGAGTTTCTTCTGTTTCCTACCTTCATTTTTCTATTTTATTTTAGCTTAATGTTGACTATTTTCTGCTAAGAAATTCATTTGGCATTTAATGAAATTTCCTCTAGTTTATTTTTATAATTAAAGTGTGCTTATATCATTTAATTTAAACATCTGGGATTTTTATACTTTAATAGTAAGTGTGCTGTTCTCTTCTCTACCCAAAGGAAAAATAATTTCAGGTGTTTTTTTTTTAATTTCCAGTTTCTTGATTACCTTACTCATCTCTGTAATAGAGTCATTTCATTTCCAGTGACATTTTAAGGCTTGAGAATTCAGATCAAAGCTCTAGGAGAACTCCCAAGAGAGTAGGGCATTGGGAAACACCAGCACAAATTTGTGACTAGTACACATCGGCAAAGAATCGGTTATAGGGCGGGGCATGGTGGTGCACGCCTGTAATCCCAGCACTCGGGAGGCTGAGGTTGCAGGATTGCTGCAAGTTCGAGACCAGCCTGGGCTACAAAGTGAACTCAAGACCAGCCTGAAATGCATAGTGAGACTGTCTCAAAAAAACATAACACATAAATAAATAAAATCCTAAATAAAGTAGTTCAATAAAGAGGAGTTCATAATAGCACCACAAAAGTATAGTTCCAGAAATTTAGAAAGTTTGTTGGGCATTTTAAAGAGAAATCGTAAACTCAAAATCTGTGAGGTTTTAGTACCTGTCCTTAGAGGTATACTTATCAGCTATGTAGATTTTGTAAGGCTGAGTATAAAGCCTGTAATACCAAAATATATACACATGTCTATAGCCATGAGAAATTCACAGGACTCTGTCATTGTAAGCCTTTTTTTGCTAAAAGCTTATAATGAACCTAAGACTATTTTGGATAATAAAAATATATTAGCTATACATAATAACAAATCTGAAAACGAATGCCCAAGTCCTTATAAATTGCTGCAGAGTGTAGGATTTCTAGAGAAATCATTCTGAGAGTACAATTTCAGAGAGGCAACAAACAATTACAACATTTTAGAGCCAATTTCAGCTCTGCCCCCCAGTCCTCCCCATAGGAAGCTGTACCTATTGTGTGTAATTGTAGGAACAACATCAGAAACAAATCATGGGTCTTGGTGTGGCTTCACAGGACTCCCATTCCACAGACAATGGATAAAAGTGAACAGCTGATCTATTGTCTCTAGCTTCCAGGGGTTAATACTTGATACCTAGGAGAATCATTATAGGACTCACCTGTAGCAGCCACCAGGATGCAGGGCCGCAGAAGAGCCATCACACTTGCCAGAGGTCTGGGGCAGGTCCTAAAGAGGAGAAATACAAACCTGCCTACTGGATGGGATCAACTTTCCACGACGGAGTTCCTCTCCACGCTGTTCTCTTTGCCAGTGAGCTATCCTTACGGGAGCTGTTTTGTGAACACTGAATTGGACCAAGGAAATACCAGCCCCACACAAAGCTTGCGGAATTGATGCCATCATGAACCCCCTTAACTTGTCCAGTTGGTTCTGCCCCAGGATCAGATGATGGCCAACAGTTCCTTCTTCCTGATGGGAGATAGCTAAGTGAATAATGTAATATAAGAGGAGCCCCTGAGGAGAGGAAATTCCACACTAATATGATTTCCTTTACAGCCTTTACCTAAGGCAGTGCTCTTGCTGACATTCAGGGCACTAATTTCATTAATAATTGAGGGCCAAATAGCTGTCCTAAATCAGACTTATGCAGTAACATCTTCAGCATTTAAAATGGGACTCGAATTACACCAAGCTAATGGCATCCTGGTATTGTCTAATGAGGAACAACTGCAAACAATACAATGGGAAAAGTGCCTTTTGTTTTTCCTAAGCCTCTTTAATTAAAAGAGACATTGATTTTTGATAAATAAGAGTGCTGTTCAAATATTCACTGACCACAATTCAGAAATCAACTACCTAAGAGAGAATACTTCTAGGCCTGTTGAAGATGAGAAGTATTAATGATTAACATCGTTCAATAAATTTTTTGGCTTTGTGATTGAGGACATTACCGCATATAATGCTATATTATAACCCTTCCATTGGTAGACTCCCGAGGTCAGAGATGGAGAACCTTGGAGAGTTTTCAATGATAACAAACAGCCTGCTGTGTGCCATCTGTGCCATGGCTGCCCTTGGTGCTCTAGAAACAAAACCCAAATTTCGTACCATTTCCGACATCTGCCTGCTTTTTGTCACAAGTGGGATCGTAGAGGCGCAAGTCTGAGCTAAAGTTTTGCAGAACAAAATGAGGGTAGGGGAAGTATATATTGGATTCTTGTTCTAATGACTTAATCCATTTGTTTAGAATCCAAGAAGCTCTCTATCTAATTTTCATCTACCAGTAAAACATAGCCTGATTGTTTCCTACAGATAGCAAAGGGAATTACAAAAATGAAAGGGGAAATAATGTGAAAGGGGGAAAATGAGATAGCTGACCCTTGTGGTGTGGAGTTAGTTCTGAAGGTATCAGAATGAATTCATGGTCTATGACCATTCTGCCCTGAATGCCCCCGATGTCGTCAGAATGAATTCATGATTTTCAACATATTTATGTGTGGAAATGTGTGTGTGTGCACATGTTCATACATACATATATATGCTTTAGTGCTATTCTCAGGGGGTTGGAACAAGAGGAATGGGCTCACCTGGTACCTAGATCTTAGATTCTAAATATCATACTCACCTAACAGGAAGAAACAGAGAACTGACTGATGCCAGAGCTGCTGGAGGGGACATATAAGAGCCCAGAACATCTCATGCCAGAAAGCAAAAGGAACAAAAAGAAGGATAGGGAACCAGACGTGGTGGTGCACACCTGTAATCCCAGGTCTTAGGAGGCTGAGGCAGGAGGATTGTTGCAAGTTTGAGGCCAGCCTGGGCTACAAAATGAGCTCAAGACCAGCCTGAACTGTATAGTGAGACCTTGTCTCAAAAAGACAAAAAAAAAAAAAAAAAGAAAGTGTTTCCTTAAATTAGAATGCCAACCACTAAATGTAGAAGGAGTAACAGAGTGTGTGGATTTCTGGTATAATGTGGCCATGTTGATTTCCTAATTTTGATCATATTGAGTTTACATAAAAGAGCGTCCTTGTTTGTAAAAATCATACACTGACTATTCAAGGGTGGAGGCCCAGCATGAAGGCACTTATTTGCAAACGGCTGCCTGAGGGGTTCTAGGAGCAGGGAGTGCTTTCTACTGTCCTGCCAGTTTTGCTGCACATTTAAAAATATTTCCGAAGAAAAAGAAATGTAAACAACCTGGTGGAGGAACTGTGGTACAAAATTATGGGAAGTTTATTTGGGACAGCAGACAGAAAAATGGGGCTGTGTCAGAGACGAGCTCATCCCAGAGAGCCCGGCCCTTTCCCCCATGTTCTACCCCATCGTCATCTCTGTGTTCAACTTGCTCCGTCTGTATCATGTGTCATCTCACAAAATCAGTAAACAACAACAACAAGAGATGAACTCACAAAGGATTGATCGGATCTTCAAACTCCCGGCGCTTTCTGTACGTTCTCTGAACTGTCAGATTCTACCTAAGAAGAGTTAGGACAAAAGAAAGACAAGCTCCTGGCAGCATAGCTATGCGGGTAACACTGTCATGGGAAGAGAGTGCGGAAGCTTCCCTTTCTGCGAAGGCAGGGTTGAGATGATGATCCACGTGGTATTCTTGCTGCGCACTTTAGTAAAGGCGCGACTCTGAGTTAACCCTTGTGGGGCGCGCTTCCCCTGCCTTTTCTTTGTACTTTCTCACGTGCCCATCTCTTGTGCCTGGAAGGCCACTGTTAGTGATGTGTAGTACAGATACATTATGACCTTCATCAGCTCATTTAACAAGTCTGCTGATCCTGTCCAGTACAGCTCTTGCTGCTGAATCCTGCCACCATGGAGAGGTATCGGAGTGAATTCATGGTCTATGTGTGAGTGAGTGACTTATCTTCAGATTCGCACCGGTCTTTCCTTGAGGGCCCTGCTGTGTGCACTGTCTGAGAGCTAAAATGTTCCTTTTCTAACTTTCCTGTCTGAGGAGGGTTTAGTTTGTTTCCTCGCTACTTTTAAATTTGGTGTTACCCCTTGCCCCGGCCTTCAGTTTTTCATGGAAATGATCTCTTCTCTCTTCTAAAACATAGCACTTCTTATCTCGAGAAAGCTTGTTATTCACATTGTATCCAATTATTCCCTTTACACATCTTCTTAAGAAAGATGACTGTGGGAGTGAATCTCATTCAGGCCTTTCAAGTGAATCAATATACGTAAGGCAAAACTTGGAGTCGTGAGAGCATGGGCACGCGGGCTGCTTAAGTAATATTGTCTGAGCAAAATAAACAAAGACTTTATCTGAGGTTTGAATCTGCGGTTCTCTGACAGCGGCTCCGTCCAGGCCCTTCATTGTGAGAGTACCTCGAAGTGTATCTCCCCCGAAGGCCCCTCTCCACAGCCTGAGAGCCCTTGCCCTCTGCCTCTCCATTACTTCCAAGTAAGATATGGCACCTCTTAGCTGGACCAGTATCTTTCAGAAGAAGCAGGATTATTATGCAAACATAATAAGGAAGTGTTTATTATGCAAACAGCAACTGAGTTATGTGTCCTTTAAGACTACTAAATAGTTTTTAATTACTGCTATATCAGTAAATCCCATAAATATGCAAATGCAATTAGTTCACAAAATAGGCCTTAAATATCTTTATTCCTCTCCAACAAAGTTCTTTGAAGTTAATCGCTAACTCTCTTTGTTCGCTCCCTTGCAGTCGTGCTAAAATTGACAGGGATTTTGACAGATGCACATATTCAGGGAGAACCAAATTTTCTGAGCACATCTGGTCAGGCTGGAGGAGAAAAACAGAAATGGACATTCTAGCCAAACTCCAGTGTTTCATGGATAGAGCCCCATATGTAATTTCTTTTACTCCATAGTGTTGTTCTTCAAAATAGCGTCAAGCTAACCACTGAGGCAGCACTTCAAGCCCACATCCACACTCAACATTGGATATTCCTGTAGATCAGAATTTTATGTTTACTAATAATGTATATTTTCTAGTCACAAATACATATATAAAGCATGGATGGAACCTCCCATGGTGCTGACCCTTCATGGTTTGTGTCTCTTGGCTTATTGTGGAAAGTCAGAGATCAAGGGGCCAAAGTCCCAGGCCTTAGACTCATACACGCCTGTGCTGTGTCTCACCTCCATCCTTTGTGTCCATGGCCTTGACAGAATTGCTTACTGTTTCTAAAAAGAATTTAATTAGCATGGAGTTAGTTCTGTATGGCTATGTGACATCACAAACTCACTGTTTTAAAAATAGAGCTCGCTGCTGGGACGATGGCACACACCTGTAACCCCAGCACTTGGAAGGCTGAGGCAGGAGGATCATGAGTTCAAGGCCAGCCTGAGTTACATAGTGAGACCTGTCTCAAAACAAACAAGTTGGATGTGCTGATGCACGCCTGTAATTGCAGCACTCGGGAGGCTGAGGCACAAAGATCGTTGCGTGTTCGAGGCCAACCTGGGTTACAAAGTGAGCTCAAGTCCAGCCTGAACTGCATAGTAAGAACCTGTCTCAAAAAGACAAAAATAAAACAAAATAAAAAGTTAACCATGATGGGAGAATCTGCTACATAAAAATCACCAAACACTACAAGTCCAGGTGATTCCCACCAGCTGGTTACTAACTACTTAATAGACACCTACTCCCTTGATCGTATGGGACCTCGCATATACCCCCATTACCACACTTATTCAAGCATACTTTGAGTGTCTTTTCTAGAATTCTGAGAATATCATGAAGGTAGAGAGCTGTTCGTTGTTCATCTCTGCAACTCTAGCCCAGAGCTTGGAACCTAGTGACTGCTCGTTAAATGTTTCAGAAGGATGGAAGGAAGAGTTGATGAGTGGAAACAAACTTTGGCATGAAAGAAGACACCCAAAAGGGACCAGCTTCCTCACACCCACACCCAAGATGTTTTCCGCTTGGACAGCGAGCCAACCAGTGAGGATTTGTGAGGATGAGGGCTTGGGCTACGGCAGGGTCGTTCTTGTCAGTTGGCTCCTGACCAGTGAGACAGGCAAGAAGCACAGAGGCCGGCGGGCGCTGCTTCCCTTTGGCTGCCTTAGGTGCTGCCCCAAGTTCAGGGCTCTTGCAGTCTCTGGAAGTGAGATGGCCTCTAAAAGCCCGAGGAAGAGAGAATACAGAAGACGATAGCAGGAAGGTGGTTTGTGGTTTCTGCTTATACTCCCATTATACCAGTTCGAAGAAGACTCCTGGGGCTACATGGTGGCCGGTGGTCTCACCCAGTAAGCCAGGTTGTTCGGGTCTTCTGCACACACTGCGGGTGTGCCGTCTCACCCTATCAACACTGAGGCTCTCTCCTGGTCTGTGGCTTGCTCGGTGGACTTGAACTTTACCATTTAGGCCCATGTATGAGTTTTCTGTGGCGAGGCCTGGATGTGGTCAGTCACAGCAGCTAGGACGATATTCTGGCTGGGGTCTCAGTTTCTGGATATTTCCATCTCTGCCATGGACTCAAGAGGGAGAAGAAAGGTCTTTGGTTTTAGAGTTTGTGCTGTTTACGTATTCATTCTCCTACTCACCATGTGGAGAAATATGATACCCACTGGAGATACAATGACAGAAAAGATCAGCCAGGTGTGGGGGCACAAGCTATGGTCCCAGCTCTAGGGAAACTGAGGCAGGAGGGTTGCAAGTTCAAGGTCATCTTAGGATACATAGTGAGGCCTTGTCTCAAAATGAGTAAATAAGTACAAAGATAACCAGGCTTAAGGAACTTGGGGTAGAGGTGACAGATTAGATAAATTTAGAAAGCAGGTGTGACGGTGCATACTTGTATTCCTACCTACTTTGGAGGCTGAGGCAGGAGGATGCAAGCTCAAGGCCAGACTGGGCACCTTAGCAAGACCATCTCAAAATAAAATAAAATAAAATAAAATAAAAAGGACTGAGGATGTAGTTCAGCGTAAGAACCTGGGACCCTAGTTTCAATCAATCCCTAGTAGTAAAACAAAAGGAAGAAAAGAAACCATATAGGAGAGAACAGATGGGTGACCTAGGGAAGATGGAGACCAGTGAGGCAGACGGGGTGGAGACGGGAGGGCCTTTTCACGAAGGGCATTTGTGCTGAGGACGGCCGGCTGGGAGCAGAGAGGCAGAGGAAGAGGATGCTCCCGGCAGGAGGAATGGCGGGGTGGCGCGATGAGAAAGTACAGCGCCTCCCTGGAGGCTGCAAAGCTCGCTTTGTAAAATTGGGCGTAGATAATTCCAGACTCACGTGAGTCGAATAGATTCACAAGTTCACGACACCGAGCGTTGAGGGGATTTAAGCTAGGAAAGGGAAATATTGTACCAGTCTGTGTAAGAGATGTGATTATAAAGCTGTCTCCGAATGGCCTGCAGCAATTATTCTAAAATGCACAACAGCTGTATTTGCCCCTTTTCCGCCGTTGCTGAAATTTACACTGTCATTGCTCCAGGAGGAAGGCTTGGCGCTAATGATAGGCTGACTGAGGATGGCTGGAGTGTGACAGACCTCTAGTTAGAGCCCTTGAAGACTCAGAGCAGCCGGGACTGCAAAGCTCCTAGGCCAGTTTGTGGCGGCAAATGTGGTCCAGAGCACCACCTTGTGGCGGCTGTTATGCCTTCACAAACTGCGCTGCCAGAAACTACACACAAACCGTTTAAAACTTGACGGCAGGAGGCGGTTTTCGGTGATGCCAAGGTCCTGTCACTCCTCTATTCACGTCATCACTGTGGTTTTGCTCTTTATTCCCTCTTTGGGTTCCCCAGCACCAGCTCATACCAACCATCCGATCTGTTCTCATTATGCCCCCGTTTAACTTACACCTGTCACCCGGTCATCCTTCCTTCCATCTTTGCTTGTGCTCCTTCAAACGCTCACTCCCTAGAGACTCCCAAGTTTCATGGGGGACTCACTCAGTGACTTCTTAAGGGGTAACTTTCCTATTCTGCTCCTAAGAGCAAGACTAAAGTCTTGGTTCTCCGCTCCTGAAAGGCTATAAAACAGTATTATTAAAAAGCCGTATCAAAAGCCGGGCATGGGGCTCCCACCTGTAATCCCAGCACTTGGGAGGCTGAGGCAGGAGGATCGCTGAGAGTTAGAGGGCATCCTCAGCTACAAAGTGAGTTGAAGGACAGCCTGAAGTGCATAGCAAAGCCCTGTCTCAAAAAGACCAGAAAAAAAAAGCTGTATCAAAATTTTAACATAAAGAGAAGGAATAAAATTCTATGAAGTTCATTGTCTTAGATTCTCTGAAGCATACCTGCAATTGTAAGGGTCAGAGACACTCGCCGCGTGAAGGAAGACTCCAAGAGA
>NW_004955412.1:15509008-15519689 GCF_000276665.1 Chinchilla lanigera | reverse complement strand
GGCAGTGCAATCAGAATTTGTATACAGGTGATGTACATTGGCGTTATTCACAGTAAAGAACTGGGAAGGGGAAAATGTGGGTTAGCCTGAACCCAGGGACCCCTGACAGTGAAGGCTGCACGAGGAAGCCTGGCTTGCACACCCACAAGCACCTGCTTCTCTAAGTGGTGGGAGTGGGGTACAGGGAGGGAGTGGACTCCCAGTGCTTCCTGCACTTTTCCTGGGCAGATGAAGCTCTACAAGCCCAAGAGAAGTTGCTTACAAAAGTCCTCTATGTGGTCCTGGGCAGCAACAGCATACAGAAGCCTGTGGGGGATACATAGAAATGGTACCAGGGGTCTGAAAAGATATGGGGAAACACAAAAGGACCCCATTGGGAGACTCAGAGGATGGCATTAAGTTTCTTTTGAGACAAGGTCTGCTGTGCTGTTTAGGCTGGGCTCGAGCTCACAGTGATCCTCCTGCCTCAGTCTCTCAAGCAATGCCATCACAGGTGTGCATCACCACGCCCAGTGGCATTAAGTTTCTTACTCCTATGGAGCGCCCAGATCATATTCTGCTTTCAGAGGTAACAAATACAGATAAATTTAAAAAAATTTTTTCTCTTATTCCTCCAGAAGACAGTTAAATTCCAAGGAACCCGATGATCAATTTTTTCAGACCCCAATCTTACAGAAATATAATTATTTATCTTCAAAGTAAGACACCTCTTGTTGTGGTTTATGTCTAGATGCCCCACTAAAACCTCATGTGCTCATAGGTGGGGTTTTGGGTAGCTGATTGGATCATGGGGTGTGATATTAGCCGTGGATTAGTCCTCTCATGGGCTCATAGCCAAACATGATTTGGAAGGTAAAGGCTGGCTGGAGGAAGGGGGGCCCTGGGGCTGTGACCGGGAAGGGCTTCTTTTCTTCCCTCCTCCTTTGATCTCTCCTTCTCTCCCTTTTCTTCCTGCTGCAATGCTATGAGCTTTTTCCCCTCTGCTGTGCCCCTCTGCCATGCCTTGGAGCCAGCTGCTTATGGAGTGAAACCTCTATAAGCTATGATCCAAAAACCTCTCCTTTAATGTTATAGGCAGCTGAGTTAGATAGAAATATTATAGGCAGTGAGACAGGGCCAGGCCCTGGAAAGAGCCAATATGAAAGACACGTATTTGCTGTGGGCCAGACCTCAAGACAAAGGGCTAAACAAATGCACCCACACACTTCCCTAGGGATGGACATCAGGGATGGATATTCTAAGTAGGTAGCCATCACCTTGAAGAGTCCCTGACCCAACACCCTACAGGAAAAGCCCCTGTTCTGTATTCATGCCTGCTTGCGCTTACTACGTGACTCGTGTCCCCATTTGATCCCAATTTAATCAGTTTTACCTGAACAATTCTTATTGGCTGAGCATAGTTTTGTCCATTTTTCCCCTACCTTGGTCCTACCTCACCTCGTGGTTTTGTTCTATAAAAGTCCCTAGAAAATACAGTCTTGGGGTAACCCACTTGGGCCCCACTTCTGTCCCTCTCTTGGACAGAAGCTTTCATTTCTATCCTCAATAAATATATTCTGCTCTTAACTTCTGTTGTTCCTAAAATTCATGCTTTGATTTTAGAGAACACGAGCTCGTCCCAGATATCATTCAGTTTGGGAGTTTTTATTTTCCTGTATCATTAACATGTAGAGTGTTGGTGTTATAGGAAGCTGAATTAGATAGAAATATTATAGGCAGTCAGGGCCAAGCCCTCCAAGGAGCCAGTGTGGAAGATGAGATACCCTGCAACTTCGGGGGAGACAGACACCTCCAGCTGTGGACAAAAGATCGAACAGATGTGCCCACATACTTCCCTAGGAATGGACCTCAGGGATTGATATTGTAAACAGGTAGCAATCACTTTCAAAAAGCCAGAAAGAGTCACCAGCCCAATCCCCTACAAGAAAAGCCCCTGTTCTGTATTCATGTCCACTTGCTAAGTGATTTGCTTCCCCATTTGATTTCAATTTTATCTATTTTCCCTGAACAATTATACTTGTCATCTTATTGGCTGACCATAGTTTTGTCCCACCCCACGCCCACCATGCCAGTTCCCATGTTTTCCACCTCGATCTGCCTCACCTTGTGGCTTTGCTCTATAAAAGTCCCTAAAAAAGACAGGTTCCTAGGCAACCCAGCTCCCCCTTCTGTCCCTCTCTCAGGCAGAAGCTTTCTTTCCCTCAACAAATATATTCTGCTCTTAACCTCCTTTGCTCCTAAAATTCATTCCTCAATTTTAGAGAATAGGAACACATCCCAGGTATCTTTCAGGTTGGGAGTTTTCCCCACTATATCATAGGCATTTTGTTCCAGCAACAAGAAAGTAATTACAACAGATTTTGGTGTCAGAGAAGTGGGTTTGTTGCTGTGACACTACCTGATGTGTGGTTCAGAAGCCTTTAGAACTGGCTCCCAGGAGGAGTTTGGGAAGGTTTGGAGATGCCAGCTAGACAAGCAGCTCTAGAAAGCCCTGAGCCAAGTGTGGGGGGAGACTCTGATCTGAGCTCAGAAGACCAGCATCTTGACAGTAATGAAGCTGGAAAAGCAGGGTAAAGAGGTCTCAGATGAAAAGAAGGACTCCACGGGCAGTTGGACTCTAGGCCATGTTTGTTATGCACCGGCAGATTTGTCTGTATTTCGCTCATGTCCAGAGGCTTTGCAGTTACCTGAATTTTGTTTGTTTGTTTGTTTAGTTGGTTGGCTGATATTTTGTCTTTTTGAGACAAGGTCTTGCTATGCAGTTCAGGCTGGCCTTGAGCTCACTTTGTAGCCCAGGCTGGTCTCAAACTTGCCACAATCCTTCTGCCTCAGCCTCCCGAGTGCTGGGATTATAGGTGTGCACCATCACGCCTGGACCAAATTGATTTGCTTTGAGCTAAGTGTCCCAGGTCACCACACTCCAGAATGGTGGCAGCCTAGGAAATAAGAATTGATTCCCAGGGATTTAGTTAACTGTGCTCAACCATCTAGGCACTCAGGGGTCTCTGCAGCTATCAACAAGATGCAAAAGGGCCTGGCTACTGATCAAACCAATGGCAGACCTTGACATCATCCCCATAGTGCCTGCAAGGTCTGTGGGATTAGGGAGGGCTTCACCCAGATTTTAGAAGGTCTGGGAGGCCAGTAAGTGTGCCCCTGAGAGGGCAATGTGTAAAGCTGTGAGTGTTATGGCTTGTATCTAGCTATCTCCCCAAAGCCTCTTCTGCTCATAGGTGGGGCTTTTGGGAGCGACTGCGATACAGGAAAATAAAAACTCCCAATCTGGACAATATCTGGGGCAAGTTTGTGTTCTCTAAAATCGAAGAATGAATTTTAGGAACAACGGAGGTTAAGAGCAGAATATATTTATTGAGGGACAGAAAGCTTCTGTCCAAGAGAGGGATAGAAGGGGGCCGAGTGGGTTGCCAAGGACCTTGCCCTTCCCAGGGACTTTATAGAGCAAAACCCTGAGGTGAGGCAGGTCCAAGATAATGGGAAATTACAAGTGGACATGAGGTGGGACAAAACTATGGTCAGCCAATAAGATTACAAGTGTAATTGTTCAGGTACAATTGAGTAAACTGGGATCAAATGGGGAAGTGAGTCACGTAGGAAGCGGGTATGAATACAAAACAGGGGCTTTTCCTGTAGGGGGTTGGCCTAGTGACTCTTTCTGGCTTTTTGAAGGTGGTTGCTACCTATTTAGAATCCCTGATGTTTATACCTAAGGAGCTATGTGGGTGCATTTGTTTAGTGTTTTGTCTTGAGGTTGGGCCCACAGCAAATACACCTCCATTCATAAGGTATCTTGTCTCCTGTTGGCTCCTTCAAGGGCCTGGCCCTGTCTGACTGCCTATAATATTTCTGTCTAACTCAGCTACCTATAACAACTGGATCATGGGTGTGTGATACTGGATTGTGGGCGTGTGATAATGGATTAGTCCAGTGATTGGTTTAGCATAGTTCTGGGTAGGGGTGATGGATTTACTGAAGACAGAAAACCGCTATGGGTATGACTGACACTGTCCAGTAGCCTTGGAGCCTGAATGGAATAAAAGGAAAAGCACAAGGAAGGTTACCGCTTCCTGCCTGTCACACTGTGGAGTGCTTCTCCTCAGCCAGGCCTCTCCGCCCTGCTGCCCTGCCTTGGAGCCAGCTGGCTATGGGTTGAAAGCTCTGCAAGCTCTAAGTTAGAATAAGCCTTTCCTCCCTTAACTTGTGGACATCCACTGTTTCGTTCCACAATGAGGAAGTAACTAAGCCGGACAATGAAACTGAAAGTTCAGTGGAGACCCCAGGATGCTGGAAAAGCAGGAGCATGGACAATCCAAAGAATGCTGCACGGAGTGAGCAAAGCCAGCCCCAGAGAGAAGCCATGAGCTAGCAATGCTGGGGGGGCGGGGGTGCCCAAGCTGTTTGGAATTCATATCCTGCCACAGATTGCCCCGGGGGCTGGACATGGAACTACAGGATTTAATGTTTGCCCTGCTGGATTTCAGTCTTGCTTTGGTCCCATTCCTTTCCACCCCCCTATTCTTCCCTTGTGGAATGAGATGCCTTTGTATGTCGCAGTGTTTAACTTTCTTTTCATTTTTACAGGGGCTCACAGCTAAGGGTTTTCCTTAAATCTCTGGACTTGGACTTTTGGGTAATGCTGAAACTGTAGGACTTTGGTAACTAGTAAAGATGGACTATGTGCATTTTGCATAAAGGGATGGGCATTAGCCTTTGGGGGACCACGGATGGGCTGTTGTGTTTTATATCTAGTTGTCCCGCTGAAGCCTCGTATTCTCATAGGTGGGGTTTGGGGAGGTAATCGGATCATGGGAACATAACACTGATGAGTTCATAGCTAAATGTGATGGTGAGAGGTGAAGCCTGGTTGGAGGACGTGGGTGAGGGGGTGTGGCCTGGAAGGGTCTATTTCCTTCCCTCTTCCCTTCCTCCCTCTCTGCTTCCTGCTGCCTTGCCATGAGCGGTCTCTCCTCTGCCCTGCCCCTCTGCCATGCTGTCTTGCCTTGGAGCCAGCTGGCTATGGACTGAAACGTCTACAGACTGTGAGCCAAAAGAAATCTCTCCTCCTTGACCTTGTGTTGAATATTGTGTCTCAGCGATGAGAAAGTAGCTAAGACACCCTTCCCAGAAGAAGCTCACCACTTCCCAAAATATTTGATGATTTTGCTATAAATATTAGCAGAGGCACGTGATTCCTAACATCCATACTCTTTAAGGATAAAATATGAAATCCTTAAGTCTGAAGTCTAAATTATACTGCTGGGATATGTAAACAAGTAATTTGTACCCTGGCAGCACATTAGGATCATCTGAGCTGTTTAAAATATTTTTGTGTGAACTCCTGAGCCTCACAACTACAGATTCTGATGTTGTGGTATAAAGCAAGGACCAGGCACTGGAAACTCCACAGATGACTCCCTCCCATGTAAAGCCAGGTCTAGAAACTATCAGCTTAAGCCAAAGTGAATAGACTCTTTGATGGATAAACAAAATGAACGCCCTGTCATTCAATTATTATTAAGTTCAATTTTGATACCTGCAAAAGGACCCTTCTGGTATGTCTGTCCCATCTACTACATTTCCCTTCTGGAAAAACTGTCTTTTTATGTCCAGCTGCAATGGCCATGTTTCTATGTTATCCTACCCTCCCTGACCAAAGGCAGCAGCTCAAGCAGTAGACATTAAGTGGATCACGTCAATAGCCCTCAGCTAGTGCTGCCATGGCTAGGAAATAAGACGTGTTGGAGACCGAGGCTGGGGTGATGTCCACTTCCACCATTTCCTCCAAGGAGCAAAGAACTGAAGCTACAGAAAGTGAGAAGAAGCCGGGCATGGTGGCGCATGCCTGAAATCCCAACACTCATGAGGCTGAGGCAGGAGGATCGTTGCAAGTTTGAGACCAGCCTGGGCTACAAAGTGAGCTCAAGCCCAGCCTGAACTGCATAGTGAGACCCTGTCTCAAAAAGACAAAAACAGAAAGAAAGGAAATGGGAAGAAACATCTGTAGAGAGACCAAGGGTGGGAAGTCACATGTGACCACAGAGAGAAGTGTGGTTTTGGTTCCTGATGACTCTCCAGGAACAGGTATTTGCTCTGGTATGACCCTGCTGCACTCCCACCAGTATGTTCGGCGCCCGCCCCCTTGCCAACTCTCCAGATTTCACTGAGAGCAACTTGTGTTACTTGCAACCACAAGGTCTTTGTTAAAACCACCCTAATGAAGTTTGTGTCAAAATGCATCTTCCCATCTGGCAACAAAATGTACCTTCCGATCTGGCAAGGCAAGGGGAGGATGCGCTGAATATTGCTGCTGTGGGAGAATTATCCCTTGAGGCCACGCTCCTGTGCCACACTGAACCAGAGGCCAGGTAAGAACAACAGTCAGCGGTAAAGCAGCTTAGCAAATAATAAATAATTATTGAGCCTGGCATGGTGGTGCACACCTGTAATCTCAGCACTCAGGAGGCCGAGGCAGGATTGTCGCAAGTTCCAGGCCAGCCTGGGCTACATAATAAGACCCTGTCTCAAAAAAAAGGGCCAAAATAATTGTTGAATTCAGCTATTAGGCTTATTAAATAGAATATGTACATTTTAACTAGGGCTCCTTTAACAAAATGCCACAGACAAGCTGGTACGTAGTATCTTACACCTAGAGGCTGAGGACAGAGGCAGGGCTGGCTTCTTCTTCCCTTGTTCTTATAAGGGCACCAGTCATACTGTGTTAGGGCATTTTTTTTTGCTACTGGGAATCGAACTCCGGGTCTTGGCCTTGCCAGGCAAGCACTTATGCTGCTGTGCTATATCCCTAGCCCTAGGGCATGTTATAATGAACTCTTTCTAATCACTTCTCCAAAGGCTCTGTCTCCAAGAACAGTCACATTCTCAAATATGGGCTATAAAGACTTCGACACAGAACTGGGGGGAGTAATCTGTGCTCCTTTGTTTATCTGTTCAATACATTTTTATTGGTTGCAGTGAAATAAGCGTAGTGTAATGCCCCACCCTAAAGACACTTGGATATTCCATCATTGCTACGTGTACCACACTTTATAACTCTCAGAGAATTAGAATTAACCCCAAACTATGTGACTAGCTTTTGGAGGATACTTAAGCGGCACACTCCAGAAAAATAGATAAAGTTCCCCACATAGTCACTAGTACAGATGTAGTTTTTTTGTTTTTTTTTTTTTTTTTTTTTTTTTGTTTTTTTTTAAATACTAGGGTTTTGTTTTGTTTTTTTCTTTTTGTTTGATTGGTTTTGTTTTTTGAGAGAGAGCCTCAATATGTAGTCCAGGTCTCAAATTAGCAGTCATCCTCTCAGCCTCTCAAGTGCTGGGGTTACAGGCATATACCATAAGTGCTTGGTACTAGTCCAGCATTCTTTTTATTCTTATTTTTTCAATTCGTTTTTATTGTTTTTTGTTTTGCTTTGTTTTGGTTTTGGTTTTTTTGAGACAGGGTCTTGCTATTCAGTTCAATCTGGCCTTGAGCTCACTTTGTAGCCCAGGCTGGTCTCGAATTCCCAGCAATCCTCCTGCCTCAGCCTCCCGAGTGCTGGGATTATAGGCGTGCACCACCACAGGCGTCCGCCCAGCTTTATTCTGCTTTTTTATTATTTTGGTTTCTGTTATGGTTCCTCCCTCTAAGCGCCCCTGCTCAAAGCCTCATGCAGTTTTAGATGGGGCTTTTTCAGAGGGAGCTGAATCTAGAGTTTGTGATTGAGTCATGATGCAATGCTGGGATTAAGGCTGCTGGGAGTAGAGGTGGGCAATTGCCAGTCAGTCCACTGATTGGATTGGCACTACCCTAATCCCAGCAGTTTGGATAAAATAAAATGGGCAGAAGGAGGCCTGTTTTCCCCTTTTGTGCTTGTGCTTTGGGTATCTTCTGCCACCGTGAACTGATGCCTCTCTGCCATGTGCCACCCTGCCTTAGAGCCAGCCAAATACGGACTGAAACCTCCACAAACTGTGAGCTGAATAAACCTTTCCTCCTTTAACCTTGGGTGTTGGGTATTTTGTCTCAGCGATGAGAGAAAAGTAACTAAGACCCTCTCAAATTTTTTTCTTCTTTGTGTTTTTGCTATGCTGGGTATTTTACCCAGGACCTTCGCACTGATCCCAAACTTGGGATCCTCTTGCCTCAGCCTCCAAGAGTGCTGGGATTATAGGTGCACCACCATGCCCAGATAAATTTTTGGTTTTCTTGTTGTGCATTACTGTTCAATGGACATAATAATTTACATTAAAAGTGCACATATCTTGCCAGGTGTGGTGGCACACACCTGTAATCTGAGCACTCGGGAGGCTGAGGCAGGAGGATCGTTGTGAGTTCAAGACCAGCCTGGGCTACAAAGTGAGCTAAAGGCCAGCCTGAACTGCATAGTGAGACCTTGTCTCAAAAAGACAAACAAAACAAAACAAAACAAAAACAACAACAACAACAACAAACAAACAGAAAAAAACAGTGCACATATCTTAATACCTGTATTAACACTCCAATCAAGATGTAAAACATTTTCAAAAAATTCTTTCATGTCCTTTGTATATTTCAGAGTTTCATATAACTAGAAACAAAGCCTTGTGGAAGGCTTTTTAAAAAATTGTTAAACCAGGAATTTAACCCAGAACTTTGCATTGACTATCCCTGGGCATGCTTTTATTTTGACAAGAGGTCTCACTAAATTGCCCAAGATGGACTCATGCTTGCCTTTTTCCTGCCTCAGCCTCCCAGAGTGCTGGGATTACAGGTGTGTGCTGCTATAGCTGACACTATGATAGTTTTCTTTACTTCACTTGATGTTTTTGAAATTCAGATACATTATACCTATCAACAATTTGTTGTTACTAATAATTTTTAGTAATTTGTTGAGCTATATCACCAATATTTTTGTTGTTTCAGACAAGATCTTACTAAGTTATCTAGGGTAGCTTGCAGTTTGTGATCCTCCTGCCTTAGCCTCTCTAGTAGCTGCAATGACTGCTATGCATCACTGTGCCTCACTAATAGTTCATTGATTTTTATTGTTAAATGGTACTTTATCATATGTATAGAACACAGTTTGTGGATCTGATCTCTTGTTGATACACATTTGGAGCATTTCCAATTTGAGATTATTGTGAAGAAAGCTGGTATGGATGTCCTTGTGTAATTATTTTCACTGATACACATTTTTATTTCTCATAGCTGATTTTAAGCTACCAACTTTATGTCACAGCACTCAGACTTGAGATGAGATGTATAGAATTTACAATTTGTGCTTGGTGTAGTGGCATGGACCTGTAATCCCAGCACTTGGGAGGCTGAGGCAGGAAGATTGTTGTGAGTTTGAGACCAGCCTGGAGTCTGGGCTACATAGTGAGTTCAAGGCCAGCATTAACTACAAAGCAGGACCTTGTCTCAAAAACCTAAAAAAAAAAAAAAAAAAAAGCGAGCATTTTTTCCGTTTTTTGGTCTTTTTGAGATGGGGTCTTGCTGTGCAGTTCAGGCTGGCCTTGAGCTCAATTTGTAACCCAGGCTGGTCTCAAACTTGCAATGATCCTCCTGCTTCAGTCTCATGAGTGCTGGGATTACAGGTGTGTGCCATCATGCCCGGCCTAAAGCATCCTTTCATAAAACATCTTGCACACTAGCATCCTCTTGAGTTTATTTTATGGAGGATCTCAGTGTGTGACAGCTGGTCCCAAGAATGGGCTAAGGTAACAGAAGCAAAGATGGGATTTTGCAGTTGAATAACCTGATGCCAGCTGGCAAAAGAACACTACTATCTTAAGTAGTCTCTACACAAAGTAGAAGTACAACTGTTAAAACTTTCATTTGTGGTGAATGAAATAAATGGATTACCTAGTACAATATTTAAATCATTTCAGATTTATAGGAGTAACATTAGCTACAAAGGCAGTACAACTGAGTGGCTCTGCCTAAATTTGACTAAAACTCTGGACAAATATAAGGAGAAGCAGAGTGATTAACCAGTAATTTAAAGTTAATCATAGGCCAGGCGTGATGGCACATGTCTGTAATCCCACCACTCGGGAGGCTGAGGCAGGAGGATTGTTGTGAGTTCAAGACCAGTCTGGACTACAAAGTGAGCTTAATGCCAGCCTGAACTGCATAGCGAGGCCCTGTCTTACAAAGACAAAATAAGTAAATAAATAAATAATAAAAGTTAACCATGATAAAGTGGGCATGGTGGCACATGCCTATAATCTCAGCACTCAGGAAGCTTAGGCAGGAGGATCACTGTGATTTCCAGGGCAGCCTAGACTACAGAGCAAGACTGTCTCAAACAAACAATATATTTAATGATGATAGCCAGAGACCTCTTTCAAAGCATGTAAAAAGCATATTGTTGGGCTAGGGAGATAGCTCAGCAACCCAGCGCCTGCCTGGTAAGCACAAGGTCCTGAGTTTGATTCTTGGTGCAAAAAAAAAAAAAAAAAAGGAGAGAAAAAGCTACAAGAAATGGATTTCACCCCAGATGGCTCACTTGAGATGTTAGTAAGGACTGCCTCCTCAGTATTCTATAGCCATGACGAGGAGGAGGCCAAGGAGAGAAAACAAAGTGACCAAGAAAAAGCAGCTGCTTTTGCTGCAGCACCAAGAGAAACAGACCCTAAGTCTGATTCTCGGGGCCCCAAGAAGAATTTGACAACTGCATTCACCT
>NW_004955412.1:15507569-15508878 GCF_000276665.1 Chinchilla lanigera | reverse complement strand
GCATTCACCTGCTACCACTGTTAAAAGCCAGGCCACCTCAAGAGCAACTGCCCTAAGAAGCCCCCTGGGCCATGCCCTGAATGTAAAAGTGACCACTGGAGATTGGTCTGCCATTTGAAGTGGAGGCCCCAAAGCTCAGACTCAGCCTACCAGTTAGTCTAACAGGAATGAGAGGGCCCGGGGCATACTCTGCCTTCTTCCTCTGGCCAGACTGTCATCTCCACAGAGGAGCCCCGGGTAATCATGACTATGGAGGAACAAGAAAACAGCCTATTGCTAGACACAGGTGCACGTCTCTCGGTCCTTCTTTTCAATCCTGCCTTCCTTCCAGCAGTCATACCTCGGTGAAAGGAGTCACTGGTGAGGAGGTAATCCACTATTTTTCACAACCCTTAGGCTGTAACTGCTTGTTAGATCTTTCTTGCGTATCTCTGCCTTCCTGAGAAACCACTTTGAAGATACCTCCATATAATACAGCAGCCATTGATATTTTCCTACTAATCTGTCCATAAATCTGTAATGTTTGTATTGTTCCTATGCTATTTTGTAAATGGATTGTCTTGGTTACTTTTCTCTTGCTGCTGGAACAAAATACCTGATACTCAAAATGAAGGAAGGAAAGGTTTATTTTGCTTACGGTTTGTGGAGTTTTCAGTCCATACTTGGCAGGTTACAAGGCAGAGTGGCACATGGCAGAGGGCTACAGCTCATGGTGGCAGAACACAGCAAAAGCAACAAGCACTAAAAGGGAGGAATGGCCTCAAGCAGCCTCTTCCTCTCCCTTACATATGCAAACTATCTACCCCAGGGTAGTGTAGCTCTCACACCTATAATCAATCAAACTCTAAAAGCCTGCCCCATGACCACATGAGGCTTTGAGGGGACACACAGACACAAACCATAACATTCCACCCCTGGTCCCCCCAAAGACTCATGCCCATCCCTTTATGTAAAAGGCATTTAGTCCATCTGCAAGGGTTGCCAAAGTCCTAACAGTTTCAGCACTGCCAAAGAGTCCATGTCCCAAGTCTCCTCCAAGATGTAAGGCAAACTCTTAACTGTGACCCCCCGTACAAATGAAAAGTTAAACACTTCCAACATTCAATGGCACAAAATAAGCAGTACCATTCCAAAAGGTACAAACGGGGACACAGAACACTGGGACCAAAGCAAGTCCAAAATCCAGCAGGGCTAATGTTATATCCTGTAATTCCACATGCAGCATCTGAAGCAACTTGTGGCACATTGTGAGCTCCAAAGGGCTTGCATGAGTCCACCCCTATGGCACTTCTGGTGGTTACAGCTTCCA
>NW_004955412.1:15489754-15504885 GCF_000276665.1 Chinchilla lanigera | reverse complement strand
TGAAATTTATTTTTATTGCAGATAGTAAATGTTTAAAGTTCCAAATTTCTCATTTTGTTCTTGTTCATATTTTCTACCCGTTGAGGTTTTCTGTTTTGTCACTTGTGATAAGTACTTATTCTTTTGCTTTACTAAGCATAGTTGTCATAAATAATTTAATGTTCTTATGTAATAAATCTAACTGGTGAATGGTGAATCCAGCCTGTGCTGATTGTTTTTTTCCCTTGAAATTAGGTACCCTTCTTCTGGTTCTTTATATAGCAAATAACTTTGAATTTTATCTTGGACTTTTTTTTTTGGAGATAGGGCCTCACTATATGGTCCAGGTTGGCCTTGAGCTCACTATGTAGCCCAGACTGGCCTGGAGTTCATGGCGATCCTCCTGCCTCAGTCTCAGGAGTGCTGGTATTACAGGTATGTGCCACCGCACTACGGTTTCTGGATTGCTGAGACTCTGGATCTTTAACATCCAGAGAAAGGGAGAGAGAGAGAATATAAAATACTCCTTGAAGCCCCGCAGAGTAACACTATTATGGTTTGTGTCTGGCTGTCCCCCCAAAGCCTCACTCAGTCATGGGGTGGGTGTCCAGAGTCATGATTGATACTCCAGTGTTGGGATTATGGGTGTGAGTGCTACACCCGCCCTGGGGCAGGTAGTTTGCACACAGTGTAAGGGAGGGAAAGAAGCTTGCTCTTCCATCTGCCACTCCTCCCTTTGGCTCCTGTTGCTTCTGCTGTGTTCCACGCCATAAACTGTTGCCCTCTGCCATGTGCCACTCTGCCCTGGAGCCAGCCAAGTATTGGCTGAAACCTCCACAAACTGTGAACAAAATAAACCTCTTCTTCCTTAATATTGGGCATCAGGTATTTTGTCCCAGCAACGAGAGAAAAGTAACCAAGACAAACACACACCTATAATCCCAGCAAGCTGGAAGGTAGAGGCAGAACGGTTGAAAGTTTGAGGCCAGCCTAGGCAACTTGGTGAGGACCTGCCACCAAGTGAAATTCAGAAAGGCTGAGGGTGTAGCTCAGTGGTAGAGCACTTGCCTACCTTGTGCAGCACCCTGGGCTCACCCCCTGCTACTGTCACCTGGCTGGGTCTCTGAGTTTCCCAAATTTAACCTAGCCTACTGTAGCAGACTCACTGGCTCCTGTCGCTCCAGAAAGAGACATAAGTAGGGCTTATTAGGCAAAGGTAGAAAGTAGAGACCACACTGAGCACAAGTATCTATTAGAGAGAAAGTGGGAAGCAGCTTTTATTGTAAAACAAAAGCAAAAGCAAACAGCCCCAGGTTGCTGAACCTGTTAGTGCCCCCCCTCCAACAGTGGGTTGCCAAAGGAACTCCCACTCTAGGGCTTTTATACTCTGAAAAATGACTACACTGCTAAAATTATTAGTGTAAACACAACAAAGACATTCTGTAGAGGGGAATGCATATCTCATTCCTAGGCAAGAAAATCCCACCAGTCCAGTGAGGCCTGTGGAGCCTCCAGGAGCCTTGGCCTGGTCATCCCCGGCTCTGACCGTTATGGCTTGGCCGAGCACCTGCTCATTCTCAGCACACACACAGACTGATTGTTTAGACTTCTTGTGGGAGCTTCTTGTCAAGTTAGGAAATGCTACCCAGACTTCCGGAAACGGAACCTAAGCCGCACCACACCTGCGGAAGGCAGGCTGTGGGTATCCCCTTGCCTCGGAATGTTGGCCTTGGGGCTGTCCTTTTCTGGGGGCCAGGCTCCTGTACCTTACTTTCTTAACTGAGTCAACTGATGGGTCCAGGTCACTTTAGGTGTGTCTTGGAAGTTGCTGTCTGCTTGAGACATACAATTGTGAGCCATGATCTCCCCCTCACCTGCCTTTTCTTTCTTCT
Organism: Chinchilla lanigera; assembly: GCF_000276665.1. Lineage (NCBI taxonomy): Eukaryota > Metazoa > Chordata > Mammalia > Rodentia > Chinchillidae > Chinchilla > Chinchilla lanigera. Next base: position 15,503,014 of record NW_004955412.1, on the reverse strand, counting down.
ACCTCAGTACCGAGGGGGACGAATCCTTCCGTGAGTACTGGTGCTTTTGTTTGAACAGTGAATTAATTTAGTTAGACTCAAATGGCAAACCGACAATAGTTCATTGTTCAGTTTATTTCTTTAGCCTTTTTCTGTGTTTTGTACCCATAGTAGAAGGATCAGCCAGAGACTAGGCAGAGTTTCCTCAAGAATTTCTCTTCTTGTCACAATTCCCAAGGCCAGGCATGGCAGCACACACCTGTAATCCCAGCATTCGGGAGGCTGAGGCAGGAGGATCGTTGTGAGTTTGAGACCAGCCTGGACTACAAAGTGAGCTCAAGATCAGCCTGACTGCATAGCGAGACCTTGCCTCAAAAATACAAAAAGAACCCAAACAAAAAAACCAATTCCTCTCTCATGTGTGGTGTCTGCTTGTGTCCTGGGTCCTAAAGCCAGAGCCAGACTGGTGTTCTGTGACCTTGACCTTCTGTGTGAATGAAGCTGCAGACATGGGCACATGTAGAACTGTGATTGGTATTTTTATTTTCATTTGATTTGCCCAACCTCCAGACTCTTCAGTTAGGGTACTTTTTTTTCTTGTGTTCAGAGTTTATGACTTTTCTCTGATGAAGAACAGGTTCATTAGAATCTTGCTTCTCTATAACAAAAACAATACTATTGGTTGATTCACTTTTTAAACCTTATTTTAAAAGGCAGCATCATTTCAGTTATACAACATAATGAATATCACCTGCTATTAGTGTAAACAGCTAAGTCAGTTGTAAATATTACAGCACAGAAGACAATTGGGCCAGAGGCACATTCACTGAAGGCCAGGTTCCAATGGAAAAATGGAACAACTACACCCACACACTTCCCCTAGGGAGGAACAGCAGTGATTGATACCCGAAGTGCGCCTCAGTCACCTTGGGTGGGAACTAAAACCTCCCTAGCCCGTTCCTCCCCAGAAAAGTCCTTACTACGTGACTGGTGTCCCCATTTGATTCCCCAGTTAATCAGTATTACCCAAGCAATTAGACTTGCTGCAATTTTATTGGTTGAGCATAGTATTATCTCACCTCACACCTGTCTTGTGACTTACCATTGGATCAATATTACCTGAGCGATTATACTTGTAATCTTATTAGTTGACTCTAGTTTTGTTGCAACTTGAACCTGCCTCACCTCTTGGCTTTGCTCAATAAAACACCCTTGAGAAGCAGGGTCAGTGGGCAACTCCCTTTCTGGGCCCCCTTGTGTCCTTCTCAGACAGAAGCTATCTTTCTCTCAATAAATTCCCCCTATTCTTAACCTCTGTTGTTCCCAGAATGCATTCCTTGATTTTAGAGAACATGAACCCAGCATTTTGGACACCTATCATGTTGGGAGTTACATTTCCCTTATATCATTCAGAAGTCCATACACCATCCCTATATCATATGTGCTCTATCTCTATGGACTGAACATAATCATAGAATTATTAGAAATTTTTCTTGATTGAAAGTAAAAATAATTCATTATTAGAAACAATGAGAAAATTGAATAAATGAACAATGAATAAAATACATTTGTGAGAACAAAACTATTTTCAATCTGTCTTTTTTGTTGTTATTTTTTGAGACAGGATCTTGCTTTGTAGTTCTCCAGACTGGCCTTGAATTTACCATGTAGCTCAGGCTGACCTCAAACTCATGGAGATCCTCCTGCCTCCGTGTCCTGAGTGCTAGGATTACAGGTATGAACTACCACGCCCAGCTCATCATGGGCTTCTCTGTCTTGCCTATAAAATAATGAGACTCAGAATAATACCGTATGTGTTGGATCACTGCCCATCTTTTCTGAAAGCTGAAGGAGCAAAGTTGAGAATCTTTCATTCAAGTGACATTACTAACAATTTTAAGCTGGTTTCCTAAAGCTTCCTATTTCTTGGTCCTGATAGAGGAGAGATATAACTCCTAACCTGATGTGTTGAGTTCATGTTCCTTAAAATCAGAGAATGAATTCCAAGGAACAGTGGAGGTTAAGAGTGGGAAAGACATTCTCAGAGAGAGACAGGGCTCACTCAAGAGGGGAGGGAAGTGCTCAAAGGAATGAGGTGCACCCAGGAAAGAGGGGGTCCGCAGTTGGGAGCTGGGGAATGGGAAGGAGGAACAACTCCCAAGAGTCAGGTGGGGTCCTGAGTGTGTTGCTGCCAAGGTCATCTGTCGGAGAATGTTTTATAGGGCAAAGTCGCAAGGTGGATACAACACTGGTCAGACTATAACCAACCAATAAGATTACTGTTAGTTTTTTTGGCATGAGTAACAACAAGAGAAAAATTAAAGATGCCTTTACTGTGGGGTGGAGAAGACCACAGCAGGAAGAAGCTATCTCATGGAGCTTCCTAGGGCCTGGCCTGGGGAACAAAGACTAAATAGGGCCAGGCTGGAGGTGGAGTTTAGGGGGTAGACTGTCTGACGTGGCAGACCAGGATTGGGCAGGAGGTGGGAAAAAGGAAACTATATTAAAAAAGGGAAGTAGGAAGTTGTAATGTGACTCAGAAGAAGAAGCATGGGGCTTAGCACATGGCCTCCAGTGGCCAGCGCCATATTTGGCTCATTGCCATGATGATTTGGCAGATTTTTATCCAGGTGGAAAAACCATCAATTACAAGTTTATCTGCTTAGCTAATTTTGATCCAGCAGGGAAGCAGGGTGTGTAGCATCCATGTTAATGGATGACATCGTTAACATGGGCCCATAATCTATAGTCTTAGTCTTGTCTTTCGCCTTTGTCTTAGTAGGCTCCGTCTTAGTTTTAGCAGGAGAGAGAGGATGGCCCACTACTAGTGAGACAACGGTCTATGTTTATGGGAAATCCCAAAAGCATCGTATCAACTGCAGTTATAATCTCTAGCTTCCACTTACCCCTTAGAGAGGTACGTGAATCTGGCCACTGTGACTTTAATCTCAAGGTCTTGCCTTCTTTGGATGCACCTCCAGCCACAGTTCTGATGTGTTTTCATCATCTGCCTTGACTCTCTTGAGGGCCTAGCCCTGTCTGACTGCCTATTAATTTCTATTTATCTTAATTGTCTTGAATAGGAACTGAGCTCTTTATTTGCACAGGTCAACTCTCTGATCACCTGGCTCCAGGCCTTGATACTTGCTTGTACTCGGATGGCACCTCATCCTAGGTGGAATGATGGAATGATGGAATGATGGAATGATGGAAACTCATTCTGCAGGTTTGCAGCCCCTCACAAAAGTGGCAGAAGGGTCCTGACACCCTATTCGGCACTCTGTTTCCTTGGATTTAAATTTCTTGCTATGAGCGAGGCTTGTTGGCACACACCTGTAATCCCAGCACTCTGGGAAGCTGAGGCAGCAGGATCACAAGCTTTGAGTCCAGCATGGATAATTTAGCAATTTATCCAGGCCCTAATAAAAGATAGAAAAAGGACTAGGGATAGAGCTTAGTGCAGAGGCCCTGGGTTAAATCCTTAGTAATGCCAATAAAACAAAACAAGACCCAAAACATTTATTCTAGAGAAGTTTAGAAGGTAACAAATACTGGTGGCTGAGGATATAGCTCAGTGGCACAGCACCTGCCTCACAAGTGCAAGATCCTGGGTTCAATTTCTGGTACCAAAGGCAGGGAAAAAGTCCCACTCAAAAAAGAAAAGGGGCCCAAGGCAAGGTTGCCACCCACAGGAGGAGGGGTCCCCCACATTTCCTTTGCTGGTGTTTTGTAGAAACAGTTTAACCAAGTGCTTGTTACTGGTGTCTGCTTGTTAGATGTGGCTGGGATTCCCTTTCAGCTATATTTATAAAACTTTGGGAAACGCTCCGGTAGTGGTCAGTACGAAGATCACTCAAGTTAATGATGAAACAGCTCTGCCATGCAAACCTCTCCCTTTGAGAAAGAAGCAGTCACTGATAATGGTGCTGAGAAAAGACAGGGAGACCAGGGCTGCCCCTGGCAGACTGGGAACTGCACTGACCCTGACTCTTAAAGAGGTGCCTCTTTCCTCTCATCTGTCCCCATCCCCAGCGGCAGGAGCACGACCTCCTCAAGGAAGCTGTTCCAGACTGTCTCCTCTCTCATAAAAGATATTCATCTTTTCCATCCAGGTGTCCCCAAACAAAATCTTTTTTTCTTTTGTTTTGGGCTGTAGAAAGAGTTTAAGACTGCATGGCTTTGCAAAAGCAATTCTGCGCAGCAAGGGCAAGGCAGGGGGCATCACAATCCCTGACTTGAAATTATATTATAAAGCTACTGTGATAAAAACAGTCTGGTACTGGCAAAAAAAACCCACCAACCCTAAAAAACAAAATAAACCAGACCCAAGGATCAGTGGAACAGACTAGAATATGCAGAAACAACTCCAGACAAACTCAATCACTTTATCTCTGACAAAGGTGCCAAACTCCTTTACTGGAAAACAAAAAGCCTCTTTAATAAATGGTGTGGAAAAACTGGCTGTGCACATGCAAGATTAAAATTGAACCCGTATCTTTCACCGTGCTCTAAACTAAAATTAAAATAGATCAAAGATCTAAATATTGAAGCATTAAATCTGCTGGAAGATAAAATAGTTAAAACTCTTGAAGACACTGGCATAGGTAAAGACCTCATGAATATAACCCTAATCGCACAGAAACTGTCACAAAGAATCAACAACTGGGATCTCATCTGATTAAAAAGCTTTTGTTGTCAGGGATATAGCTCAGCAGCATAAGGGCCTGGATGGCAAGTGCAAGGTCCTGAGTTCAATTCCCAGTACCAAAGCAAGATAAAAAGATTTGCACAGCAAGAGAAACCACCAACAAGGTGAAGAGATAACCCACAATATGGGAAAAATGTTTGCCAGCTGTTCTACAAAGGGTGACTATTGAGAACACATAAAGAACTCAAAAAAATCAGACCTCCCAAAGTTAAAGACCCAATCCAAAAATGGGCATCTGAGATGAATACACACTTCTCAGATGAAGCAATACAAACTGCAAATAAATATGTGAAAAAATGTTCAACATCACTGGTCATTCAAGAGATGCAAATTAAAACACTGAGATTCCATCTCACCCCAGAAAGAATGGCTACCATCGAGAAATCAACCAAAATGCTGGAGAGGCTGTGGGGAAAAAGGAGCTCTTCTCCACTCTTGGTGGGAGTGTAGACTGGTACAGCCATTGTGGAAATCAGTGTGGAGATTCCTCAAAAAACTAGGGCTAGAGGTTCCATTTGACCCAGCCATTCCCCCTCTGGGTATCTTCCCCCCAAAATTAAAAGCATCATACCACATGATATATGCATTCTATCTTTATAGTGGCACAGTTTGTAAAAGTCAAATCTTGGAAACAACCCAAGTGCTCATCAACTGGTGAATGGATAAAGAAGATGTGGGTTTTTTTATACAATGGAATAGTACTCCGCCTTAAAGAAGGATATGCTTGAGACGTTTCTAGGCAAATGGATGTACCCTGAGTCCACACTCCTAAGTGAAATAAATCAGACACACATGTGAATACTGCAGTGTGTCTCTGGTGTGAGAAACCAAAGTGTAAATAAGGACCAAAGCATATAATAGGTATTGTGAAATAGGAGGAAAATGTTCAAATGAAGAGGGGAGCAGGAGAAAGGGGAAGGGAGGGGAGAAGAAAGAAGGGAAAATTAAAAAAAAAAAGAGAAAAGAAGGAAAACAAGGAAACAAAGTTTTGTAAATGGGGAGGTGGGGAATGGCTGAAGGGAGGATAGAGAAATGAGGAAAAAACAAATTATATCTTATACAGCTAAAAATGCTCTATGATGAATGTGATCATTATGTATACCTAAAATGTATCAGCTGGGCGTGGTGGCGCATGCCTACAATCCTAGCACTCGGGAGGCTGAGGCAGGAGGATCATGATGAGTTCAAGGCCAGCCTGAGCTACACAGGGAGACCCTATCTCAAATAAATAAATAAAAGTTTTTCCTTTTATTGTTTTGTTTTCTTTTGTTTTGTCTTCGCTATACAGTTCAGACTGTTTTTGAGCTTACTTTGTAGCCCAGGCTGGTCTCAAACTCACCACGATTCTCCTGCCTCAGCCTCCTGAGTGCTGGGATTACAGGCATGCGCCACCACAACCTGCAAAAGAAAAAGAAAAAAGCATTTCTAAAGGCAAATTGGGCCAGGTGTGGTGTGGCTGTGACCCCAGCACTCAGAAGGCTGAGGCAGGAGGATCGCTATGAACTCAAGGCCAGCCTGGGCTACATAGTGAGTTCAAGGCCAACCTGAACTACATAGCAAGTCTTGTCTCAAAATAAATAAATGAACAAAGACCCATGGTAATATTTTCATTTCTCTTACCTAGAAGATAGCCAAATTATAATTTCTACTGATCAGGAGAAAATGTGAAATCCTTGCCTCGTGCATCAGCCAGCATGAGTTTTCTTCTGTAAGGTGAAATCGCTTGTTTGTTGGAATCTATGAGGATGCAGAGATATTTATCAGGCAGATGAGAATGGGGTTTTTATATTAGAATAGTGTTCTTTGATCTTGTGTACTGATTGTTTGTTATAAGCCGCGTGTCAACGGGTACAATAAACACCCATTAATCTACCACCTGCTTCGGAAGATGGATCGCTGCACCCGGCGCGACGTCCCACGTGCCCCTCCCATCCCTTCTCTTCCCTCAGAGCTGCTATTTTGAATTTTGTGTTTACAATGTTCTTGCTTTTATTTGTAGGTTAGTCATGCATTTATCTCCCTGGATATCATGTTATGTTTTTGTAATTCTGTAACCAAATGCAGTGGGTTTGTGTGTGAGTACAAAACCAAAAACGCTACCGGGAGATGAGGGTGGAGGACGGTTTATTACGTTTAGCAGGGAAGCAAAGCTTTGGGGTTCTGTGGAAATCAGTGCACTCTTGGAACAAAGGAAGCACGGGGCTTTAATCTGGGGCTCCCACACACATTCACATGGGAGAGCACATGTAGAGGCAGACAAATTTCTTTCTTTTTGGGGGTGGGTACCTGGAATTAAACTCAGGACCTTAGGCTTGCCAAGCAGGCTCTTGTCCCGCTGAGTTATATCCTCTGCCCTGCAGACACATTTCTGAGCATGCTCAGTTTGAGGTTATGGTCACATGTTCAGAAAAAAAAAGATTATAGCTGGGCGTGGTGACTGGCACACACTTGTGATTCCAGCATTGGAGAGGCTGAGGCAGGAGAATCACAGAGAATTTAAGGCCAGCCTGAACTACAAAGAAAGACTGTCTCTTAAAAAAAAAAAAAAAAGGAAAGGAAAGGAAAGATGGTGGACATAATTATTTCTGGGCATCCTCAGTTCAGGATTGCTACGAGCCAAGTTTACCTTAAATTGCCTACAAGAATGAGTGAGAGTGAACCAGTGACCTTGGCTGGTACTGGCACAATCAGAAACCACCACCGGGAGGGAGGGCAAATGAATTTCTGGGCCCTCAACCTGTTGCTTATTAAAAGCATGATGTATTTTCTGCTAACACAGTGCGTGCACACACACAGTAAGTTTTCGCTGAAGCTGACAGGTGCCCAGCTGGGAACTAAAAGGAGGACGATACTGGACCTTTACGTATCACCTTAAAACTGTCAGCCGGTCCCCAGCTCAGCACGCATACAGCATATTAATCATTTATAAGGATTCTGGCTGGAAGTTGTAAAACAAGGTTGATTAGCCCCTAAATTTACATAATCTATCTCATTCCCCTTTAGGAGCTGACCAAGGATCTTACCCAAAGTTTTTTGTTTTTGTTTTTGTTTTTGTTTCTGTTTTTTTTTTTTTTTTTTTAAAAAGGTCTCCCTATGTAGTCCAGGCTGGCCTCAAACTCACAGCGATTCTCCTGCCTCAGCCTTCCAAGTACTAGGATTATAGGTGTGCTCCACCATGCCCAGCTAGCCTAAAGTTTCAAGGTAATACATGAAGGTCAAGCATCGTCTTGCTTCTAGTTGCTGACTGCATCAAGATCAAGGCCAGCCTGACGTACAGAGAGAGACTGGTCTCAAAAAGACAAAAACAAAGGCTGAGCATGGTGGCACATTCCTGTAATCCCAGCACTCAGGAGGCTGAGACAGGAGGACTGCCAGGAGTTTGAACTCAGCCTGGAGTACTTCTCAAGACTGCCCCCCATTCAACTAGCAATGAATGCCCAGAAGTCTCCAGTCATTGTCCTACCTACAGGATTCTGGCAGAGGCTCCACAAAACTGAGACTGCCCCAAGCAGACGATTACCTCACGGAGACAGAATTGTCCCTCGAGCAATAAGGACCTCTCCTGGAGCCATCTGACATCACAGCCCAGATCATCATCAACCGGACCACCAACTCCTCAGCTAACGCCCTTTCCTATTGTCTCTTCCTGTCTAACTCTAATGCCTGTGCCTCAGTCACCTGGATGCATTCTTTTCTGTGGTGAGAGTGTTTTTCTGTGGTGAGAGTTTGTGCAGGTTTTGAGGTACAGGAGTCTCCTTCTAGAGGGGCTTTCTAGGTTCCTCCTGTCCTGAACAAAGAATTGGTTAAGACAAGCACAAGTGATACCCAAGTTTTACATTTATTAAAGGTAGGAAAAGAAACAGGTACTAAGCGTGCGCTCAGGCCAACTAAAAGTAGGAAAAGAAGTAGACCCTCTGGCATGAGGGTGGCCACCTCGCAGGAGTGGACACAGTAGCTCAGTGGTCACTGTCCTTCCGTGTCTCACTCCTCAGGTGGACTTCAGGTCTAGGGCTGCGTCCTATGAAAACTCTGGTGGAGTTCTCTCTAGAAGTCCAAGTGCAGGGCTTCAGGAACTGCTCTGAGCCTGTGTCCTTGGGTTTTGTAATTAACAGGTCACACTTCCTCAGCCAGTTTTGTCACGCCCTAATCTCCTGCCTGAAGTTGATGAATCTATTTCTTGGGGCAAATTGATGTCCCCATCTCCTATCCTATGACAGTCCCTTTTAAATTTCAACAAAAGGGTTTTTTTTGGGTTTTGTTTTGTTTCGTTTTGTCTTCAGACAAGGTCTCACTATGCAGTTCAGGCTGGCTGTGTGCTCACTTTGTAGCCCAGGGTGGTCTCAAACTTACAACAATCCTCCTGCCTCAGCCTCCCAAATGCTGGGATTACAGGTGTGCGCCACCGTACCTGGCTTGTCTTGAGGCTTTTGGACTGGTCAGAACTGATGTTATGGTTTGTGTCTGGATGTCCTGCCAAAGCCTCATGCAGTCATGAGGTGGGCTTCTGGAATTTGTGATTGACTCATGGTCCAGTGCTGGGATCACGGGTGTGAGTGCTGCACCAGCCCTGGGGCAGGTAGCCTGCACACAACATAAGGGAGGGAAAAGGGCTTGCTCTCCCCACTGCTCCTCCCTTTTTGCTCTTGTTGCAGTTGCTGTCTTCTCCCACTTTGAACCATTCCTCTGCCATGTGCCACCCTGCCTTGGAGCCAGCTGAGTATGGACTGAAAACTGCACAGACTGTGAGGTAGTAAACCTTCCCTTTCTTAATATCAGGTGCCAGGTATTTTGTCCCAGCAAGGAGAGAAAAGTAACCAAGACAGCTGGCATCAAGCAGGTAGAGGCCAGTGGTCCTACAAGGTACAGGCTATTCTTCCCATAACACAAAATTACTGGGTTTAATGTTTACTGCACCAAGATCGAGAAACCTTGTCCTGGACATTACTACTTTATCAGTATAAATTGCATTTTATACTGATTTTTTATGAATTGTGCTTTCTCTGGTTCATGGGTATTTTCATTTTTTTATGGTGCTTTTTTTTTTTTTTTTTTTTTTTTTGGTGACACTGGGGATTGAATTCAGGGCCTTTCCTCAGAGCTATATTTTCAGCTTCTTTTTTTCTTTTTTTAAACAGGATCTCACCAAGTCCCTAAATTCATAATTGGTTGGGCTCAGTTTGGGCTCAAATTTATAATTCTCCTGCCTCAGCCTCCCGAGTACCAGGATTACAGGCATGCGCCACCACACCTGGCTCCCGCATTTTTTAACCACACATTTTTTTTTTTAACCAACAAAGAGAGGTTTTTTCTGAAATATTTTCTTAACACCCATTTTACCTTATACACAAACTAATTCATTAATCTAAGAGTTCTAGTAAAATTATCCATATTCTTTTTTTTTTTTTCTTGGTCTTTTTATTTGTTTTTTCAGACCAGGTCTCTCGATGTGTCAAAGCTTTTTACAAAGAAGTAAGGAACTGAAATATAAATTCACATTTCTTTCCGTCTCCCTCTCTCTATTCTTTTCCTAACACTTTCTTTGTTTTGTCTGTCCATACAAGGATTCAAAAACCATTTCTTTTTTGGTACCAGGAATCAAACTCAGGACCTTGAGCTTGCCAGGCAGGAGCTTGTGCCGCTGAGCTATATCCCCAGCCCTCAAAAACATTTAAATGGTATTGTTTTTTAAAATTCTACCATATGTATAAGTATTCATTTGCCTTAAAACCCAAAATCTTTTGGAACATCTTCCATAAAATGAGGCCAAATTTCAGTAGCTTATGGTCTTATTTTACAGATCTACTTTTTTTTGGGTCATTTTGAGACAGGATCTCACTATGGAGTTCAGGCTGGCCTTGAGCTCACAATTTTTTTTTTTTTTTTTCCTAGTACCTTTAATTGAACTCAGGACGTAGCGCTTGTCAGGCAGGCACTTGTGCTGCTGAGCCATATCCTTGGCCCCGTGAGCTCACTTTGTAGCCCAGGCTGGCCTCAAACTCACAACAATCCTCCTGCCTCAGCCTCCAGAGTACTGGGATTATAAGTGTGTACCACCATGCCCAGCTGCTACCATCTATTTTTAATTTATGTTTCTGTTCCTGCTACAGAATAGATTTGCCTGTTCTTTATTGTGTAAAAGATCAGATTTTTAAAATGTTTCAGATGTTTAAATGTTTCATGATGTACACCTGCAATCCCAGCACTTGGGAGGCTAAGGAAGGAGGATCCCGGTGAGTTCAAGGCTGGCCGGGGCTACAAAGTGAGTTCAAGGCCAGCCTGAACTGCATAGCAACACCTTGTCGCAAAAAAAGGTAAAAAAAAAAAAAGTTTCAGAGTCAAATGGTGTTCATTTAATACTATGTTTTGATTTGGAGGCAAATCTGTAGGAAAAAGATAAATTTCTTGACTCAGAAAACAGTTAGTGTCAAGCGTGGTGGTACACACCTGTAATCCCAGCACTCTGAGGCTAAGGAAACAGGATCACAAGTTTGAAGCCAGCCTGGGCAATTTAGTGAAACCTTGTTTCAATTTAAACATTTTAAAAAGGTCTGGGGATGTAGCTCAGTGGAAGGGCCCTAGGCGCCATCCCTAGTACTGAAAAATAAATAAAACAACTTAACAGTGGGACAAAAAGTCTCCAGGAAAGGAAAAAAAGATTCAGTTCCTTCTCTGGGAATAGACTCTGGAAACTGTCCTCTTTTAAATGTGTCAGTTATTTGCTATTTTCTTTATCCGAGAGCCTTCATGTATGGGCCCTTAAGAGGAACGAGAGGGATTTTCTATGGTGACAACATGTGCTTATATCCACCTATTATGGTATTTGTGCAATTTGCTAAGCATCCATGTTTGACTTTGTTTTGTTTTGTTTTTGTTTTTGAGGCAGGGTCTCGCCATGTGCCAAGCAGTTCAGGCTGGCCTTGAACTCACTGTGATCCTCTTGCCTGAGCCTCATCAGTGCTGGGATTGCAGGCGCACCCCACCAAGCCTGGTAAAGCACCCATGTAGAACTTGTTCACTAAATCTGCAGTTGGCGGAGCGACTATCGCTGATTACCGCGTCTAGAAGCACCATGTGGAAATTAGAGGGGTCTAAAAGGATTTACCAGGCCTCATACCCTGAAGTTGATTAGATAAAATTTGTTAACTCTGGAGTTCTGTTTAGAACATATAGCAGAAAAAGGGCTTAATGAAAACTCAAGGCCTATATTTACCAAGCAACATATACAGACCGCTTTCAGGGATATGGGTGGGTCCTTTTTATGGACCGGGAATCAGACTCATAACCTCAGGCTTGCCAGGCAAGTGCTCACGCCACTGAGCTATATCCCCAGCCCTCTCTAGCGCTTTTTAAAGGAGATTTTCCTGAATAAGAGTTATTAATTTTGATACATTAAATAAACAATTTAAAAAGGAAAGTGCAAACACAGTTGCCGTTACAATGAGCAAGAACACAGAAATAGAACTTTCTAGTAGTGTACAAATATGTAATGCTGCAAACAAACTGGACCGAGAAATGAACTTGTTCTGTAATGATACCACACTGAAGCCAGGAACACAGGCGTTTTTCTTTTTCTTTCTTTCTTTTTTTTTGGAGACAAGGTCTTGCTTCCTAGTTTAGGGTGGTTTTGAACTCGCTATGTGGCCCAGGAAGGTCTCAGACTCTCAGCGATGATCTTCTTGCCTCAGCCTCCTGAGCGCTGGGATTACAGGCATGCAGCACCATACCCCACTAAAGACTTGGACTGCTCGCCAGAGGGAGAAAAGACGAAGCCACAAACACGAAAAGTTCTACAACCATTAGACAAACCACAAAGCCTGTTGCTGGTGGAAAGGGCGCTGCGCCGCTGAGCTGTATCACCAGCCCCATTTCTTTATTGTTTGAGGCAGGGTTTCGCTCTGAGACCCAGGAGGGCCTGTAACTCAGGATCGCCTCGCCTCAGCCTCCCCTGACGGACGTGCGGGCCACTCTGCTCATGATACATTTGCATCTTAACTGTTTTAATTGTTGGAAACTACAATGCAATTTAGACACCTGAGTTCTTCACACGACACCTAAGTGTCTGGCTCAGATTTAACAAAATTTTAGTTTGAACGCCTGAAAATCGGAAATGTAATCCCAGCACCCAGGGAGGCTGAGGCAAGAGGATCACAAGTTCAAGCCCCCAATCTGGACATTTTATTGTATTTTATTTTTATTTATTTATTTTTTTCAACCTGGGCATTTTAGCATTTAGCAAGACCCTGTCTCAAACATGTAAGAGGGCCATGGATGTACCTCAATGAGAAGGCCCTGCATTCACTCCCCGGTATCACAAAGAAAATAAAAATTTCCGAGTGACCGGGATAGGAGAGCACGCCCCTGCGATGTGTCCCCGGGCCGCCACCCACATGGGGAACACCTTAAGCGTGTCCTTGCGCGCAGTGGAGCCGGAAGTCTGCCCTGGCGATCTCCTGGCCCGGGACTCCGACCCACTTCCGTTAGGGGGCGGGGCCGGGTCACGTGGCCGGCGGCGCGTCTGGGCCTGGCGTGCGCGGGAGCACGCAGAGGCTCGGTGGCGGCCGCGCGCCCTCCGT
>NW_004955412.1:15484060-15489449 GCF_000276665.1 Chinchilla lanigera | reverse complement strand
CGGGGAGGCCCGGCGGGGCCTGGGGCCGGGGCCGGCGCGGGGCCGCAGGGCAGATGCCCCGGGAGCTGCTGGCTGTGCGGCTCGCGTCGATCGCAGGGAGGATTTCAGGATTGGGCGGTGGGCGAGCTGAGCTTGGGGGCGGCGCGGTTTCTCGGAGACCCACGGATAAAGGGGTGCACGTGGGGCTGGGTGCATCAGGGGTCACCGGGAAGAGCACACCTCCGCCCCGACCTGGAAAGAAACTTCCGAAAGCGCCAGCCTTTATTGTTGGAGTGCTGAATTTACGGCACTGTTGTTTTAAAAAGTCTAAAGCAAACGGAAGTTAACTCGGGTAAAGCCGAGGTTTATCAACAAAGTGTAAAAGACTGGGTACTAGTCACCACCTTCTTTCTTCCGCCTGGGCTTTTTTTCCCCCCACCTTTTGAATTCTTTGTAAACTAGAGCAGCCTCCCCAGTTACTGCATTTATCAGTGGATTTCGAGGGAGGGGGGCAGGAGGAGCAGCGCGGGGAATAGAGGTATCCTCTTCATCCTCCACTGTCCTGATATCCGAGAAGATTGAAATCCGCACAAGGATTTCTGGGTGGAAGGAGGAGAACACTAGTTTGGAGAAAATCGAAAGACTGGTGTCCCATGCGAAGAGTTTTGGGAAGTGGGCAATTTGAGAATGTCTTCTAATGTTACTGTGGAATGTTACAGCGACGCTCCACCCCTTCGGGACTGCACTTTTCCAAGACAGAATGGGAAGTCTGTGTCAAAATGTTCAAATGCAAGTTTGGAGTTGAGAAACTGTTAGAGACTCCAAGTGAGAAAACTGTTAGTGTCATTTCTTGGGATGCACTCACAGGACCGAAAGCATAGAATGCGGACACGTTTAAAACACTCACGTAGAAAAAATACAAGGAAAAGAATAGTTCCCTGTGCTGATTTCTCATAGAAATGTTGTTAGGTGTTCACCAGTGTCTTTTGGAATTGGAGTCAGAATTTTCCTCTTGTTTGGTTTCAGAGATCAGTAGTTCTATTTGCTTTTAGGACGGTGACTTAAAAAACACGTGGGAAAATTTTAGTTTTGAGACAGTCGCATTGATTTAGGGAAGAGACTATTTTAAGGGCGAACAAGTCATCCTTAAATCTGTAGGTGGGTTGTCTTTTAAAATTAGATGCCTGTTAATCAGTTGCATTTTCAGGTACCTCTGCCTTGGTTTGAGTAGTGACCCAATTTCAGCACTGTGTTTGAGAATTTGTATGTGAGGTGTTTGATGAGCATTTGTGTTTAAGTCATAGCTATTTTAGGAAGGCTCTGCCACTCCAGAGGCTATGGCTGGCTGCAGTACCCTGATTCCTGGCGACCTGCAGAGTGATGACATTTACTGTTCTTCCCGGTGATTTGCCTTACGCTGACAGATGATAAGCTTGGAATGCTTGATAATATTTGCCCTTTTTGTTTTTGCTAATGTAAAACGTTCGGAGTTAGCAGGTTAGATTGAAGGAATTCAGTGTCTCGGAAGATTTTAATAACTTCCTCTTCTCGCATGCTAGAATGAATGCTTTTATTTTGAATTCTTGAGGCATTCTGCCTTTCCCTTGAAGGATATTTAATTGTTTTAGTTGAAGGGAGAGGTCTTGTCAGACATTGAGAAGTTATTTAAAACCTATAATGTTCCCCTTCGGTTGGTCAGTTGTACCCAGGACAGAGAATCGTTTAGAGCCTCCCAAGAATTTTAGTGAGAGAAACATGTAGTACTCTGGAAATCTGCTTGCAGTGTGTACTGGAATCCAAGAATGGACATGTTTCGATACCACTAAATCTTCCCGACTGCAGGCTGATTACTTCTTTTTTTTTTTTTTTCCCCTGGTACCAGGAATTGAACTCACGACCTTGCGCTTGCCAAGCAGACGCTGTGCCACTGAACTAAATCCCCAGGCCTCAGACTGATTACTTCTAATGCTCACTTACTGCCAGGTTCCTCTATTTTAATCAATTCTTGGCTTAGATAAAAACCAGTAGGAAAGTTTTATGTTAACTGTAAGATAAGTAACTTTAAGTCATTTTGGTTTTTATAAGCCTGTTATTTTTGTCAGCAGTATGGAAGATTCACATCATATGTTCCTTTTTTTTTTAAACTAGGGTCTGCGTAGTAGTTTAGACTGGCCTCAAACTCCTGATCCTCCTGCCTCCATGTCTGAGTGCTGGGATTACAGGCCTGTGCCACCATGCTTGGCTTTTTTTGTTGGTGGTGGTGGTGTTAAATAGCTACATGTGTTTTTTATTTTTTCTCAGATAATTTAAAAAAAATTATTAATGCATGTTTCCCTGATTACATTCATTGAAACGAACACATCATACATTCTTACACGAGCTGTAAAAACCTGCCAATGTCAGTGAAATTTTAATGCCCTTTTTCTTTTCTCTTGATTTATTAGGTTCATTTACTTTTACTTTGTCTTACTGTAATGTTTAGAACATCAGTAAGTCAAGGATTGGTTGGCGCTTCACCTTTTACTTTCCTTCAGTAGCAGTTACTGGTTCACAAAGTTAGGATGATATGGAGTATTTACTTTCTGTTTTTTTGAGGCAGTGTCCACTGCATAGTTCAGGTTGGCCTTGAACACTAGGTATCCCAGACTGGCCTTGAACTTGTGGTGATTCCCCTGCCTCAGTCCCCTACCCGGCTAGTACTGGGATTAGAAGCTTGGGCCGCTGTGCCTGGTCAAGCACAGTATTTTTTCAGACATACTGACAGCGCCTCACCAGGCAACCTCTTTCTTTGTGTTCCATTTCATCAAAGAAATTTAAACTAGTAGCAAAGTGAAGCAAATAATTTACAAGGGGAGTAATGATACTAAGTAACAGCTAACTTACTGCTCAAGCAGGTGTTGTCTGCCAGACCCTGTGCTCAGAATTTATGCTACAAAAAAAAAAAAAAAAAATCATGAGAGTTTAATGTAATGCTCTTCATCCTATGAAAAGGCTTGCATTTGTTAAATAATTTGTGTAAGATCGCCCAGCTAGGAAATGGTACAGCCAGGATTAAACCTAATCAGTTCTGAAGCCAAGAGCCCAAGACATGTCTGGTTCTCTTTCTTAGTTCCCTGGTTGTGAACCTATGATAGCACGTGTGCCAGAGGGCTGTTTGTATTATTGAAAGCTCTAAAAGGTTCGCCATCACTGTGTTAGTTGATAGACGCGTTGTTCTGGGCTGGAACCTTTCTATTACTCTTAATGTCTTCTCTAGAACTCTTCTTCTGGTGTTTTAAGCTTCTACCCCCAACCCATACATTACATTTTCTCCTTGACTGAGCTCCCTGATGTCTATGGAGAGGTTCCTGTTTCATGTTCTGTCCAGTCCACTCTCCAGCATCTCATCCCTTTTCTCTTATTTTAGTGGAAAATTATACTTCCTTTTTCCCCTTCGTATTTTAGAGATAAACCTAGATCATTGGTTTTACAGGTGAGAGGCTTTCTTTGTTACTGTTGTTTTGAGACAGGGTTTCTGCTGTGTAGTTCAGGCTGGTCTTGAACTCACAGTGCAGCCCAGGATGGCCTTGAACTGGTTGGTGTCCATCCTCCTGCCTCGGCCTCCTGCGTGTTGGGCCCACAGGCAGGCATCACCAGTCCCAGCTACAGTGAGAAGTTTTGCACTTTAGGCAACATTTGGCAATGTGTAGGACTTCTTTAAATTTTTGGAGCTGGTTTAGACTGTGACTACTGGGGGAAGATGCTACTGGCATCTAGTAGGTAAATGTTAATGCTGCTAAACAACTACAGTGCATGCCATAGCCCTGCACCCCATCCCAACCAAGAGTTATATGGCCCCATGTAGATATATTGATTTGACAACCCTGACCTAGATGCTGCTGCTGCTCACTCTCTTCGGTCACCTTTCTTTAATCCTCACCTACCCTCCAGAAACCTCCACTGTCCCCCATTCCTGCTACTCAGATCTGTATCGCCTGAGATTTAGAATTGTAGAGTTGTGTGTATGAGAGCCAGCATCTACTCCTCCTCCAGCTAACTGTGTACATCGCTTCTCATTTCTCTGTGGAGTGACCTCACGGGGAGAGTTTGAAACCCCTGCCTCCAGTATCGATACCAAGGAAACAAGCACGTACTGCAAAGCAGCACGCCGCTGACCGTTTGGACGTCCACCCTAGCGCTGTTGAGTCAGCTTCTGCCTTTTGACAAGATCCCTCGATGATTCACTTGCACATTAAATTTGAGAAGCTTACCGCTAGAATTCCCATCCTGTGCACATGTTTGTGCCCAATCCTGAAACAAAATATCAGTGACAACAAAATTCTTTGCTTCCCTCTCCAACTGTTGTCTCGTTCCCTTCCTTTCACAGCATTTTAGCTTTGGAACCAAGTTTCTAACCCTCCCCCCATTTCTTCTGAAGCATTTTCAGTGACAGTATAATTCAAGCTTAATGTAGAAAATTTGGAAAATACGGACCTGAGGAGGATTAACTTTTAGCTGTTAGAGGATGAGGCGCACCGTTTCCCAGATCTCAGCCAACAACCGCTTCTGCAAAGGTGCACGTGGAGGAGGAGGCTGTGGAGACCACACTGGGCCCCAGCAAGCAGGGGGCTAATTGCCCAGAGGCCAGCAGGGAGGCTGACCAGGCAGTTGTAGGGCAGTCACTGGCTTTGTGTGATCGGTACCTGCAAGATTCCCAAAATGAGATTTTACGTATTTATTGATTGATGGTCTTTTTGAGACAGGGTCTCGCTATGCAGTTTGGGCTGGCCTTGAGCTCACTTTGTAGCTCAGGCTGGTTACAAACTCGCCATGATCCTCCTGCCTCAGCCTCCCAAATGCTGGGATTACAGTTGTGCACAACCACGCCGGGCCAATTTATTTTTTAATTAGATTTTATTGGTACATTTTAGATATACGTAATGATGACATTCATCATAGAGCATTTTTATTTATTTATTTATTTATTTTTGGTTTTTTGTTTGTTTTTTTTTTTTTTCCAGTACCGGGAATTGAACTCATGACCTTGCGCTTGCCAGGCAGGTGCTGTGCCGCTGAGCTAAATCCCCAGCCCCCATAGAGCATTTTTAGCTGTATATGATACAACTTTTTTCCCTTCATTTCTCTATCCTCCCTTCAACTCCCCTCCCCATTTACAAAGCTTTGTTTTCTTGTTTTCCTTCTTTTCACATCTTTTTCACTTTTCCCTTCTTTCTTCTCCCCTCCCTTCCCCTCCCCTTTCCCTTGCTCCCCTCTTCATTTGAACATTTTCCTCCTATTTCACAATACCTATTATATGCTTCGGTCCTTATTTACACTTCGGTTTCTCACACCAGAGACACACTGCAGTATTCACATGTGTGTCTGATTTATTTCACTTAAGAGTGTGGACTCAGGGTGCATCCATTTGCCT
>NW_004955412.1:15464568-15483550 GCF_000276665.1 Chinchilla lanigera | reverse complement strand
TTTTTTCCAGTACCGGGAATTGAACTCACAACCTCACCCTTGCCAGGCAGGTGCTGTGCCACTGACCTAAATCCCCAGCCCCCCAAAATGAGATTTTAATAAGAAATTTTTAATAAATGAAACACATCTCTCAGAGGTGACCAGTGACTGACCACGTTAGTCAAGTCAGTGGCCTTTCAGTAGTAATTGTTTTAACCATTCTCCCTTGGTTGTTCAAATACACACTTAAAAGTCTCATTCTTTTATTTACTTATTATAGTTTTATATTATTTTATTTTTATGATCCCTTATTACCATTTTGTGTTGAGGCTTGCTTTGGAATTTGATTTTATCATTCTCATCCATTCTGCTTTTTCTTAAAAATTACTAGAGTGTATGCTTCATCTGTATATATATATTTTGAGACAAGGTCTTGCTATGTAGTTCAGGCTGGTGTTGATCTCACTGTACCCCAGGCCAGCTTTGAACTCAACAGTAGTCATGTGGGTTTAGCTCCCGAGTGCTGGGATTATAGACATATGCCACCACATGTGGCTGAAAATCACCCAAGGGTATTTTAAAATTATTTGCCATAGTCTCTTCACAAACAGAAGTACCGGCGTAGGCCCTCAGGTCTGAATTAGCTACATCATTTTACAACCTTAAATAATAAATACAGCTGAGTGGTGGCACAGGCCTGTAGTTCCAGCATTTAGGAGGCTGAGCAGGAAGATTGCTATATGTTCAAAGCCAGCCTGGGCTTGAACAACTAATACATCATTGCTTTCATCTTGCAGAAGTGTGCAGGTGGGTTTATTTTATTTACATATAACTGTGGTTCCTGCCTTTCAGTCTGTGTCCTTTTGATGCTGTGCACTGCTATATAGCTGGCTTACTTCTTACCTGCTCCCTTGGCTTTTCAGGTTCAGGGTCCCAAAGTCCCCTTCAACGGCACATCCCCTTATGACCTGAAGCCTTCCCCCTAGCTCCTACCTCTTGAAAATTCCACTACTTCCCTGTAGTACCAGGGGTTGAGGCCAAGCCTTAAGTCATTCTTTTCAGGACACTTAGCCGTACCATAGATAGCACCCTGCAAGGTACGATTTATCCTATTACAGATGAGGAAACTGTGACATTCATATTAATACAGCTTACAAGGTCTCCTGAGATTTTTAAAATTTATTTATTCATAGGACTTCGTTGTTTTGAGACAGGGTCTTGCTTTGTAGCTCGGGCTGGCCTTTAACTCACTATGTAGCTCAGGCTGGCCTTGAACTCACATCTGTCTTCCTGCCTCAGCCTCTTGGGTGCTGGGATTACAGGCGTGCGCCACCATGCCCGGCTCAAATTAATTATTTGAGACTGTACAAATGCAGTAGCAATGAATACATTCACAATACTGCGCAGTCACCTCTAGTTCTAAAACATCTATGTTGCTAGGAAAGGTCCATGTCCATTAAGCACTTACTTCCTGTTGTCCCCTCCTCAACCTCTGGCAACGCCAGTCTGCTTTCTGTCTCTAAATTTACCTCTTTTAGATGTGTCTTTCACTTTGTGTGTTATTTTTGAGGTTTATTCAGTTCAGAGCGTGCATCAATACTTCATTTTAATAACAATATTCCACCATTTGGGTGTACATTCAGCCCCTCATATGCACGGTTTCCGCATCCATTGGAGGAAAATATGTTTGTATTGCACCTATACTGAATGTTAGACTTTTTGTCTTGTCATTTCTTAATATAATCTTACCTCTTCACATCACATTTACATTTATTAGGTATCATAACTCCGGTAGAGATTTAGAGTATGCAGAAGGTGTACTTAGTTTATATGTAAATGCTGCCCCATTTGACAAAAGAGACTTGAACATCATCCGATTTTGGTATCTACAGGGCTGTTGAAACCCGTGGTCTGTAATACAGAGGAATGACTATCACAGTTTTTTTCATTCTTTCTCTGGTAGGCATTTGAGTTATTTCCACCGTTTGGCTAAAGTGGAATTGCGGAGACATATGACAATTCTATGTTTAACTTTCTGAGGAACTGCCAAATTGTTCTCCACAGCAGCTGCACATTTTACATTCTTATGAGTCGTGCATGAGGGCTCTGGTTTCTGTACATCCTTACCAAACAGTTACTCATATTTTGTTTGTTGTGTTTAACAGTAGCCATCCTCTGGCCTGTGAAGTGGTGTCTTGATGTGGTTTTGATTTGCCTTTCCCTTTTGACTGTTTTTAAGTGTCTTTTCAAGCTTTATGTTATGTTACGTTATGTTATGTTATGCTATGTTACGTTATTTTTTGAGACAGAGTCTCCCTGTGTAGCCCAGGCCAGCCTTGAACTCATTGTGTAGCCCAGGCTGGCCTGGCACTTGAGGCAATCTTCCTGCCTCAGCGTTTTGGGTGCTGGGATTACAGATGTGCCCAGCAGAGGCTTTTCATAAGTTAATTAGCAATTTTTATATCCTTGGAGGAATGTTTAGTCACATTGTTTTCTCATTTTTGAATTTGTGATTGTTGAGCTGGAAGAACTCCCTCCCCCTTTCTGGGGATTGCAGCCAGGGTCTTTGTACAGACTACATTCTGAGTCCTTTTTGAAACATGTCTCACAAAGTTGTCCAAACTGAGCTCAAAATTGCCATCCTCCTGTTTCAGCCTCCCAGGAGTGCTGGGATTATAGGTATGTGCCACCTGTAATGTGCCTGGCTGTAAGAACTCTTTACATAATGTAGATGCTAACATTTCACAGGTACATGATTTAAAAATACTTGTTCCATCTTCTAGGTTGTCTTTTTTCTGGGTACCAGGAATTGAACTCAGGACCTTGTGCTTGCTAGGTAGGTGCTGTGCCACTGAGCTGTATCCCTGGCCCTAGGTTGTTATTTTTCTTTTTTTTTTTTTTTTTTTTTTTGTCTTTTTGAGGCAGGGTCTCACTATGCAGCTCAGGCTGGCCTTCAACTTGCTTTGTAGCCCAGGGTGTCCCATATTTCCCGGCGATTTCACTTTTGTGATACTATCCTTGGATGCACAAAAGTGTTTAATTTTGAAATCTGATTTAGTTATCCCAACTTCTGAGAATCAAACCCAGGGCCTTGTGCATGCTAGATAAGTGCTGCACTTGTAAGCTACATCCCTAGCTTGAGTTAAGTTGTGCGTATTACGTGAGATAGTTCGGTGCCCTTTTGCTTATAGATCTCCAGCTGCCCTGGCAGTTTGTTGAAGAGTCTGTATTTTCCTCATCAAATAATAGTGGCATTCTTGTCTAAAATATTTCTGAATTCTCAACCCATTCCATTGGTCTATATGCTGCCCTTATGCTGCCCTGCGTTATGATTACTGTAGCCTTGTAGTAAATTTTGAAACTGGGAAGTGTGAGTCCTCTGATTTTGTTACTCTTTTTCACATACTTTGTTGGTTCTTCAGGATTTCTTGAAGTACCATGTGAATTTGAGGAAAATCTCCATTTCTGCAGAAAAGGCCATTGGAATTTTGATAGGGGTTGCATTGAAATAATACATTGTTCTGATAGTGTTGTTGTCTTAATTATACTGTTTTTGCAGTGGTTAGTATTACGTGCTACTTTGATTTGGCCACAGGGTGCCCAGATACTTGGTCAGAGGTTGCTATGGTATGTCTGTTTTGGATGACAGTGGCAGTAAATCTGTGGGCTGAGTAAAGCAGATGGCGCTCCCTGGTGTGAGCGGACCTCACGCAGATGTTTCAGGACTCCACCAAAAGGCCGACTGGAGCCTTCATCGGCCTGGCTGCTTGAGCTTGGCCTGCAGTCTCCTGCCATTGCACAGAACCGTCGGTTCCTCTTGTTCTCAGACTGGAAGTTACATCATTAGCTCAGCTGTTTCTCAGGCCTTTAGACTGGGACTGAAACTTACATCATCAGGTGTCTCGGCTTTGGGGCCTCAAATTTGGATTAAAAAAACTGCACCACTGGCTCCAGGATATCCAGCTTGCCAATTGCAGGTCTTGGGGCACCTCACCTTTTGTAGCTGTGAACCAGTTCCTTACAGTCCGTCTGTATACGTGTGTATCTCTTGGTTCTGTTTCTTTGGCGACTCCTCACTAATAGTCTATCAACCCATAAGTGTGGATGTCACTTACTTAAGTCTTTAGTCTCTTTCCTTTTTTTTTTTTTTTTTTTTTTGTTTTTTTTCTCTGGTACCGGGAACCGAACTCACAACCTTGCGCTTTGGAGACAGGATCTTGTTCTGTAATTCAGGCTGCTCTTTTTTTTTTTTTTTTTTTTGGTCTTTTTGAGACAGGGTCTTGCTATGCGGTTGAGGCTGGCCTTGAGCTCACTTTATAGCCCAGGCTGGCCTCACTCACAACGATCCTCCTGCCTCAGCCTCCTGAGTTCTGGGATTACAGGCGTGCACCACTATGCCCAGCTAAGTCTTTATCCTCTTTGAAGGATGTTTTGTAGTTTTATTGTACAAGTTTTTCACTGTGTTGGCTAAATTTTATTCTTTTGGATGCTATTATAAATGAAATTTTTGTTTTAATTTCCATTTGGTTTGTTCATTGTTGCTATAGAGAGACAGTTGGTTTTTCCATGTTGATTTTCTTTTTTTATTTTAAAGAGGATAGTAAAAAAAAAATAGCAAAATACAAACAAAACAAAGCAAGGACATTAACAATGATACGGGGTTTCAAACCAAATGATAGGGGTTAACAGTGGTTGTTATATTACATATTGTTGTCTTCAATGAAGTTACTCAGATTACCAGATGTAAGAATGGAAGATTATGGGGCTGGGGATTTAGCTCAGTGGCACAGCACCTGCCTGGCAAGTGTAAGGTCATGAGTTTGATTCCCGGTACCAGAAAAAAACAAAACAAAAAAACCAACAAAAAAAAAAGAATGGGAGATTGATTGAACCATTAAAGAAAATAAGAAAATAATAATTTAAAAAAACATTGGAGACAATACAGAGTTTCATTAGATTGGTAGAATTCATCAATGGTTGTTATGTTGCATGTTATATGTCTTCACATCAGTTGCTGAGATTACCAGATATAAGCATGCAAAATTGTTCAAAATATATTTTAAAAAAATAAGCATTTACCCTGCAACTTTGCTGAATTTCTTTATTAGGTCTGGTAACTTTTTTGTGGAATCATTCAGATTTTTCTATATGTGAGATCATGTCATCAATGAATAGTTTTACTTTTTCCTTCCAATTTGAATGACTTATTTCCATTTCTTGTATAATTGCTCTGGCTAAAATTTCTGTTAAAATGTTGAATAGTAGTTTAAAATGGGTATCTTTGTCCTGGTCCTGACTGTAGGGGCAAAGCTTTCAGCCTTTGACTATTGAATATGATGTTCCCTGTGAGATTTTTGTAGTTTTTGTTGTTGTCAGTTTGTCTTTTCTACTAGAGATTAAATCCCGGACCTTCGCTTTGAGTTCCATCTCCAGGCCTTGTTAAAATTTTGAGGCAGAGTCTCACAAAGTCACTAAACTGCCCAGGGTGGGTTCAAGTTTGGAATTACAGGCATGTACCACCATGCCTAGCTCACTGAGGTTTTTTTTTTAACCCTGATGTGTTAGACAATTTCCTTCTGGTTCTAGTTTTGTCATTTTTTAGAAAATCATGAATGGTTTTTGGCTGTTGTCGAATGCTCTTCTGCACTGAGGTGACTGTGTTTTCCCCCTTCGGTTTTTTTTTTTTTTTTTTTTTGGTTTTTCTCCGGTACCGTGAACCGAACTCACGACCTTGCGCTTGCCAGGCAGGCGCTTTTGCCGCTGAGCTAAATCCCCAGCCCCCCTCCCCCTTCGTTTTGTTAGTGTGGTGTATTAGATTTCTTTTCTTGCTGGTTTCCTTTTATGTCATTGGCAGTTGAATTCTCGTAGGCATCCATTTGCAAATATTTGACTAAACTCTATTTCTTCATTCTCTGAGCTGTTCACAATGTATTCTCTATTTTCATTTTCCCTGCTAGCATCTTGCCACTTCCATCAAAACGGGTTTATGCCGTAGCTGTGTAGCGCATAGTTAGGCTCTTTTTCCTCTGGTGGCATCCCGCTTCACATGTAGTCGCCTTAATACACTCACGCCCGTATGTCTCTCCCCTGCTGAGGAGTCTGTCATGATTACTCACTGTTCATCAGATTAAGTCTGAAGTTACCTGACCTTTAGAACCTTCCGTCATGCAGTGCTGTGTCACCTCTCAGGTCCCTGTTATTTATCAAAAATAGAAGTTACATGCTGAGACCTGCCTAATAATAGCAAAAATTTGCTGTTAGATTTCTAAAACTCTAAGCATATAAATTTCTCATCTTTCCCTCATATGTTCCTAGTTTCTCAATTAGCTCTAGCAGTATATTGCTAAAAATGGTATAGTTTCCTTAATTTTTGGAGATGCATTGCATATGACAGTGTAGTGGCTTTCTAGCCTCATTTCTCATATTTGGGCGAGGGGTGTATTCAAAAGAATGAGGTAAAATAGTCTTAAATGTATTATAAAGCAAGCAAGAAGCAAAATCTAGGCATTATGTATAGTAGTATAGAACACACTCATGGACACAGAGAATTTCTGGAAAGATGCATCAGGAAGTTAATAGTGGGATCCTGGAAAATAAGCCTGGGGAGGAAGGAAGAAGGCGGTTTCCTTTTCAATTCGTACATCCTTCTGTAGTGTTGGAATTTCTTAGTGGTTGTGAAAAAAAAAAGAGGTAAAAAGTTTTTTTTTAATGAAATGAATCAGACACACAAGCCTAAATATCACATGGGTTCTCTTATATAAGAAACTCAATATATAAATACAGAGCACAATAAGGAATATGAAGTAGGGATATAGATCTTTCTGGAGTGGGAAGGGGATCAGAAGACGGGGTGGAGAGGGAATAGAGGGGGGGGGGATGAACCAGGAGTTAAGGTGTGTTATGTCCATGTACCAACTCCCCGCGAGAAGGTAATCTTTTTCCTTTTCTTCATCCCGCTTTAGCATCCTGCTTCACATGTAGTCACCTTAATACACTCACGCCCGTATGTCTCTCCCCTGCTGAGGAGTCTGTCGTGATTACTCACTGTTCATCAGATTAAGTCTGAAATTACCTGACCTTTAGAACCTTCCGTCATGCAGTGCTGTATCACCTCTCTGGTCCCTGTTATTTATCAAAAATAGAAGTTACATGCTGAGACCTGCCCAATAATAGCAAAAGTTTGCCGTTAGATTTCTAAAACTCTAAGCATATAAATTTCTCGTCTTTCCCTCAAAATAGATCTGATCTATTTCCTGATCTTAGCTGTCCAGTCTTCATAAAGACTATTCCCTATTTAAAACTAACTGGTGGGGCTGGGGATTTAGCTCAGCGGCAAAAGCGCCTGCCTGGCAAGCGCAAGGTCGTGAGTTCGGTTCCTGGTACCGGAGAAAAACCAAAAAAAAAAAACAAAAAAAACAAATAAAACTAACTGGTAAATGTTCCTTTACTCCAAAGAAATACCAAGGTGTACCTAATAAAAATCCCCCCAAAATTAAAGATCTGATTTTCGGGGCTGGGGATATAGCTCAGTGGCACAAGCGCCTGCCTAGCAAGCGCAAGGTCCTGAGTTCAATTCCCATACCCCCACCACCACCGCAAAAAAAGATCTGATTTTCCAGTTTTAAAATTTAGTACACAAGAAGCGGGGGAGAACCTAAGAAGGGGAGGGACTGGTTTTGAGGTCGGATCTCACTGTGTAATTCAGGCTGGCCTTGCTCTCTAGCCCAAGTTGGCCTTAAAGTCCTGCCTTAGCCTTGTGAGTGCCGGGGTCACAGATGTGTGCTCCGTGCAAGCAGGATGTAATCATTACGTACTGCAAACGTGTACCAATAAAAATGTTTAAAAGCAAATAATGATTAATTCATTTTTTTGCTTTAAGTTCCAGTTGGAACTCCTCTATGCCGTGTAAGAGCAACTGAATCTGAAACAGCTTTATCGTGTACTGACTTCGCATCCCTCACACAAATTGTCCAGTGGCCATGTGAGGGGAGCCTCCTTGTATGTCAAAAAAATAGCTGTTCGTCATGTTTAACAAGTCATGTTGTGATCACTATTAGGTTTCTTTCCTGTGGATAAATTGGACCAACATGGAGTTGTTGCTGGGAGAAAAACTGAATAAATACTCTGGGCAAGATTTTGTGGCTCATTGTTTATTTTTGGAGATTGGAGAAGTTAGCGGGCTCAGAGTGTATTGTTAAGAAACTGTTGTCAAGACAGTTTCTGGAGCTGATGGTAAATATTTTCTTAGACTCCTGTAGGTCCCTCCCCCTTCTTAGGTTCTCCCCCGCTTCTTGTGTACTAAATTTTAAAATTGGAAAATAAGATCTTTTTGAGGGGTGGGGAGGGTACTGGGAATCGAACTCAGGACCTAGCGCTTGCTAGGCAGGCGCTTGTGCCACTGAGCTATATCCCCAGCCCCGAAAATCAGATCTTTAACTTTGGGGGGATTTTTATTAGGTACACTTTGGTATTTCTTTGGAGTAAAGGAACGTTTACCAGTTACTTAGTTTTAAATAGGGAATAGTCTTTGTGAAGACTGGACAGCTAAGATCAGGAAATAGATGTAAGGATGATGAAAGTAGCATCCCTGTTTGAAGGAATGAAATCTAGAAAGTGCCTCATCACAGTGCTAAATAGGGTGTTGTAAAGATTAGGAAGTAGTAATGTGGGGCCTTCCTTTATCAGAAAGTTTTAATTTTGTTGCAGTAGGATTAGGCCAATCACTGCTTGTTAAAAAAAATTTTAATTGTCTGTTTTTTGTTGTCCCCATGATCCTGTTTGTTATTCATTGTGGAGTGATTTACTGTCTGCTTTAAGAGGGTCTCATTCTGGTCTGAACGGGATTGCTTCAAAGCCACTGAGTCATGACTGTAACTAGCACTCCTGGAGGCTGAGGCAGGAGGCTCCCTGGAGTTGAGGCCAGCCTGAGCTACATAGTGAGTTCAAGGTGAGCCTGAACTACCTAGTGAGACTCATCTCAGAAAGAAAAATTCCTTTCTCAGGGAGCTGGCTGTGCCTGTCTTCATTCACTGCCTCTGGGCAGAAAAAGAGACTACTTTCTGTTCGGTGAAAACTGTGAATTTAGCCAAGGAAATGCCTACCTGTTGCTTCTTGCCAGTTGTTTGACTTCACTGTGAAAAGAGCGCAGGCTTTGTCTTGTCTCCTGTTGGGTGTGCACTTTATATAGAGAGGGATTCTCAGAGCAAAAGTAAATATCTAAGTGCATTTTCTGTGAAGATCTGGAGAAGCATTAAGTTAGTAATACAGCAGGATCCTGATGAGTTTAGTTTCCCTGGCACTGTACGATTAGCATTTAGTACACAGTGCTTGTTAGGGTTTGGGGTGTGGGTACTGTTGAGAATTTAGGTTTAGCTAAACATCTATGAGTCATGATAGTAATTGTACAAGTATATCAGTAACGTGGTGTGATCCTTGTGAAACTGCTGTCATGCTCTTAATAGCTTTCCTTGATGTAATTTTCAATTTAAAATTTCTGATGGCTGGGCGTGGTGGCACATGCTTATAATCCCAGAACTTGGGAGGCTGAGGCAGGAGCATTGCCATGAGTTTGAGGCCAGCCTGGACTACATAGTGAGTTTAGGACCAGCTGAGCTACATAGCAAGATCCTGTCTGAAAAACAAACAGAAAAAACTTCTTGTGATAAGTAGGTCTTGTAAATTCTTTTTTTTTTTTTTTTTTTTTCTGTTAGTACTGGGGTTTGACGACAGGGCCTTGCGCAGAGATACATTCCTAGCCCTTTTCTTATTTTTTATTTTGAGACAGAGTCTTGCTAAGTCACTAATTTGCTCAGGCTGGGCCCAAACTTTAGATCATCCTGCCTCAGCTTCCCAGGGTGCTGGTATTACAGAGGTGTGTACCACACCCAGCAGATTATATAAATCTTAATTTCCTAGTAATTTGTGCAGTTCTTACTGTTTAGTATTGTTGGAATTATACGTGTATGTAGGGTAATTATACATGCATGTAGGAATTATTACATGTATATAAGTTTCCTGGGTGCTGGGGATATAGCTCAGTGGCATAGCACTTGCCTGGCAAGCCTGAGGTTATGAGTTTGATTCCTGGTACCACACACAAAAAAAGTTTTCTGACATAAAGTAGGTGTTCAATAAATGTTAGTTACAGAGCCAGGTGTAGTAGAGTGCGCTGGAGGTTGAGACAGGAAGATCACTGTGAGTAAGAGGCCAGTCTGGGCTACATAGCAAGAACCCTTTCAAAAAATAATAATAGAAGTAAGTGTTGGTTACAGTCATTGTCACCGCTACCCTATGGATAATTCAGATTAGGCGTCATGGTGCATGGTTCTTGATTGAAAGGAGGCAGGAGTTTCATACTTAGCAGTTGAACTGTGTAAGGAGAAACGGCGCCCGGTAAGCCCCATTCGTTTACAGGCTTGTTCATTCCCCTGCTGGGCGGTTAGGAAGGGGAAGAGGAGTGTGGACTGGGTTTCTGTCTGTTTTGTTTTGTTTTTGTATTAAGTATTGACCTTGCCACATCCCCAGCCTTTTTTAAAATGTTGGGACAGGGTCACTTAACTTGCGCAGGCTGGCGTCCGACTGCATGCTCTTGCCTCAGTCGCCTTGAGTGCCGGGATTCAGGCATGCGTCAGTCCCCACAGCACCGAGGCAAGTGCTGTGGCTTGGATCCTGCCTGTTGCCCAGAAGTACGAGTGATGAGGCCTGCTTGCAGCCTGTGGTACTGTTAGAAGGTGGTAGGACTTTTATGTAGTAGAAAGAAATGAGGTCACTGGTGGCGTGTCCTTGAAGGAGATATTAGAACTCGGGCCCTTTCCTGTCCCTGCGCTTCCTGGCTACCACGAGCTAAACAAGGGTGCTGTGTCCTGGGCCGCTGCCGTGAAGTACTGTGTAGCCACATGCCCAAGGCAGTGGAGCCAAGTGACCATGGAGGGACGCTTGGGAGCCTGAGCCAGAAGTAAAGCTTTGCTCCTTATAAGCTGATTATCCCGTATACTGTACTTTGCCACAGTGACAGCTGACTAACAGCATGCGAGAAGGAGTTCGCGGAGCACAGAATTAAGGAGGAGAAAAGGCTGAACCAGTTAAGGGTAGGATCAGATAATAAGGCTCCAAATGGTAAGATGAGCAATTTGGATTTGAATTACAAGTAGAACATTGTTTTTGGAGCAGTAAAAAATAATTTTATACAGTTGTCACCTTAACCCAAGGGCTTCTAAAAAAGGGAAACTGAAGAGTTTATTTTCCTTTCCTGAATATTATTCTAGAAGTGTTATTACTGTCCGCTGCTGCCCGTTACAAGTGCAGGAAGGGGACTGGGAGTTCTAGATCGTAACTTTCATTCAAGGCCCAATGAACATGGTTAGTAAAGCGACACTTGAATACCCCATCTCGTCAGTTCATATTTATTTGCCGTTGTCTTTGAAATCAAGATACTCCTTACATTCACTGTCATCCAGGTTAGAGGTGTGGTTGCCATTGCCAGCAGATGTATGGATTTAGTCCTGGCTGGCTGCTCCTGCTGTGGTAAAGACGGCTGGGCAATTGACACTGCTCTGTCCACCTACACTTTAAAATGCCTTTTAAAAGATTACACTGTGATTGGGCATTGAAATGCACATATCCAACAAAAACAAACTCCAAGGACAGAAAAAAAAGTACTCCATATGAGAAACGTATGGAAATTGAACAGCAAAGAACAATTTTTCTTTATGGCTGATGGATGGCACCTTAGGTTTAGTCAAATGCAGCATTTACCTCGGTTCTTTGTGATGATAGCTTGCTGAGAACAGATTGTATTACTAAGTGATCAATTTTTGATTACGTACAGACAGGCAAAGTTAAAAAAACTTACTGAGATGTAAAGATCAAGATCAAAATACAAGAATAAAATATTTGCATTATTTTGAAATAGTAATCTTGCCTATTTCTTTGTCTTCTCAGATACAACATGGCTTAGTGGTTACATTGCACCATTTGGAGTCAGGTAGCTGGAGTTCAAATCCTGGGCTGACCCCTTACCAGCAATGACCCTAAGCAAGTTACTTAATCTCCTTGCCTCAGTGTTCTGTCAAATGGTCGTGATTCCTACCTCACAGTTTTGTTATGAGAGTAAAGTGAGTTTTTATATACAAAGTGTTTAAAATAGCACCTGGCTGGAAGTAAGTATTGCAATATATGTGTTACTTTTTCTGGATTATATTCTGTGAATCATAAGTGTTGGTAAAGTTTTTCCAGAGCTGGGTGTGGTGGCTCACACCTGTAATCCTAGTATTCTGGAGGCTGAGGCAGGAGGATTGCTGCAAGTTCAAGGCCAGTTTGGGCTACGCAGTGAGTTCAAAACTAGCCTGAACTACATAGCGAGCCTGTGTCTTTAAACAAAGTTATTCCATGAAAAGATATGATTATATTACTCCATTCCACTCCTAATTATTCTGTTGTTTTTGGGATATGTTGATTTTGGAGTTTTAGAAAATTATGTATGAATCACATGCATAGATGCATGCAGCCTTATACAGTAAAATCAAATAGAATTAGTTTGGGAACTTTTAATAATACATTCTTTTTCTAAGAATCACATGCTTGTGTTTTCAACCTCTGCCAAGGTAAAACCATATAGTCTGATAGTCATTCCCAGTACACAGATAGGGACTGGCTTTAACAAGACCCATTGCCTCAAAGACTGCTGGTCTCAGCAGGGTCGGGTTCCATTTCTAGCCTCTGACTGTAACCCCTGCCTGGAACAGAAAGGCTGCTGATGCTTTTTTGGGGATTCTGGAGGGACGTTTCAGTTAGTTATTTCTAGTTGTGTGACCCTCAAGTGTGTTGTTGGGCCCTCAGCTGTTGAAGAACATAGGATAGTGTTTCTGTTCCAGCTGGCAGTGGACTCTCTCTGAGACATGTTCTAATTGAAGTTGGTGGGGAAGCCCCAGGTTAGAATCAGGACCTAATGCTGGCAAAAGCTTAGCAGTGACATACGTTACATTTCTTTTCGCTGAAGTAACTTTGAATTTTTTTTTCAGTTTTATTCTGAAAGATCGTTATCTTAAATTGAGCCAGTTGTTTGAATTGCGCTGTATTTGTAGATAGGTGTTTTGTGCTAACCTTTGACTTTGTGCAAAACAGGTTAAAGTGGTAGGGTGAAGACTTTTAAGCTGAAAGGGAGTTTTTAACTGGTCTTGCGTAGCTGTAAGTTAAGGAGTTAGATTTTTCCATGATTCAGATTTACAAAATTATTCCATAGTTCATTTTATTTAATCGTTCAAAAAACTAGCTTTAGCTATACTTCTGTTTAAGTTATCAAACGCAAGTTTTAAATACGATGTTGGTAGAACCTCTTGTTTGCTAATTGCATGATTGGAAACTTATTGTCAGTGAAAAATGACACACAAATGGCATGTGCAGTAAAGCTTAAAATAGCATGTCTTCACATCCGTGCAGATTCCCTGCCCTCCTTATATGACCTATTGCTTACGGAAGGGAAAACCTGACGCACCTTAAGTGTCTGTTGAGTCTAAAGCAGTACACTGAAATGTTATGTGTATGTTTGTAGTTTTACTGATTACATACTTATATTTCTTCTGTAAGTGCCCAAAGTATTTCCTGTGCTTAGACTTTTGAAAGAGTAATAGGTTGGACATTTCAGAACGCACCTGGCAGTCGGTACCTTGTTACATGGAGCTTGCAGTTCTATAGAGTGAAAAATGCAAGTCTCAGGTCTGTGTCAGATGTGCCGGGCTTACTTTCTGACTGACATGTTTGTGCATTTTTGTTTGTTTCTCAAATACAGAGTTGCCAAATGCTCTTAAATCAACTGAGAGAAATCACAGGCATTCAAGATCCATCCTTCCTTCATGAAGCGTTAAAGGTTGGTTTCCAGTACTCTCAGCTAAGAGCCTTTAAAAAGCTATCCATATCCTCTTTTGTTGTTGTTGTCTGAGCTATTTTTATGCCAACATTAAAATTCATGTGGGGACAAGAACTGTACGCATCAAATAGCCTGGTCTCTTCAACCTGGTGGATTGTAGGGAGTTGGAGGGAACTTGTGGGAAAAACTGCACAGACTAAAGAGATTTGGGAATCATATCAGTGAATTGCATCTTGTAGAGTGTATATAGATCCTGACTGAAACCCACAGACTAAATAATATTTGAGGCAGGGAAGTTTGAATTGGTAAATTGATATTTAAAAAACCATCGTTGCTATAAGCATTGTGGGTTTTATTTGAAAATGATACATTCTGAAATGTTAACTAATGAAATGATGAAATGGTTAGGATTTGCCTCAAAATGTCTGGGAGATGATCAGCAGTATAGGTAAGACTAGACTGGCCCTGCCTCGCTAATTGTTGAATCCAAGTGATACTTCCATGAAGTTTAGTTACTCGTTTTCCTGTTGTGTGTTTTGGAGGTTTTTCCCAATAAAGGGTTCAGAACAAATATGATCCCCTTACAACGTATGGAAGTCACCTTGATACTTTTGTTGTAGAGGTTGATTTCATTTAAAATCTCCCTTTTTGACACGTTGTACCTGAGCTGTTTTGTGAAATCAGTAGTAGTAGGATTTAAAACAATGACAAGTGTGCAGCAGGTTTCATCTTCGTTGGTTTTGGGGAATCAAGGTGTGGCGACTCACTTCCTCTAACTGGGTGTTTCCTGTACCTTCAGGCAAATTAGGCTCGCTGTCCACACATCACGCTTTCTTTTTCTACCTGTGACCCTGGATTTATTCAGTGTGTCACCAATGTTGTAAGGAAGTATAAGGAACAACTAACTTGCTACTTAAATTCTGTGACACTTTATTTCTGGTTTTCTTTCTGTCCTTAGGCCAGTAATGGTGACATCACCCAGGCAGTCAGCCTGCTTACGGATGAAAGAGTTAAGGAGCCCACTCAAGACGCTGTTGCCGCTGAACCATCTGAGGTAGAGGGGAGTGCCGCCAACAAAGAAGTGTTAGCAAGTAGGTATCTCCTGTCCTGGTGCTTCTTGAAACTAGCTGAATAATAAGAGTGAGAGCCGGGTGTGGTGGCGCACCTCTGTAATCCCAGCACTCGGGAGGCTGAGGTAGGAGGATCATTGCGAGTTCGAGACCAGCCTGGGCTGCAAAGTGAGCTCAAGACCAGCCTGAACTGCATAGTGAGACCCTGTCTCAAAAAGACGAAAAAAAAAGGAACGAGTACATATGAGTTCCTGTCAATCAGATCAACCCTTTGAATAGCAAGTATTGAGCCATTACTAGGTCCAGGCACAATTCCAATCTCTTCAGTGTATTCTCATTCACTCATTCTGTAGCATTTATTCAGTGAGCACCAACTATGTGTCAGAATACTTTTGAATACCAGCCTTTGTGTAGCTCCATGCTTCAGTTGAAGGAGATCAAACAGATTATAATATGTTCTAATAGCATATTAGAACATGAAAAATAGCGTAGAAAAAAATACGGGGCTGAATGAAAGAAGTGGAAAAGGGAGGCCTGGAATTTCAAGTAGACTGGGCCTTTTAAGAAAGTACCAGGCAGGATTGGGGAGAGTCAACAGAGGACCTATGGTGGGAGCTTATCCACCTTGCTTAAAGAGACCAGAGCTGAGGCTGGGTGAGTGAGGAGGGCTCTGAGGATCATAGTGGCACCAGGCACCATAGTGCACCATACATACATCCCAGCACTTGAGAAGCTGAGGCAGGAGCATCTCGTTAGGAGTTCGAGACCAGCCTGGGTTACAAAGTGAGCTCAGGGCCAGCCTGAACTGCATGGTGAGACCCTGTCTCAAAAAGACAAAAAAAAAAAAAAAAAAAAAAAAAAGAATCCTGGTGGGAGCAGGAGGCAGTAGAAGGTGCTTAGAGAGGAATGTTGTTAGGGAAAGGGAGAAGTTAAAGATGACTCTACATTTTCTCTAAGCACCTTGTTGTAGTCAGGGTTTACAAGGAAAACAATAACAATACAGGACACAATATATAGGATTATTTTATAGTAGTTACCCAAAGAGTTTAGTACAAAAGAGTGCAGGAGCCAGGCGTGGTGGCGCACGCCTGTAATCCCAGCACTCGGGAGGCTGAGGCAGGAGGATTATTGTGAGTTTGAGGCCAGCCTAGGCTACAAAGTGAGCTCAGCGCTAGCCTGAACTGTATAGCAAGACCCTGTTTCAAAAAGCCAAAAAAAAAATAAAAGAGTGCAGGAAATCTGTCCACACGCCAAGACCCAAGGAATCCAGCTGAGGGCCTGGATCCCACGGCACTGTCCTGCACGAGTCCAGCTGCAGACCTAGAGCCCATGGCAGTGCCCCCTGCCCCGAGTCCAACTGGAGGCCAAGAGCCCACGACAGTGCCTCATACCTGCCTGTGTCAAGGATCTGCACTAAGAACCCAAGGTCAGTGGTGGAGGCTGGAAAGTCTGTGCCAATGGGATGAGGGATCTGTGGTAGCAGGCTGAGGGATCTGCACTGGGGCCAAGAAGCGACACTGAAGAACCAGAGCTCCCGGGAAAATTACCACAGCCATCCTCAGCAACAGTGAGGCCCTGAGCTCCTCCGACTAGAACAGCTGAGTTCCCATCAGGAAAGCCAGCGTGACAAGCTTCTCCAGGAGAGGGAACAGTGCACCATCTTCTCCCCCTAGAGCCGGGAAGCGTTGCTCAAAGTAAGGACCAGAGCTCCCCCAAAGTGAACTGTAGCCATTCTCAGCAGCAAGGTCCTGAGCTCCTTCGATGAGAACAGCTGAGTTCCTGTCAGGAAAGCCAGCATGACAAGCTCCTCCAGGAGAACCAACGGCCCCCCACCCAACTACGTCTCTTCTTTCTCTCCAGTTTTCCTTTTTACTTTGTTGGCAACAGTCTCAGGTGGGCCTGCCACACCCAGCACCACCTGATTCAGTTCAACTGGGTGTTACAAGTTGACCACCAGTTGTCAATCCACCACACATCTGAAAGGATGGAGTTGCATTTAGCAGAGGTGGAATATCTGTAGGTGGGGAAGGTTTAGGATGGAGGACAAAGAGATTGGGTTTTTTTTTTTTTTTGTCTTTTTGAGACAGGATCTCCTCTATGCAGTTCAGGCCGATCTTGAGCTCACTTTATAGTCCAAGTTGGTCTCGAACTTGCAGTGATCCTCCTGCCTCAGCCGCCCTATTACAGGCAAAGAGATTGGTTTTATAATGGTAAGTTTGTGTTTTTTTTGTGTGTGTGTCTTCTTGAGACATTGTCTTGCTGTGTAGTTCAGGCTGGCCTTGAGCTCACTTTGTAGCCCAGGCTGGCTTTGAACTCCCAACAATCCTGCTGCTTCAGCCTCCTGAGTGCTGGGATTACAGGTGTGCACCACCACACCCAGCTTTTTTTTTTTTTTTGGTACTGGGAATTGAACACAGGACCTTGTGCTTGCCGGGCTGGTGCTTGTGCCGCTGAGCTATATCCCCAGTCCTGATAATGGTAAGTTTGAAATGCATTAGACATTCAGATGGAGGTGTCAGAAGGGCGTAGAGACCCAAGAGCACAGTTCAGGGGAGAGATCCAGGCTGGAGGGAGGAGGGGGCTTAAGGGAAAGGGTCAGTGGCTAAGCGCTGGGTGCGCCCAGTGTTGAGGTCTGAGGCGGGGATGAGTGCTGGGGAAAGCAGAAGGATGGTCTCACGTAGTCAAGGCGGCTTCTAGAAGAGCCCCAGGCAGGGTCAGAAGGTGTCAGATGCAGTACTGAGCTATTCTGAACAATGCTGCTAGAGCATTCTTAGGTGTGTCTTTTTGGGTACATTGTAATTTTTCAGACAGCATTATTCTTTGTGAGATTCACCCGTGTGGAAGATAATTCTGTTCTTGTTAGTTGGTTTTCACTAAAGTGTAGTATTTAGGGTGTTCAGGAGCTTCTGCTGCTCTAAACAAGCCGCAGTCCGTTGTTTGGGTTCCTGTTTCTTATGCATGTATGCAGGAGTTTCTTCCGTGTATATGGCTAGTGATAAAGTTAGTGGGGTAGGCCATGCCCTGTGTAACTGTCCTAGTCCCAGTCTCATTGCTGACACCACAGGTGAATGGTGGAGAGGTTTATCCTGGCTCACAGTGTGTAGAGATTTCAGTCCGCACTCAGCCAGCTCCAAGGCAGAGGGGCATGTGGGAGGGTCTGACAGGAGCATGGGGGCCAGAAGCGTAAGCGATCAAGGGCGGAGGTGGGAAGGGAGAGAGAACCTTCTTCCTGGCTATGTCCGGAGTGACCCAGCTCTCACAGCAAGTCTGCTGTACCCCCATGATCCAGTCACCTTCCACCAGCCCCACCTAGAGGTCCTGGGGACCCAGGGGACATTCAGGTGGAAACCGTAACACCGGCCTTCCAGGTGATGAGAGTGTTTCCCAAAATGATTTGTCTGTTTATACTGCCATTAGTCGGGTTTCGGAATAGCAGCGGTTCTCAAACTCGTTACGTCAGGCTGTGAAATTGTCTGACCTTTTAATATGAAGTGATACTTGGTTTTTCATTAGCATGTGTAAAATTGGTATTGAGATTATGCATTACTCTCTTTTTGGCCACTACATTTCTTCTCCTGTGAAATTTTCCTGTTTGTATCTATCTATCTTTTTGAGACAAGGTCTCATTATGTAGTTTAGGCTGGCCTTGAACTCTTTGTATCCTTTGCTAGCTTTCTGTCTTTCTCGGTCTTTCTCTCTTTCTGTTTTTTGAGACAGGGTCCCTCCTATAGTTCAAAGTGGCTTTGAACTCACGTGTAGCCCAGGCTTACCTCCAACACAGCAGTCCTCCTGCTTTAGCCTCCTGACTGCTGTGATTACAGGCCTGTGCTGCCACACCTGGCTCCTGCTGGCTTTTCTATTTGTTTGCCTCTTACTCTTGATATTATCTGATATTGACCTATGATATCATTATTATTATTATTATTATTATTATTATTATTATTTTTGTACCAGGGATCAAACCCAGGACCTTGCACTTGCCAGGCAGGCGCTTGTGCCACTGAGCTATATCCCCGGCCCCGATACTATTATTATTAATTTTTTTTTGGTCTTTTTGAGACAGGATCTC
>NW_004955412.1:15413809-15444673 GCF_000276665.1 Chinchilla lanigera | reverse complement strand
CAACTGTCAGCACAGGCAGCAGGAATCCTGCTGCAGACTTCTCCAGAGCTTCACCACAGCCTGTACTGTCAGGGGAAGAATGGCTTCCAATGAGTCTCTGCAGGTATTGTTTAGCACACATTTGTAATCCCAGCATTCAGAAAGCTGAGGCAGAAGGATTGTGAATTTAAGGTTAATCAGAACTATATAGTAAGGTCAAGGCCAGCCTGCATAGATAGTGAGACCCTGTCTGGAGGGGTTGGGATTTTACCATTTCTTCTAAGATAACCTTTGTGTAATATTGAAAATAATACTGCTTGTGTACAGTGTAGACAACATTTTTCAAACCCCTTTAGCTCTGATTCTACTGACCAAAACAGATGTTGTATGAAGTGCTTGCCCCTAACAGTTGTCCAACAGAATTCAGTTGAACACAAAAATGATCAGCATAAAATTGAAGACAGGTTTCTTAGAGAAAAGTTTTTCCTAAGA
This sequence comes from Chinchilla lanigera, assembly GCF_000276665.1. Taxonomy (NCBI): domain Eukaryota; kingdom Metazoa; phylum Chordata; class Mammalia; order Rodentia; family Chinchillidae; genus Chinchilla; species Chinchilla lanigera. Next base: position 15,444,202 of record NW_004955412.1, on the reverse strand, counting down.
TTTTAGATCTAAGTATTATATTAAAGTGTCACCAGCCTGGGAAGAGTTACAGCTGGGAAGTGATGGCTTGTGGTCCTATGACATTACAGTGCTGCACTGCGTATGAAGTTAGAGAAAATTCAGGTAAGTCGATAGTGGCAGGAGGGAAAGCAAGGAAATACATCTGAGAAGCCGAACAGCTCTCCAAAGTTCTTCTGTCTGGATATATTTTGAGGCCCTGTGGAGTAAAAGCTGTACTTCAGTGGCGGGCAGATTCTCCTCCTTCAAATTTGGGAATGAGGAGAGGTAGATGGCTCCCTTTCTACCCTTGTTATCTGCCCTCTAATGTGCATTTGACTTTGAGTTGCATTGTTCTTCATTTTCCACCAGCATTTTTATTTTATAATGTCTTTTTTAATGCAAAAACAGGTGGTTTTTTTTTTTGTTTTTTTTTTTCTTGCAGGTTTTTTACTTTCTTTCACTGTTCAGAAAAGAAAAATGTGGAGCTGGGCTTGGTGGCACACACCTGTAATCCCAGCACTCAGGTGACTGAAGCAGGAGGATTGCTGCAAATTCAAGGCCAGGCTGGGCTACACAGTGAGTTCAAGGCCAGCCCGAACTGTATGGCAAGGCTTTGTCTTAAAAAAACAAAACAAGGCAGGGATATAGCTCAGCAGCACAGTGCCTGTCTGGCAAGCGCAAGGTCTTGAGTTCAATCCCTGGTTAAAAAAAAAAAAAAGAAAAAAAGAATGAGTATTCTTATATCAAATGGAATCCCAGAATTATGGGGTTACCTGTATGAGCCAGTCAGGTTGACTGTTGTACCATTTAAACTGTCTACTTTAGAGAACTCTGAAATTCATTCAGCTGAATCTCAGGAGTCTAAAGTAACCACTAGTAGTGGCAGAATATTAGCGTTTATTAAGATATTTTGTATTATTTTGATCACACACTGGAGGATATTTGCTATTTACCCATCCTGCAGAAATCTTTAGTAATTGAATAAGTAGGCAAATAACAGTACGCATAGGACCCTGCAGAAAAAGGTCTGCCAGTTCTCTCTGTTTTGTTTGTTTGTGGCACTGGGGATTGAACCCTGGGACCTCTTTCTGTGAGCTCCACCCCCAAGGCCTTTTCATTTTATTTTATTTTTGAGACGGGGTCTCACTAAAGTTGTTCACACCAGCTTTGAGCTTGTGATGTTTCTGCCTCTGCCTCCCAGTAGCTGGGGTCACAGGCAGCGTCACCAGGCTACACTCTGGCTTTATCAACAACACCTGCTTTCCATCTGTGTCCTCCCGTCATTTTTCTCAATTGTAAAGCAGCTGGTCTAAAAGACAGTGAAGAAAAAACCCTGAGTACTGACTAGTTCGCTAGAATTACTTTCAGTTTAGAGTACCAGCAACATTTGTATTTTTCTTTCAGAAGCAGTTTATTTTTATACCAGACCCTAAGTGTGACATGACACCAAGAGAAAGCATACCTGGCACGACTGATGACGAGCCATTTGAAATGTTTCCTGCCACATGCTAGCTTGTTAGCAGTTTTGACTTTCTTTGAGACAGGTTCTTACTCTGTAATCCAGGCTGGCATTGAACTTGCAGCAATCTTTCTGCCTCAGCCTCCCATGTACTGGGGTTACAGGTGTACACCACCATGCCCAGGCACACATTTTACTTACATAGTTTGAGAATTTTTACCTTATAGGTTGAGTAACCTATTAAATATTGTATGCTTTAAGAATAAACCTACCCATTGACTCTTTATGCCATAGATTTTGTTAGTAAATCTTACAGTGCACAACAGACTGCCGCTGTCTTTGCCCCTTAGGTATGTGAAATATGGCTCGGGTCCAACTCGGTTCCCACTCCCGGACATGTTGAAATATGTTATTGAATTTGCCAGTACAAAGCCTGCCTCGGAAAGCTGTCCTCAGAGTGACACACACGTGACATTGCCACTTTCTTCAGCGCACTGCCCAGGTTCTGACCCGACATCCACAGAAAGGTAATGAAAACCAGATTCATTTTCTTGTTGAATTTTAACAGTGTATCATCTTTCTACCTTATTAGCACTCACCCGGTGGAGCTGTGAGTTTTTGTTCGTTTGTTTGTTTTTTTGAGACAGGAGGGTTTTGCTACCTAGTTCAAGCTGACCTTGAGCTCACTCTGTAGCCCAAGCTGGCCTCAAACTCATAGTGATCTTCTTGCCTCAGCCTCCTGAATGCTGGGATTACAGGTGTGCGCCACCACGCCTGGCTTAGTATTTTATTTTGAAACAGAGTCTCACTAAGTCACTCAGTTGCCTGGTCTGGGCTCAGACTTGCTTTCCTCAGACTTGCTTTCCAAAGGCTCTGCCTTTGCTTTCCAAGGTGCTGAAATCACAGGCGTGTGCCGCCATGTCCGGCGGAGCTCTTTGTCTGGAGGGAAGGGTTCTGCCGGCTCTTACTCACGTCGCAGTGTTCAGCATCCTTGTCTCACCCCCAGAATTGCTGGGGCTTGTGCAGAGGCTTTTCCTTGTGCAGGACAGCGTTTGTACTCTGCCTGGACTACCGTGCTTTGAGCTGGCTGCACTGACACTGTTCTCAGAGGAAAGTCAAGCCCTGGTCTTCCTAGCGAGGAGGGACTTACTCATGAGTGCAGAATTAGAACATGGGAAGGGGCTGGCTAGAAAGCAGAGAGGCCGGCCCAGCGGGGCTTGTCTAGTAAGGAAATCGGGAGCCAGGTCCCCTCGGCCTCTGACTCTATCCCAGCTGGGTCAGGTGTGACAGTCACCGTGTCCCGGAGGAGTCAGAGTCGGTGCAGGTCACACTTGACGTGTGTGTCCTGGCCAATAAAAGTGCTAGTGCTCTTTAGGTTTAAAGAAAAGCCAGTTATTCTCTCTAAATGCAGTGTTAGGGGAACGAGAGTTTCAAGTCAAAGCTAGAGGAAGTTTACATTCTCCTGTTTTGGGGTAAAACAGGCACCCAAGTATAATGGGAAACTTAACTTTGTATCCCTGCCTTTTTGTCGATATGCATTTTTACTCTGACAATAATTAATCAGTAGATAAGGTCCTATTTACCTTATGTTCTTTTTCTCTGTTAATTTACAGCATTGAAATAAAGAAGTTTTAATATTTACGTTTTGTAGATGAGATTTTATAGGAAGATTAGGTTAGAATTTTGAAGATGTACACTTTGCAGAAAGAGTAAGTTGCTAACTAAGACTGACCCTGCTACGTTGGGCAGTTAGCTCAGCAGGGGTAGAACTGGGATTGCCTGACTGGAAGCCTGCTCTGTGACGCTCGAAGGGGGTGCTGCTGACATTGCTGTGGTTGGATGTTAGCTGGTAGATACGTCATTTTCCTTGCTTCTGTGTGTTTCGTTCCTGGGCGGAGAGCCTCATTTAGACAGTTGTCTTGGCCACTGTAGTTAATTCTTTCTTTGTTCCAATCCCAGCCTTTTCTGTGTTTCTGCTGGTCCTTTTTTATGAGAAGACATTGTAATTAGCAGTTAAAAGATATGAACCAAAGGTTTACACAGATCTGGGCTTTGATCTCTTCTGTCACCCACTGGCTGAGTAAATTTCAGTAACTTGCTTAAGTTTTTAAATGTTCGGTCTGTCACTGATAAAGGAAGGATAGTAATACCATAGTGTAAGTTGTGTTAAGTAAGATAATTCATCTAAGAAACTTGGGCTTAATTGCTTTACAGAGTTAATATTCCCTAAGTAATAGCTATACTTCTTTCATATAGCAGCCTGTTTTCCAGAACATTTAGTTAATTTAGGCTGACATATATTTTGGAAATGTTCCATGAGCGTGTTTTTTGTCTTCTGTAGTACAAGTCCAGAAAGCTCTTCTGAAGATGTTGACCACACCTTTTCTCCCTGTGAAGACCATCTGCACAAGTCTGAGGGGACGAGCAGGCCACTGGCCTCGGGCCGGTCTCCCCTGGGAATGCCTGCACACCCGGCCCCTCGCACAGTCACGCCTGAGGAGATGAACTTTGTTAAGACCTGTCTTCAGAGGTGGAGGAGTGAAATCGAGCAGGACATACAAGGTGGGAGCTTTTAGAACTTGTTGGTGACTCTGTCTTTTCTGTTTGCTTGAATATTTAGAAGCAAGGCATCTTGGGTACATGTTCTGACATCGCTGTACATGAATTCTGGCCTGGTGATTGTTACTTTTTTGCAGTTTTCATGCACTGTACTATTATACAGCTGCGGAAAGATCCCTTCTAGATTTCTCCCTCAAAATCTTCGGAAATTTGTAGATGCTTAGACACTCGTCATCGCCTTTACTGAGATTAACTGGTCTTCCTTCTTCTATCCTTCTTCTCCCCTTCCTTTCTCTTCCCTTCCATTTCTTTCCTGGCTTGTTTCCCTTCCTTTCACCCTTCTCCCTTCTCCTTGCCCCTTCTCTCTCCCCTCCCCTTCCTTCTCCTCTCCTCTCGTACCCTTCCCTCCCCTCCCCTTGTTGCCTGTTTCATTTTGAGACCAAGCCTTGCTGTATATTTTGGACTGGCCTTAAACTCACTCCATAGCTCAGGCTGTCCTCAAACTCCTAGGGATCCTCCTGCCACAGCCTTCTAAGTGCTGGGATTACAGGCTTGTACCACCAGGCCTGACTTGCTGCTTGCTTTCTTTCTGTCTGTATTTGTTTCCTTTCTGTCTGTATAGTGGCCTTGAGCTCACTGTGTAGCCCAGGCTAGCGTCAAACTCAGGGTGATCTTCGTGCCTTGGGCTCCTGTGTGTGGGTGCCATCATGCCAAGCCTGCTGTCTCATTTCAGTTCCTGTTGCTGGCACATATGACTGTATACCTAAGCAACCCATTGAAATTTTTCTTAAAAATTCAAGAAACGGTTGCTTCTTTTAGAAGTTTTGATACTAGCCAGATATGATGGCTCACGGCTGTAATCCCAGCATGTGGGAGGCCAAGGCAGGAGGTGAGTTTGAGGCCAGCCTGAGCCACATAGTGAGTTTAAGACCAGCCTGAACTACACAGTGAGACCCTGTCTCAGAAAAGCAAACAAACAAAAAGGGAATTTTTATACTGATTATAAAAATGGTTTTGAAAAGCTCAATGTAATGGATTAAAAGCCTTCATAACTTAAAAAAAAGGCCATTATAACTGAAGGCATTAGTGAGTGTAAAACTACACCGCTTTGTGCTCCTTACTGGGAAGTTGGAACCTTTAGAACTGTGTGGACTGACAAGATGCTTCGTTGGGCAGCCGGTGTGATGTAGAACGAGACAATTCTAACAAAGTGTTCTTTTTTGACAGACTTACAGAACTGTATTGCAAGCACCACTGAGACTATTGAGCAGATGTACTGTGATCCTGTCCTTCGTCAGGTAGAGTAAAGACGGGTGGGGAGATAGTCAAGGCCGGTTAATGACAGATACAAGAATATATGATAGTTTTCTTGGAAACGAAGTGTGAGTCTTCCTGAGATATAAGAATAAGCCGAAGATTCATTAGTAAATATAACAAACAATTCATTGTTCCTTTATTTTGAGTTAAAAATAGCAGTGTATGCTTACCTGCAGTAGAATGTAGAGCATCTTTGTTTTGATTCTGCTGTGAGGTACTGTTTCATATAGTAGAAAGGTTTGCTGTCAAATATTAATAAAATTTTCTCACAAAATGGGAATGTAAGTAGTGCAGCGGGGAAAACTGATCCAGGAACTGGTTATCCCCGCTTCCCAGAATACCATGGTCAGCCGGGCATGGGGACACACATTTGTAATCCAAGTACTTGGGCGGCGGAGGTAGGAGGATCGCTGTGAGTTCAAGGCCAGAGTACCATGATCCTTTGAGATCCGTTAGCATCATGCTTTCAAGTTTCATTTCTCTAATAACTTAATCCTTCAAAAAGGAGTCAGGCAGCGCAGAAATTCTTATTGTCCACACAAATTTTTGTTCAGAACAGCACTGGATCCTGGCCTTAGGAGCCACCTGTGTCACAGCCCACAGGCACCGTGACTTCAGGAGGAGAGCTGTGCTTCGCAGTAGCAGGGGCTCGGTCCTGTGGCGTAACGCACCACGCCATGAGCTTCTCAGGGTTTCCCCCTCGTCCTTTTGTTACTTCCATCTCCGCCACCAGTACAATCGTGGCGAGGTGCTGATTAAGTGTACTTTCAATTTGATTCTATAACTGGCTTTCCTTTCTCTCACCAGTGCTTATTTTAAGCATTGTTCTGTTTTGTCCCTATTGAAAAAAAAATACTTCCTTCTTAATTGTCAAAACAATGAAGTGTAGAAAGGGCCTTCACCCCAGATAGGTGACGGTCATTCACAAGAAGAATTATAAGAAGCATATGACTGATGAATTATGGAATATGGTAAATTAAATTTTGATGCCAAGTAAAATAGGCATAAAGTCAGATAGCTGTTAGCTTGTTTATGGGTTCCAAATATGGTAAACATTTTCGAGGCTACTCTGTTTTTAGACTAACTAACTTCTGAGTTGGAAGGATAAATAAATGTAGGTTATCTTTGTTTTAGATCTGTAGTCGGAGGAGTTCCGAGATCCTTCAGAAAGGTCGTCTAATTCACTGTCTGGTTCTGACATTCTAGAACTGAGAAATAATTCGTAAATTCCAAAGCCGAGTTGCCATTAGTTTAACTGAATTAACAAGATGTTTGATGTGAACCCCATCTCAAACCCCACTCCTGTACAGATAGCCCCTTTGCCTCTTTGTGGTAATTGCTGTCAAGGTTGAATTTTGATGACCTAAACTTGATCAGATCCGTTTACCTAACCTAACTGAGCCGTTTCCTTTCTGACTCGCAGGTGCCTTATCACCTGCATGCGGTGCTTGTTCATGAAGGGCAAGCGAATGCTGGACACTACTGGGCCTATGTCTATAACCAACCCCGGCAGATCTGGCTTAAGTACAATGACATCTCAGTTACCGAATCCTCCTGGGAAGAACTTGAAAGAGATTCATACGGGGGCCTGAGAAACGTTAGTGCTTACTGTCTGATGTATATTAATGACAAGCTACCGCACTTTAATGCAGGTAAAAATATCTTAGCATAACCTGGAGGTTGGGGAACATGGATACTGTCCATGGAGGATAACAGTCTTAAGCTTCTTTTGAAAGCATTTAAAGTATAATTTATTAGGTAATAATGCATTTTTAAAAATATGAATAGTATAAAAGGAACAGAAAGAAAAATGAGTTTGTTTTCCTATTTCAAAATATATTTTGGGGGGTTTTGGCGGGTTTTGTTTTGTTTTTTGAGACAGGGTCCTGCTACAGGGTCTAGCTGGCCTTGAGCCTCACTTTGTAGCCCAGGCTGGCCTCGAACTCACAGTGATCCTCCTGCCTCAGCTTTTTAAAATTGTCTGCAGTATATTTATCTGAGAAGTTTCATACTTCTCGTACTACCAAGGGCAATGATAATTACAATTTATATTGGCACTTTATTCCTTAATGAACGCTTGGAAACTATTTCTCTAGTAACTGATAATTCTTAAAGCAAGATAGGGTAGAAATTGATATTATTCTCATTTTCCAGCTGGTAATAGGCTTTAAAAATGTCCATGGTTGTCTGGAGTCATACAGCTAGTAAATAAATACCAACCTGAGATTCAGATCCACTTCAGTCTCCTATGTCTGTACTGTTTAAATTTACATTCTTCTCTCTCTTTTTTTATTTCTGCTTTGAGAAGTCTTATGACCAGCATTTTACATGTAAGATAAATAGGCTTATTTTCTCTTAGTACTCAGACTTCATCATATTGCATAAGAAAATATGGAAGGCATTTTTCCACGCAGCACATTGTCTTTTAGACTTGCTAGTGCAGCTGGGAGGTAGGGGTGGAGAGAATGATTATGTATGTATTTATTTATTTATTTAGCCGTTTTGAGACAGGGTCTTGCAGTGCAGTTCAGGCTAGTCTTGAACTCACTTTGTAGCCCAGGCTGGCCTCAAACTTGCAACAATCCTCCTGCATCAGCCTCCCAAGTGCTGGGATTACAGGTGTGAGCCACTAGGCCCAACAGAATGATCATTTAATAATAACCAATGTTCAAAACTACATATTTGTGCAAGGCATGGTGGCATAGACCTGTAATCCCAGCACTCTGAGAAACCAAATGAAAAGGAGTTCACAAGTTCAGTCCCAGCCTGAGCAATTTAACGAGACCCTGACTCAAAAAAGGGCTGGGAGTATAGCATATGTGTTAATGTACAAATGACTGTTTTAGCTCTTGGGTGTATATAGGAACCTTGCTACTGGCCACATTGTTCATTTTTACATTATAGAAACAAGAAGTAGAAGCTGTCACTTGCTTAGTTTCAGGTCAGTTAATGACATCAAGTAAATAAGTGAATGTGTTACTCTGTTGTAGGCTTTTTGGTCATAGAGTTAGCAGTGAAATTTAAAATGACCTTGATATACTTGCCATTTTCATCATAGCTTTTAATAGGCATAATGGACTCTTTAACCATTGTTTCACATTGTTTGCTTGCTTGCTTTTTTTTTTTTTTGGACACAGGGTCTCGCTATGTAGTTCAGGCTGTCCTTGAACTCACTATGTAGCCCAGGATGGCCTCAAACTTGGGGATCCTCTGGCCTTAGCCCCCTAAGTGCTGGGTGAAACTTGAGGAAGTACACATGATTCTTATCTGAGCCTTTTAAGATAGATCTTGTTGTGAATAGATACAGTAGTTAAATTGATAAAACTGTTACCATTGGATCTGTTGATTTTCTAAATTGCCAAGAAACGTTTGGTATGTGCAGTGATTGGCCATGATTCCTGATCTTTGCTGTCATTCATTCACTTAACAGATACTTAATAAGTGTCTACCTACCAATGTGCTAGGCCCTTTACTTATGTGCTCTGCACGTTAGATTAGGTTAGATTAGATTAGATTCTGCTGAGTTAGGTTAGGCAAACTAATCTGATAATGTTTCGGTCATTAAAATTCAACCTTGACAGCAGTTACCACAAAGAGGCAAAGTGGCTATGTATACAGTAGTGGGGTTTGAGACGGGATTTGCATCAAACATCTTGTTAATTCAGTTAAACTAATGGTAACTCGGCCTTGGAATTTATGAATTATTTCTCACTTCTAGAACGTTAGAACCAGACAGTGAACTAGATGACCTTTCTGAAGGATCTCGGAACTCCTTCAACTATAGATCCAAAACAAAGACAATCTACATTTATTTACCTTTCCAACTCAAAAGTTAGTTTGTCTGAAAACAGAGTAGCCTTGAAAATGTTCACCATATTTGGGACCTGTACACAAGCCTAACAGCAGTCTAACTTAATGCCTATTTTACTTGGTACCAGAATTTAATTTACTAATGTGCTCTTACTGGCCTTACAGTGCCATTATTTTTGATATGTATGTGTTTGTTGTTGTTGTTGAATTAGGGCAAGAAAAAAGATGAAGTGTTCTGCATTCTTTCCAGAGAGGACTTTTTGCTCCCAGAGACCTTTCTCTGGATTGAACTCTTTTTTTCTTTCCCTTAGAGACAGTCCCCAGTGAATCTGATCAAATGATAGGAGAACTGGAAACCTTATCTGTTGAGCTGAAACATTACATTCAGGAAGACAACTGGAGGTTTGAACAGGAGGTAGAGGAGTGGGAAGAAGAGCAGTCCTGCAAAATACCTCAGATGGAATCCTCAAGCTCTGCACCACAGGAATTCTCATCACAAGGTACCCAGGAGGGGCACCGTGTGGGTGACCTGGTGACACATTTGCTGTGCTTGCCCAGCCAGCCCTGAACGCCTCAGTAACTAAGCAACTGCACAAGTCTTCATCATGTGCTGCATCTATAGTTGGTATTGCACAACCTGGTAGAATAAATCAGAGTGTGATTTCTGGTAGGAATTATGTCAGAAGGGCTGGGTGTGGTGGCGCATTCCTATAATCCTAGCACTGCCTGTAATCCCAGCATTCGGGAGGCTGAGGCAGGAGGATCCCTGTGAGTTCGAGGCCAGCCTGAGCTACAAAGTGAGTTTAAGGCCAGCCTGAACTGCATAGCGAGATCCTGTCTCAAAAAGACAAGAAAAGAAATGATGACAGAAATACTACCTGTATTATAATAGGATTAAATAGACTTTATAAAAACTGTCTTCCAAAGGAGCTCTTCCTGACAGGTGGTTGCTTTTAGGAAGTTTCCTTGGCACAAAGCAATACAACAGAATTGGGAGCACAGTAAATTTTATAGACTCTTCAGTGGGGTTTTACTGGAATGGCCATTGCATGGAGTCACTAGTGTTACTGCAGTTGTCTTAAACCGCGCGTCCGTCCTGCTTGCTTGTTGGCAGTGTGTTCTGACGTTACTGTCACCAGGTGCTAATGTCTTCATGCGATTGTTCATCAGAGCCTCCAGTAGCCTCTTCCCATGGGGTCCGCTGCTTGTCGTCTGAGCACGCGGTGATCGTGAAGGAGCAGACTGCCCAGGCCATTGCGAACACGGCACACGCCTACGAGAAGAGTGGTGTGGAAGCAGCCCTGAGTGAGGTGAGTGGGCGAGGGGGCGCGGCTGCGAGAGTCTGGCTTTCAGCAGTAGTTGACGTTTCTCATGTTTCTGTTACTCTGTGTCTGCTGCATTTAACCAACCACTTGTTATTTCTCCTCTTTTTTCCATACTCTTTCTCCCCATTCTGCTGCCACCGCTTAAGGAAGCTGAACCCAAGAAGCCCAGGCCCCAGGAAACAAACCCTGCAGAGCAGTCAGAACAGCCCCCAAAGGCTAATGGCGCAGTGTCTGCCGCCCAGCCCAATGCTGAGGTCTCTGAAGTCGAGATTCCCAGTGTGGGGAGGATTGTGGTTAGATCTGATGCAGACGGATATGATGAGGAGGTACAGCGATGAGTGCAGCCAGTCTTCCATCTCTGCTCGTGTGACTCAGTGTCCTTCTTAAGGTGTCTGTCAGTAGCTGGTTCTGTTCTGCTGTGTGCCGCTCTCGTGTATGTGTGTGTAGAGACACACTCTTAGGAACCTCAGAAAGGTAGAATTTAGTTTCTTTTTTGGTCCTTTGGACAGAAGATTGCCTTCAGGGGAGTCTTTGTTCTTGGTGTTAGTCCATTGTGTTCCCTCCAATTAGAAATTTTTCAGTTGCCCAATAAGCAAAATTCAGATGTGGATTAAAGTTTTTTCTTTTAATCCTAAAGGTTTAGCAAGAAGCTGCAGAATACTAAGTTATTCGCCATCTGTCTCCTTTTCATTTGCACTGCACATAAATAGTTACGAGTCCTCTTGGGCTTTTGTTCTGTGCAGTATTTTTTTAATCTTTGAAAGATTTTAAAGAATCATTTCTGCAGCCCCCAGTTTTCAGAATCGCTAAGTATAATGTTCCTCCTAGTAAGACTCTAAAATACTTAAGTGTATTTAAGTTATTCACCCAAACTTACAGAACTAAGTTACAAGTCTGACCTCAGCCACTTCCTCTCTGAGAGCTGTGATTTAATTTTCAGCAGTGCCACATTGGAGATGTTTTCACCTTGCATTTTGCTTTATCTTGCTACATGAGAGCGAATGTGTAGTCTAGGAACAGCTGGGCTTGGGCATGGTGTTGGCACCGTGTGAGGACCAGAGGCTGTGCATGCATGCAGGAGTGGGGTGTGAGACTTGACTTCAGCTGATGCTGGCCAAGGAGCACATGCTCCACTTCTCTCAGCGTTGTTGCGCTCTCTCGTACAATCTTCTTTTGAACCTTTCTTCTCCCTTTTCTCTCTCTGTGTTTTACGCCCTCTTGTGGTAGGTGATGCTGAGCCCTGCCATGCAAGGGGTCATCCTGGCCATAGCCAAAGCCCGTCAGACCTTTGACCGAGATGGGTCTGAAGCAGGGCTTATTAAGGTATCTCTGATTTTAAAATTTTAATTCTTGCAACCCAGGTGTCATAATATTGGAGCAATAAGTATATAAACTAGGAAGGGGGGTCAAAATGGCCTTCATTGAAGTGACACATAAATCTGCTTCCCATCCAGCTAGTGAACAAGCTGTCCCGCAGTACACTGGGTCCCTCTTCTCAAGCCTTGGTTAGCTGTGCCAGCCTGTGTCACGCTTCGCCTACACGGGCTTTTGTTGTTCTTAGGAGACACTAAGCTGTGAATAAGGTTGTACTTTTATCATCTTGGAGGCCTAAATATAAGAAAGTAGGTCTTGCTTTTTAAGGTGTTTGAATAAAACTTAAGATACTTGAATACATTTGTATGGATTTTTGAAAATTCATGTCTTTGGCTGCAAGGATATGCTTATAACAGTTCAAGTGAAATACTTTTTTCCAAGTATCGAATATTGAACTCAGTGTATTTGCACTGAGGTACATCCCCACCCATCTTTAAATTTTGAGACAGAGTCTTACTAAATTGCTGGGTTACCCAGGCTGCGCTGGAACTTCAGTCCTCCTGCCTCAGGCTCCCAGAGTGCTGGGAGGACAGACGTGTAGCACCAGGCCTGGCCAACACACTAACCACTTGTTTTTTCATGAATCTCATGAGAATACTGTTTTAAATTTAATGTGGTTTTGGTGCTAGAATGCTAGAGGAGTTTCATCCTTTAGGATATGCAAACAACTCAGAGACTCCATAATTGCTCTCTTAGTTCCTCACTAGGAATCCTTTGGAATTACTGTGGAGTTAGGAGACCTTCCCTTAGGTATGGATTTCTCTGTGCACAGACTCCCAGCGCACCCTTTCCTAACTATCGGCGCTCTCTAATAGGCGTTCCACGAAGAATACTCCAGGCTCTATCAGCTTGCCAAGGAGACCCCCACCTCTCACAGTGACCCTCGCCTTCAGCATGTTCTTGTCTACTTTTTCCAAAATGAAGCACCCAAAAGGGTAGTAGAGCGGACCCTTCTGGAACAGTTTGCAGATAAAAATCTGAGCTATGATGAAAGGTGAGAAGGGAGTGTTCCGGCAGCCTGTCCTCACGTGGGCCTGGCTGATTCTTCTGATAGGGAGGTTTTGCCCTGCGCCCTTTCACTGTCTTCTAACTTTGTTCTGCTCAGGTCCATCAGCATTATGAAGGTGGCTCAGGCGAAACTAAAGGAAATTGGTCCAGATGATATGAATATGGACGAGTACAAGGTGAGGCCTCCCCTCCGTACTGGGGATTGAGTGCAGGGACTTGGCACTGAGCTACGTTACCGGAACTGTTTTCTCTTTTGAAATGTTACTAAGTTTCCCAGGCTGGACTCAAACTTGTGATCCTCCGGCCTCAGCTTCTTGCGTGCTGGGCTTAAGGTGTGCACTACTATTCCTGGCTTTTTTGTTTGTTTGTTTTTTAATCTACAAAGTAAAAAAAAGTTAATTCTGGAGGTTAATCATACCTGAGGCAAAATGACAATTTGTGTTACTTGTGTGACTTGTTAAAAAGTCTGGAAAAGATTGGAAAAATGAACTTTGTTATCCAAATAGCAGGTCTCCTTATGTCCATCTTTCTGTTAGAATGAACCAGAACAATACTTCATGTTCCTTAAGTGCCTACTAGAGCCTTGTTCTAGGCAGTAAAATTCTTGAAATTTGTGTTTTTGATTTCCAAAAATCGTATTGTTTTCTAATGTATATTAAAATATATACAGCTACAGATTTTTTTAAAAAACCGTTGTGTTCCGTGTAAAACACAGTGTTCTCTGCCGAGGTGTGCTTACCACACTTCATGAGCCTGAGGTTGTGTGTGGGCATAGCTTTTTCCTCTCATCTTCCTCTATGTGGATGAGCTTGTCCGTACTGATAGGTCATTCAAGCTAGTTCTGAGTGATTTTTTTTTTTAAGGGCCCTGCGGATGGAACCCAGGACCTCAAGCATGTTAATCAAGCATTGTATCACCAAGCTACCACCCCTATCTTAAAATTTTAATTTGAGATAGCATCTTACCAGGTTGCCCAGGTTGTCCTCAGCCTTGGGATACTCCTGCCTCAGCTTTCTGAGCAGCTTAGAGATGTGTGCCACCAATCAGCTAAGGACTGAATGGCTTTTGTGTGAATGTTGAAACAATATTCTAAAGCTTCTGTGAAATATTTCTGTTTCTTAGTTGAAGGGAGAGAACTTTACAAATTAAGGTTAGCGGTAGATTTTTATTCTCAGCGTTGAATAGACTTGTGTGTGAAAGTTTATTTTTTTAAACCTAAAGTTTATCGAGGTGGAAGGTGCAGCCCTAGTTTACTGAGGACAAATCATTAACGATAGTCCTTCCTTTTCAGAAATGGCATGAAGATTATAGTTTGTTTCGAAAGGTGTCTGTGTATCTCCTAACAGGCCTGGAACTCTATCAAAAAGGAAAGTATGTTGGTTTTTTATTTCACCTAGATTGTTGTTCAGGACAGTCACTGAGACCCACCTAGGGACACTGAAGTCACAGCCATACGTCCCTCCCTTGTCATGTACACTAGCTTGCCTCTACTTCTTCCCAGCATTTCACTTCAGTTTTACTCTGAACATTGCATGTTTTTTTCATCCTTCAACTAAACGACATGTTTATGGGTGAGGACGTGCACTGCACCAGATGTGCTTTGTGAGAAATGAGGGTGCACTTGGGAGTTTTCAAGTTGGCGTGGACTCCAGTGAGCGTATAGTCTTTTTTTTGTCTTTTTGAGACAGGGTTTGACTCTGCAGTTCAGGCTGGCCTTGAGCTCACTCTGGAGTGCTGGGATCACAGGGGTGCACCACCACTCCTGGCCTAGTCTCCTTTTTAGTTTTAGAGGTGGAAAAAACTGAGGCCCAGAGAAGTTCCCTGATTTGCCTGGCGTTTCTTGGCCAGTTTGAGACTGGCTGTTGGCCTGTAGACTTCTCCCAGTTTACCAGGCTGATGCCATTTTTAAGGCTTTTCTGTAATTGCAGCCAAGTAGATTTTTGTATTGGGGGACAATGAGGTCTAAGCCCTAGATTTTGGCAGTACAGAAGTCAGCTGCATTTTATTTCCCGTTTTCTAAGGTATCAAGAAGCCCTGTCCTACCTGGTCTATGCCTACCAGAGCAACGCCACTCTCCTCATGAAGGGGCCTCGCAGAGGGGTGAAGGAATCAGTGATTGCTTTATACCGAAGAAAATGCCTTCTGGTCTGTACTATTTGTAAAGCCTGGAGATTTTGATTTGTGTTTGTGTGTATGTGTGTGGATGATAAGTATGTTTCTGCTCCTCGAAACCATGATGAGCTATAACTTACAGTAATCACCTCTAACAGATTTTAGATTTTCCTCCCAAGCTTTCATGAGCAATTTTACATTGGAACGGGTTTGTTTTACATTGCCTTAATTGAGTATCATTCTTCTTTAACCCAGAGAGCTGGGAGTCAGCCATCCTATTCTCTATAGCTTTGCTCACAGTATTTCTTTATTTTTGGTTTTTCTTTGGTACCAGGAATCGAGCCCGTGACCTTGCACTTGCCAGGCAGGTGCTGTGCCGCTGAGCTAAATCCCCAGCCCCTGCTCGCAGTATTTCCTACTAGACTGTGCGCTCATTGTCACGGATCCTCTTAGCTAGCTGTTTCCTGAGTCCGGCACATAGTAAGCATGTAGTAAATGGCTGCTGAAGGAGTGCGGTATTTTTCCAGTATTCCCTACTAGGCTAACAGATGAACATTTTAAGGGCTTCTAAGAGACTCCAGTTCTTAAAGAGGTAATGGTCCTACTTTTCTACAGACTCGTTGTCACACACTAGTGACAACTAAACCTAACCTGGCCCTTTCTACATCTGACAGCCATGCGGAAAAGCGGCCCTAACCCCGCTGCCTGCTCTGCCTTGATCTTGTTAACGGATATGAAGTCACAACATACGCTATCTCAGCATTTTCATTTTTCTGATTTATACTTTGATTCTTGTATCAATTAAAGTGTAGCAGGACTAACTGTGAGGCTGAAAAGGCATAGAATTGTTGGAACTAAGCTTTCTTAGTCATACTTTCATACTTTAAATCACCAAATGCAGATTGACATTTTAATGTCCTGCTCAGCTTCCACAGTAATGCAGTAGTAGGGATTTAGTCTTTCCATCACTGGATTTCAACCCTCCAGTGCGTTTCCTAATCATGTAGTGAACTTTCAGGAAGGAGTTACATCCAGACACCTCCACAGGCAGTTACCCAGACTCTCTGGAGAGGAATCTGGGTATCAGTGTGTCTGGTAAAGGATTCTTTTTTTCCTCCCTGGTACTGGGGATTGATCCCAGGAAGGCCTTTGCACTGAGAAACATCACCGGCCCTTATTTTATTTTATATTTTATTACTTTTATTTTTAAATTTTGAGACAGCCTAGGTAACGTGGCTAAATTTCCTAGACTGGGCTTGGAATGCAGTCTTCCTGCCCTAGCCTCCCAGAGCGCTATCACTACAGATATGTGCCACCTGGCTTAATGCAGCACATTCTCATGCTCAGTGGAAAGTGGCAACCATTGGATAAGATTTTTTTAGTGGAAGCAACTGTTAAACGTGACCTTGACTTGTAAGTTTAGGCCAGTTGGTCACAGACTTGCTTGCAGTAAAATCATTTTGTAAGCTTTTATGAATCCTGATTCCCAGGTCATCAATGCACTAATTACATCCATGTACATGGGGTGGGAACCAGCTACTGGTGGTTTTTCAAGGTCATCTGGTAATTCCAGTATGCAGTAGAATAGGGGAGCCATTTGTTTAGATTCTTATTAAATAGATAGTGATCTTTTTCAGCCAGTTTCTCCAATTCTGCCTTTTATCTGTAGGAGCTAAATGCCAGAGCAGCTTCTCTCTTCGAAACAAATGATGACCACTCTGTAACAGAGGGCATTAATGTGATGAATGAGTTAATCATTCCGTGCATTCACCTTATCATTAATAATGACATCTCCAAGGATGACCTAGATGCCATTGAAGTCATGAGGAACCACTGGTGCTCTTACCTTGGGCAGGATATTGCAGGTACGTTGCTAGCATCTGCAGTAATTGCTAAGGTTTTATGAATCCTGGAAATTACAGTGGTCTTTCTTTCTAGCACTAGCAGTCAAAGCATTTTAGGGAATTGGAAGTCCCTAGAAGATAATGAATTAAATGAGTCTATGAAGCAAGGGGTGAGATCCTTGACTCTGTGTCTGAACTCCTGCTTACTTCCTCTGAGCCTGGCAAGCACCTCCGTGTACGCTAGCAAGTCCTGTTTGAAAACAGTCCGTTCTCCAGGAATGCCAGACTTCTGTTATTCTCTTATCTGCCAAAAGCTGTGCACACAGAGTATGGTCGCCTGATATCCTTAACTGAATTTGCCCTGGCTTGAAGTTGTAAGATACATTGTTAAATGTGGCATCTTCAAGATTAATAAATTAGTGTATGAAGTACACTTGCTTCCAAAGTATTTTGGGGTGGGAGCCCAAACGTATTTTCTAGATAAGTTCAGTAGACTTAGAGGGTCAGTTTATATTGTTATAAATGCTCTTTTTTACTTTCTCACTCATGTGAAGATATTCCAGTGACTTGTTCAAATGTTGTTTGTAGCATTCATTGATGAGTTTATATAAGTAGTTTCTGCTTATTTCCTTTTTTCATATTTCCTTGTAATATCAAGTTATTTGGGTGATTTATAGCTTTCTTTAATGCCATTGCACACATTGGTATATTTTATTATATGTATGGTACAGAGGGGCACATCGACCTTATCCAGTATCAAAAAAAAAAAGGATCAGTGACCAGAAGACATATCTATGAAAAAGTGAATGTGTAGTATAACTGTGCCAGCATCAGATAGCTTAAAGCAGTGACCTAAAGCTTTCCTCTGCTTGGTAGGTAGCTCTATGTTGCTGGTCAGCATAAATGTATCATTTGTAGTTAGCTGGTAAGCATAATGCTTTGACCTTTGAGGCTGAATAGCAAGCCATTTGAAGGTCTTCCGATATAGTTGCAGGCTTATTAGTTTTTACTTAGGGACCCATTTTAGCTGTACATGTAATTATCCATTTTCCCTCTACAGAAAATCTGCAGCTGTGCTTAGGGGAGTTTCTACCCAGGCTTCTGGATCCTTCTGCAGAAATCATTGTCTTGAAGGAACCACCAACTATTCGACCTAATTCTCCCTATGACCTTTGTAGTCGATTTGCAGCTGTCATGGAGTCAATTCAAGGAGTTTCAACTGTGACAGTGAAATAAGCACCTCATGTTTAAGGCCCACCGCGTTCCCTGGTTGCCTACTTGTCGCACAGCAGTCTGTTGTCACGGTGTTCACGGGGGAAAGGGATTAGGTGGATAAGTAGGATTCACATCCACACCCACCCATGCTGCATGTTTAAAGAAGGATTAAAGATGAAGTTGCACTTTTTAGGTACAGAGTTATAAAAGCTACTTCACTAGAAAAGGCAGGAACCAGTGTGTTAAGGTATTGAAATATGCCTGAAGACCTGAAATGCCTTGAAACCACAATGCTTGGGCTTTTCTAATCCTCTCACCACTTTTTAAATTATCCTTCAGGTATAAATATTTTTGACAGCAGAACAGAAGAGTGATTCATCAGAACCTGAACCAGATGAACAGCTACTAGTTATTTTATCAAGTACAGGTGACATTTTAAAATTCTGAACTATAAAAGATTAGGAATATAAACCCTGCCTTGCTCTTGACAAGAGGTGACAAAAATGGGTTGCCGATAAGCCTGCCCCCTTTCACATGTGGGTAGAACATAAGGTCGCGTGGCAGGAGATGCTGAAAAGTCAAAGCTGCATCTCCTTTCTTCCATCTCTCTTATGTTTTTAAATAAGCCAAAAGACCTCTTTCGCAGTCCTGAGTGAAAGAAAAGTGATTAAGGACTTCGGACGGAATAGCATTGTGCAGCTTGCCTAAAGCTGCCATTTTAATAGTTACTAACCATTGAGGCGAAGTTCTCCATTATCTGAAAGTTGTCAGAAACAGGTATCTGAGGCTACTGGTTGTCCGATAGAACATTTTGATTCCCTGCTCCTTTTTTGCTTTTAAAAAACGAGGAATATGGATTTGTAAAAAGAAAAAATATATATATATGTATATTTAGAGATAAAACCATTTTTAAAATACTCCTAACTGGGAATTATGTTTGAACCAAAATTTAAAGATTAATAGAGGAAACACAAGAAGGAGGAACACTTGATACAACTGTGCAGATTTTATAATGTGCAATAAAAGTATTTGTTTTTCCTTTGGTGTGCAGTCTGGCCCTTATGTATTGTGTATTCTTCACTCGGGAAATGGATGGACTGAGTTAGCATTTATTGGTTCAAACTTTTCTTTAAAAGAAAAAGGCATGTTAAATGTAGAGAATCTTGATGAGACGGAAGGTGCCAGCGTTTCAAAATGCAAGTGGTGGTCCCTGAACAACAGCTCGTGTTGACTGATAATACCCCTCTCATCTCATTTGTTATTTGCATTCCATTAAGTGTGTCCACATTGGAACGTGTCTAGTTTTAGAGTGCAAAAAAGCAAAAAACCAAATTTTCCCCTTAAGCTGAATTTTTTTTATTTTTCTTAAATGACTGGCAGGTAATTTCTTACAGATACTCAGAGGTGGTTTTGTTTTTCAAAGTTCATTACAAAGATTTGTTTGAAGAGAAGTTGATCACTTTTCTTACCCCTGTTGTTTAAAGTTCTGTATATCACCATTTGCCATTAACTTCTTAATTCCTGTCCTTACTGAGTAATTCACATAGTGCCTTGGTTATATTATTTCTCTTTATGTGATAACCCTGAGGTGCCCATAGGAACTGGGTTAGTTTATGCTTTCATGATCTCTCAGTTGTCTTTTACAGTGTGTTGGTTGCTTGTGTGTGTGCCCAGCTCCCCGGCTTGTTCTCCCCACTAGTTATTTCCCCATTACCTATTGGGAATCTACACTTGGCCAAGAAAGGGACAGGTGCACATCTGTCTGCAGTTCGTGTTGCTCTGCAGCCCGTGTCATTTAGATCCACTCAGACCACCAGGTGGAGTGCTGAGAACTATTTTCTTTTTCCCCGCATAGCTTTCTGTCTTTAGGTATAGCCTCCTTCCTCAAAAGCCTCTACCAACTAAGATATCATACTAGTTTTTACAGCTCTCAAGCTAAGAATGATTTTTTTTTTTTTTTAACATTTTAAAAGCCTGGGACAAAGAATGAAGGAAAGGAAAATGAGGAGGAAGAAGCTTATATGCCCTTACCCGAATGATTTAAGAGTTTAATCAGGATTCTTGATCTCAGCATAAATCTTGTTGAGATTGATTTTATACTTTTCATGGTGAACCAGAATTGCAAACTCGTTCATTTGGATTTTTTGGGGGTAGTGGGTGGTTTCTGGTACCGGGAATCAAACTCACGACCTTGTGCTTAGGCAGGCGCTGTGCCACTGAGCTAAATCCCCAGCCCCCTTGTTTGGATTTTAAAACATTTTAAGAACTAAAAAGCAGTTGGGCGTGGTGGCACAGGCCTGTAATCCCAGCACTCTGGGAGGATGAAGCAGGAGGATGGCAAGTTTGAGCGCAGCCTGGACAAGTCAGCAATTTAATGAGACCCTGTCTCAAAGTTTTAAAGGGAGAGGGGGTGCTGGAGATGTAGCTCAGTGCAAAGGCCCTAGGTTCAATCCCTAGTACTCATAAAACCAAACAACAAAAAAATCATTGAAACTCATATTTACTCTGCATATTCCATGAAAGAAGTATGGATAGGTACATGTGGCAAAACAAAGTAGCCAGTGAACAAGAGGTAAGAACTAAATGGAGAGCTGAAGATGTAACAGGCATAGGACAGAAGGAGGTGATGGCGGATTGCTTGTGCCAAAACGTACAGCTGTCATTTCTTCAGTCCCATTGTTCTATTGTATTTGTGTGACTAAATCTCACAACTTATTCTACAAATTGTCTTTTCCACATTTTGGCTATGTAATGTTCCAGGAACATTCACGTAGAGCTTTTGTTGCACGCAGAGGCATTTCTGTTAGTATATAATGAGCACTATAGTAAATAATGAGGACTGTAATTGGTGGGTCATAGGAATATGTGGATACAGATACAGGTAGATGCATCTTTATTATAGATATTACCGAACAGCTTCCAAAGTAGTTACGCCCCTTTAAGCTCTCATGAGCAGTTTATTAATTTATTGCTCTGTATCTTTGTCAACATTTTGTTTTGTCAGTATTTTTAACCTTAGCCATTTTCATAGGGGTGTCAGTAATGTCTCTTGGTTTTGATCTGCACTTCCCTGCACATATATTGAAGAGCATGTCTTCATTTGCTTAACTGAACCTTGGCCATTGTCTTCTGCGAAATATGTATGTATGCCTGTTGTCAGTTTTGTTGTTGAGCGTCCTGTTCTGAACATACAACTATGACTTTCATATGTTTCAGTTGTGCAACTTTTATTGAATATATGCACTGCATATATCTTTTTACAGCTTGTGGCATTTAACTTGATGAAAACAAGTTCTTTATATTAATATATAACTTAACAGTCTATTTTATTGTTATGTTATTACACAAGGTCATAAAGCTTTTTTTCATGTTATCTTCTAGAAGTTTTACTCTTTCACCTTTTATGTTTACCTGATTTGAACCAGCACTATTTGTTGAAAACATATTCTTTTTCCCTGTTATTTGTACTATCATCTTTTTCATAAATCAAGTGTCTGTTCTCTTTCTAGGTTGTCCGTTCCACTGGCCTAGTTATATCAATATCACATTGTCTCAGTTAGCACTTTCATGTTTCCATACTATACATTACTGCACATTCTCCAGTTTTGACTTCTTCAGAATTGTCTTGGCTAATATTGATCCTTGCATTTCCAAATAAATGTTTAAATGAGTTTGTTACATACTGACACTTGGCATTCGCAGATTTACAGGGATTTCTATTAGGTTTATAATAACCAGGTACTTTGAGGAGAACTGACTTGCTGTGCTCGGTTGACGCTGGCTGATGGCCATCTTCCTGGTGTCTTATTTATACCCCACCCCACTCCAGCACTGGAGATTGAGCCCACAGAGCACTGAGCTATATCCCCAGCCTTTTAAAAAAGTCTTTTTTTTCTTTTTTTGATACAGGACCTTGATAAGTTCCCCTCAAATTTTCAACCCTCCTGCCTCAGCCTCCTAAGGAAGAACACTCCTTCCTTAGAAGCTGGAATTGGAGACATATGCCACCATGCCCAGCTTACTCAGATTTTCATAATTTCTGTAGGAAGTTCTCTTTCACATTTTCCAAAAGATTTACATATTCCTGAGTTTTTAAATGTTTTTCAAACTATTGCAAGCCAATGTTGCTTACCACTGTCTAGAGACAAATTGATTTTTTTTATATCAACCTTATTTCCAATAGCCTCGATAATTTAACTTATTAAAATAATTTATAAATTTTTAAAAGATTTCATTTATGTACAGTTATGTTATCTGTGAAGAATTATTTATTTGGAGTCTTTACAACTTATTTTTTCTTGTTTGATCATATTTATTAGGACCTTTGTACAGTGCATCTTTGTCCTGCAGTATCAAGGAGGAAAGCTGTCAGTATTTTACTATTAATTATAGTTTAGGATGATAAACTCTTCTTACTCAGTAAAGAAAGATCAATCTGTTACTACCTACTTTGCTAAGTTTTTTAAACTCATGAATAAAAAATGAATTTTATCAAAATTTGTATATGATTGTAGGTTTTTTCATGGATTGTTGCTATATGAACTATACATATTGATTCCAAATTTTATTTCTTTTTGAGACAAGGTCTCACAATGCAGTTCAGGTTGGCCTTGAGCTCACTTTATAGCCCAGGCTGGTCTCTAACTCACAATGATCCTCCTGCCTCAGCCTCCAGAGGGCTGGGATTACAGGCATGTACCAATACACCTGACTTTCATTTTGGTTTTTTTGAGACAAGTTCTCACTGTAGTTTAGACTGACCTTGGTGCAATTTTACTGCCTTAACCTCCTAAGTGCTGGGATTAAAGGCATGCACCACCACACCTGGCAATGTCCAGTTTTAGAAGACACATTGTCAGAATGACTTGATTCGGTATCTTTTCATATGGAGATCGAATTTTGATTAGGATTTCTGCATATGTCTTCATGAGAGATTGGCCTTTTATTTTCTTACAAGGTATTTGTCATAATTTTGATATTAAGATTATTCTGGCCTTATTGAATGAGTTTGGAAATGATCTCTCATTTTCTGTGTTCTGTGAGAGTTTGGGCAGGGTTATTTCTTTTATAATGTTTGGGAGAATTAATCATGCCTTCCTAGCCTAGAATGTGTGAGTGTGTGTGTGTGTGTGTGTGTGTGTGTGTGTGTCTTTTTGAGACAGGGTCTTGCTGTGCAATTCAGGCTGACCTAGAGCTCATTTTGTAGTCTAGGCTGCCCTCAGACTTGCAACAATCCTGCCTCAGTCTCCCAAGTGCTGGGATTACAGGCGTGTGCTGCCACGCCCAGCTTGTCTGTGTATTTTGTGAGAATGCTTCTAATTATAGATTATGTTTCTGTGTGTCAGGTTTTTTGATTATCTTGTTCCTTCTTGTTATGGTTTATATCTGAAGAGCCTCACACACTTGTAGGTGGAGCTTTTGGAAGGTGGTTGGATAATGGGAGCTTATAGGTGACTTGCTGTCAGGTGGGGTGCTGTTGGAAGAGGCAGGTCACTGGGCATCATCTCTCTTCCTAGATCCTCCTTTGGTGCTCTCTGCTTCTGTCCGCTGTGCTGTGAGCACCTTTTCCTCTGGCTTGTCCCTCTGCCATGCTGCCTCACCTTGGAGACTGCTCACTATAGACTGAAATGTGAGCCAAAGTAAACCTCTCCTTCCTTAAGTTGTAAGTGTTGGGTATATTGTCCCAGCAACTAGGGAAGTTAACTAAGACAAATTTTGGTACCAGATTTTGGGATTGTCGCTATAACACTACCTGACCATGCAGTTCAGCAGCCTTTGGAGTTGGTTGTTGGGGTTCAAAAGCGTTTGGAGATGCTGGCTAGAGAAACAGCCCTAGAGTGCTGTAAGCTGAGCTTGACAGGAGATTCTGGTCAGAGCTCAAAAGACCAAAATGCGCACAGAAATGCAACTGCTAAAGACCAGGCACTCAAGAATTTTCAGTTGGGAACAAGAACTCCATTTTCCAGTTGGACTCCAGGCCATGTGTGTTAATCTGGTGGTAAATCTGTCTGTTTTGCTTAGGACTTGAGATGCTGTGGGAGACTGAGATTAAGGGTGGCAGTCTAATTAATCTGACAGGGGAAATTTCAGAGCAGTTCAGTGTTCAGGCTGTAGCATGGATACTTCTTGCGGCTTTAACTAGCTTTATATTGAAAATTAAGAGCTAAATGATTTTAAAAGTTTTAAATTTGTTCAGGAAAGAAGCTCTGGTAAAGCTGAGGTCTGCAAAGTTGGAGCTGAGGAACGCTTGGTTGCTAAAAATACTAGCATTGATAAGAAGCCAAGTGGGCCCGACTTGTGTGCTTGGGATGCCCTGTTGTCCCGTCTTCCCTGGCTGGGAGCACTGAGGCCACCTGATGCCTGGAGTTACAGTAAAAGACATAAACCAGCAGGAGTTCATCAGAGCTCTGGCAGCCTTCCTCAAAAAGTCTGGGAAGCTGAAAGTAGCCAAATGGGCAGACCCAGTCAAGCTGGCCATGTAATAGAAAATGCCCCCTCCCGCCCATATACTTCAGTTTCTTAGTTGCTCAGGTAACAGTTTTTGTTCCAGTTCTGGTTGCTTCTGTCTTAGAAATGACTGGTCACTGTGATGAATATTGTAAGAACTAATTACACCCTGCTGGGTATGGTGGTGCATGCATGTAATTCCAGCACTCAGGAGGCTGAGGCAGGAGAATCACTATGAGTTTGAGGCCAGCCTGGCCTACAAAGTGAGTTCATGGCCAGCCTCAACTGCAGAGTCAGATCTTGTCTGAAAAAAACCAAAAACAACAATAACAACAACAAAACCAAAAATCAAGCAGCAAAAAAACCCCCAAGAACCAGTCCCCAATGGACAAGCCGTTCTGCCTCTGTACTTCCTGCTTGCTTATCTCATAAACCCTAGACCAGCAGAGATCAGGGCCTGATATTTTGGGAATGATTCCAGTCAGTGCCCATTGAAGTAAGTAAAACTGCCTCCAAATCTGGGCATTGTTTTGGTGTTTCTGGCTTGCCATTGCAGCCAAATGTAAAGAGCTTGCTCCCTATGATGAGAACTGGTTTTACACATGAGTTGCTTACACAGCACGGTACCTGTGTCTCGGGGGTGGTGCTGGGGTTAGCTCCGTGACCAGGATCCACTGTGGACGTCAGAAGAATGGCGTCATGCCTGGCCACATCAGCTGAGGAGTCAAGAGCGTGCCATGCTGGATCCTCGAGGACCCGAGGACCTGTAGAGGCTGAAAATGCTGGAAAGGGACCGAGACTGGGGCCACAAGCTGACACCTCAGGGACGAAGACGTCTGGAGGGAAGCTCTGGATAGGTTGCAGCTGCTAACAAGAAGCGTTAGAACAAATAATTCTGGATTAATAAGTAGCCTCATTTGTTAATAAAAATCCAAGTGTAGTTGGGCATGGTGGTGCATGCTTGTAATCTCAGCACCCAGGAAGCTAAGGCAGGATGATTGCTGTAGGTTCAAAATGGGCCTGGGTTGTATAGTAAGTAAACTACAGGCTAGCCTGAACTATATAGTGAAGTCCTGTCCCAAAACGCCCCACCCACCAACCCAAAAAAAGACAAGTACAACAGGACAATAGGAAGGTCTTGAGGTCATGTGAAGAACAAAGACCCACCTTTTGCAGGGCAAAATAAAAGCAAAAGACTGCTTTGAGAAGAATTCCAGGGCACCCTGCTTGAGAAGGGCTGCCCAGAGCATTTACTTTGCAGGATTTGGTTCTCAGCACTCATTCTATAGCTGTGGTTCAAGGTGGCCTGGCTACTGCTTGAGCCAGTGGCAGACGCTGGCATCATCCACATACTGCTCGTTTTACAGGCATGCGGAGTGTGTGAGCCGTGGGGTCAGGGAGGCCTCCATTCAGGTTTCGGAACCAGCCTTGGGAGGCCAGGCAGTGTGCCCCTGAGAGCAGTGTGTGAAGCTGCGAGAGTGAAGCCCAAAGTGCAGTGGTGACCCTGGACACCATGCCCCCGGCAGTTTTTCCTCTCCCATGTCCCTCTAACCATGTTGCTGTGCCTTGGAGCCAGAGAATTATTGACTGGAACCTCTACAAACTGAGCCAAAATAAACCTTTTCTCCTTTAAGTTGCAAATCCCCTAGCAATGCAGAAAATGACCACTATTTTGGTACTAGGAGTAGGTTCTGGATGGAAGGAATGGGCTGCTGTGGGCATAACTCAGAGGTTGTATCTCCCTTCCCAGCTACTCCCTTGACGCTCTCTGCTCCCTGTTCACTATCCCCCTGTGCACTGCTGCCCTGCCTCGGAGAAAGCCAACTATGGAGTGAAACCTGAAACAGAATAAACCTCTCCTTCCTGTGTTGTAGGTATTGGGTATTTTGTCCCAGCAACCAGAGAAATAGCTGAGACACTTTCATGGGTATTAGTTTCAGAAAATTATTAGAAATTTGACCATTTCATTAAAATTAAAAGTGTATTCACAGGAATTGTGTTGTACAGTTTTAAAGAAAAGGGGCTGGGGATTTAGCTCAGGGGCACAGCACCTGCCTGGCAAGCGCAATGTCGTGAGTTCGATTCCCGGTACCGGAAAAAATAAAGAAAGAAAGAAAGAAATGCCTGTAGGATCTGTAGTTATGTCTCCCTTTCATTGTTGATATCAGATGACCTATCTTCTTACTCTTCTTTTTTATTAGTATTTTCAAGGTTATTAGTCTTCTCAAGGAACCATGTATTGCCTTATTTTCCTGTTTGGTAAATTTCCTGTTTATACATCAA
Organism: Chinchilla lanigera; assembly: GCF_000276665.1. Taxonomy (NCBI): domain Eukaryota; kingdom Metazoa; phylum Chordata; class Mammalia; order Rodentia; family Chinchillidae; genus Chinchilla; species Chinchilla lanigera. The sequence continues at coordinate 15,417,449 of NW_004955412.1, read as the reverse complement.
ACACTTTTCAGTGGTGTTCTTAGCTGCCATGCGGAATCAGCTGTGTCAGTTTTTAAAACGCAGCTACCAAGGCCTCAGCTTTACTGACATTTAGATTTGGGGTGGGCCCTTAATGCTTTTTGTTCAGAAAGTGTCACAGTTGATTCTGATATACAATCACAGTTGAGAACCAATTCTTCATAGTTTTGTGCCTACTAGGAAATTATGCTTTACACTGTCATCAACACTGAATTCTATGATTTTATAAAAGGTCTAGAATCTCCTTCAGTGATAATTTATGGGTTTCAATACTGTTTGTTTATTTGTTTATTTTTGAGATAGGGTCTTGCTATGTAATTTAGGCTGGTCCTGAACTTGCTTTGTAGCCCTGGCTGGCCTTCAACGTGTGGCAATCCTCCTGCATCAGCCTCTTTTTTTTTATTTTTTATTTTTTTGAGACAGGGTCTTGCCATGCAGTTCAGGCTGGCCTTGAGCTCACTTTGTAGCTTAGGCTGGTCTCAAACTCGCAGCAGTCCTCCTGCTTCAGCCTCCCAAGTGCTGGGATTACAGGCATGCACCACCACACCCTGCCTGTAACAACCTCTTGAGTGCTGGGATTACAGATATATGCCGCCATGCACACATCTTTAATGTGTTTCATAATTTTTCATTTAATGTATTTTATGTTCTGTACATTCTACATGTTAAATGACTTCGATAGATACAGAAAAAATATATTGTGTAATCAATCTTTTACTTACCAATGACACACCAGTTTATCAAGGTTTTCTCACAAGTTGTACTTCAGAGCTATTGAGTTTTCACATTACTTTTTTTGCTGAGCCTGTAAAAGAATTCCTTACATTCTTTTTAAGTTGTTGAGCAACAAACTGATACAGTAACCTACAAGTTTCAGGGAACTGGCTTGAGAGCTATTTTAAGTACATTTAGGTCTTGTTTTCAGCATACTTGAGTACTGCATTGCCTATGAGGTTGTTGACTGCTTATGGTAACCCTTAAACCACCTTGCTGTGGGGCTGGGGATTTAGCTCAGCGGCGCAGCACCTGCCTGGCAAGCGCGAGGTTGTGAGTTCAATTCCTGGTACTGGAAAAAACAAACAAACAAATAAAAACCACCTTGCTGGGTTAATTGATTGGCTCTCATAAGTATGCAAATAGACTCTGGTCAAGCAGTGAGTCCAACAAGAAAGAAACCTGGCCTCCTCCTGTTTCACAATAACATAGCCCTCCCAGACTTGCCTGTGCTATACCAGTAGCACAAGAAATTGTGATAATACACAGGAATATTGACTTTGAGTACAGCTAGGAGATAGAAACTGTCTAAAAACTTCAGATGAATTGGAATGGATAAGCTGGCATGTTGGGAACCACAGATCATAAATTGACACAGAATCTGTCTGGGGCCTCCTTGCCCTGACTTGTGGGCCAGTTTTGGAAAGCAAAAACCCAGCTTTCTCCCAGTCACCGCTGAGATCTTGATGGTCAGTGAGGCCATGGCGCTTACAAGGTGAGGTTTGCTGAGGACAATATGGGAAGAGCTTGTATCCAAGTGTAGGGATGGATCTTAACTTGTTTCTTTTATAATGTTGAACTTGTCCATTCCACCACTACTTTATGCTATTCTAGAAAAAGCACCACCCCTCCCCCTGCACTGGCTAATAAAATAGTAGTGAGCTGGACCATCTTTGTCTTCACCCATCCTGAGGCATTGATCTCCCAGCCCTCCATTTATGAATTACTAGATTTTTCTCTGTCTTTTCTTCATCCCTCGCCATACCCCTCAAACAGGCAATTGGGGATCTTAGCCAGGTCCCTGATACTGGCATGAAAGTGGCGCCCATGAGCTTCCAGCAATGAGCTTTGAAAGGGAAGTGTGTGCTGATCCTGGTGTTAATGTTCGTTAATGACCACATTTCTCCCCACTCTTTCATTGGTCAGATAGGCTGATGGGTTTCATTTGGGCAGAATCGTATATGCACATAACGTACTTTGGTCCTCTACCATCCCCTTTTCGCTCTCCCTTCTGATTTCACATTTGGGGAGGCGAGTTTATTATGTATCTTTTGTTCATATCCATCCCCCCATTGCCTGTTCTTCTACTCCTTCTCCCTCCCTCTTATTTCCTTTCTCTTGTCTAACAATATTTTTTTCTTCTCATGTTATTCTACATATAAGGGAAAACATTCCATACTTGTCTGAGTCTAGCTTGTTTTGTTCAATAGCATGGTCTCTAGATCTATCCATTTTCTTACAGATTTACTGAATTTCATTCTTCCTTCTGATTGAAAAATTCCCTATTGTGCACATATTCCACATTTTCTTTATCCATTAATTTATTGATGGGTCTCTAAATAGCTGGGACCATAGGGACCGCCGCCACACCCACCTGTGAAAGCCATCTTGCCTGTCTACTTAAAGGGTAGTGCTCATGGCTGAGTGAAGCGATTCCACGTTTTTCCTGATCTATAACTCTTCGTTGGATCAGTAGGTCTCTTATAAGATGGGTTCTGTGGAAAGAACTGTGACATTAGAACTTGACACATCCGGTTTCACATACTGGCTGAGCTTGCTTGTCAGGTGCCAAACAGGAAAATACCCTGTAGTTGAGTTTTAAGGGTGAAAGTAGAGAATAGATGTCACAATGACTCCGTGTAAAGTAGAGCTCCGATGAAGTCCTTACAGAGAGATCTACCATGGGGCAAGAATTTTAAGGGTTAACCTGGGCTGGGAATATAGCTCAGTGGCACAGCTCCTGCCTGGCAAACACAGGTTTTGAGTTTCATTCCTGGTACAAAAAAATTTGTCCTATCTTGCATAGGGCATTATGCTGAAATATTTAGGGCATTGTATAGGTATCCAGGAGTTATGGACCTCTGGCAAATGGATATATGCGTTTAGGCAACCTGACTGGTACACGGTGTCATCAGAAGGTTCAGCACTTACGCTGGATGTAAAAATTATAGTATTTCATTCCTGATTCCTGTTTTTAGATATTTTCTTTAATCATTTTATGGAGTGGACTGACCTTGATAGGATATGATGTCACTGCTACTTGCAATATGATTTTTCCTTTCTTTGCCCCTTGACAGTGTCTCAAGAAGATCTCATAACTTTGTCATGTAGGAACATGAAAATAGAATGACTTTTGTGTACTGTAGAGTTCAGGTGAGTATGCCTGCGAAGTTCACTCCTGTGCATTTGTTTCGGTGCTTCTCTCCCGCCTTTAGCTCAGGCCCACCCTGAACTTCACACGTCAGCAGTAAGGAAGGAGTTTTGGGAATTCTCCCACTCGCCTTCATTCCTTGTTTTACACCCAACTTGGTTCCTTTAGAGCCTGGGGGAGGAAAGTTTATGGGAAACGAAAGGACTTTTTTTTTGTACTTTTAAAAAGGTATTTATATGACCCAGTGTCCTTTGTTACAGTAGAATCTAATAATTAGCTCTTACATGGGACATTTTGTGGACTCTTCAAAGCACCCTATGGAACATCTCTCCATTCCATCCCCTGACGGCTTTGGGATTTTCTGGCCCACCTCATAATGTCGCTCTCAGCTCTAGTCCTTCTCTCCTCAGTAGTGCTCTGGGACAAGTTTGCCAGTGAGACAGACGAGAGAGAGAGAGAGAGAGAGAGAGAGAGAGA
>NW_004955412.1:15377308-15399774 GCF_000276665.1 Chinchilla lanigera | reverse complement strand
TCCTACTAGGTCATAGTGTATAATCTTCTTGATGATTTGGTGCATTCTGCTTGCCAGTATCTTATTGAGGAATTTTGTATTTATATTCATTAGGGAGATTGGCCTGTAGTTCTCTTTCTTAGTTGGGTCCTTCTCTGGTTTTAGTATCTGGGTAATGCCTCCTTCCAGGAATGAATTTGGGAGTATTGTTTCCCTTTCAATTTCATTAGAGAGTTTGAGAAGTAGTGGTATTAGGCCTTCTCTAAATTTCTTGTAAAATTTAGTGAATCCGTCAAGGCCTGGGCTTTTTTTGTTGGTAGGTTTTAATTACATCTTCAATTTCATTGATTAATATTGGTTTATTTAGGATTTTTCTATCATCTTGATTAAGTTTGGTAATTCATATGTATCTAGGAATCTATTCATTTCTTCTACATTTTTCATCTTATTAGAGTACAAATTTTCAAAGTAGGTGTAGATGATCTTCTGGATTTCTGCAAGGTTCAGTATGATTTCACCCTTTTCATCCCTAATTGCATGGATTTGAGTCTTTTCTTTCCTTTTTTTTGATAAGGTTGAATAATGGTTTTTAAAATTTTATTTAATCTTTCAAAGAACCAACTCTTCGATTCATTGATTTTTTGTGCTTTTTTTTTTTTTTCATCTCCAATGTGTTAATTCCTCCTCTGATCTTTATAATTTTTTCCCTCATATGAGCTTTTGGCTTAGTCTGCTCTTGTTTTGCTAGAAGTTTGAGGTTCATCATTAAGTTGTTTATTTGTGCTTGCTCCATTGTCCTGGTATGAGTATTCACTGCTATAAATTTCTGTCTTAGGGCTGCTTTCATGGTGTTCCATAAATTCTGGTATATTGTATTGTCATTATCACTTAATTGTAGAAACTGTACAATTTCTTCTTTAATTTCATCTGTGACCCATTGATTGTTCAGGAGGGTGCTATTTATTTGTATGTGTTTATGAAGTTCTTGTGGTTTCTTTTGCCATTGATTTCCAATTTCACTGCACTCTGTGCTGATGATATGCATAGAATAATTCCAATTCCTTTTTGTTTACTTAAGCATGTTCTATGAGCTAATATGTGGTCTATTTTGGAGAACATTCCATGTGCAGCTGAGAACAATATGTATTCTGATGTCATGGGGTGGAACACTCTGTAGACATCTACTAAGTCCATTTGTTCAAAAGTTTGGTTCAGTTCTAATATTTTATTGTTGATTTTTTGTCTAGTTGATCTGTCTTTTTTTTTTTTCTTTTTGAGACAGGGTCTTGCTATGCAGTTCAGGCTGGATTTGAGCTCACTTTGTAGCCCAGGCTAGCCTCAAACTCACAATGATCCTCCTGCCTCAGCCTCCTGAGTGCTGGGGTTAGAGGCATGCTCCACCATGCCCACCTGATCTGTGTTTTTGTGACAATGGGGTATTGAGATCCTGCAATACAACTGTATTAGTGTTTATTTGATTTTTTTATGCTCATTAATATTTTTTGTATAATTGGGTTCATCAGTATTTGTTGCATTTATATTTACAATTGCTATTATGATTTTTCCCTTTACAAGGATGTAGTGACCTTCTTTATCTCTCTTACTCAGTCTTGGCTTGAAATTCACTTTTTCTGCAAATAGAATAGGTACCCCTCCTTTTTTCTGTGTTCCTGTCACATGGAGTATTGTTTTCCATCCTTTGTCTTTTAGTCTATGAATTTCTTTTTGAGTTAAATGTGTTTCTTGTAGGCAGCATATTGTTGGATCTTGCTTCTTATTCCATTCTGCCCATCTGTGTCTTTTGATTGGTGATTTGAGACCATTACCATTTGTGGTTATAACTGATATGTATTAATTTATTCTTTGTCATGTTATTTTCCTGTTGTTGGCTCCTCCTTTTTTTTCTCTCTTCCCTTTGTTTAATTGTTTGCCTTGCCTGGTGGATCCCTTCTGTTCAATTCATGGAGTTGTAGTCCTTGTTATCTCTGTCTAAAGTGTCCCTGAAAACATTTTGTAGTGCTGCTTTGGTGGTCATAAATTTCCTCAGATATGCTTTGTCATGGAGTGTCTTATTTTTCCATCAGTTTTGAAAGATAGTTTTGTGGGGTACATCAGACTGGGTTGAAGATTGTTTCCCCTTAGAATTGGAACTATGTCATCCCAAGCTCTCCTTGATTTGAGTTTTTTTTTTTTTTTTGTCTTTTTAGAGATGCGGTCTTGCCATGCACTTCAGGTTGAGCTTGAGCTCACTCTGTAGCCCAGGCTGCCCTGGAACTCAGAACAATCCTCCTGTCTCAGCCTTCTGAGTGCTGGGATTACAGGTGTGCACCACAACACCCAGCTGCCTTGAGGGTTTGTGCTGAGAAGTCAGCTGTGATTCTGATGGGTTTTCCTTTATAGGTAATTTGTTTGTTTTCCCTAATAGCTTTTAAGATTCTAGTCTTGTGTTGAATTTCTGGAATTTTGACTATGGTATGACTGGCTGTAAATTTTTCTGATCATGGCTAATTGGAGTTTGTCACTTATTTGTATATCAAATTCTTTTTCTTTACTAGGGAAGTTTTCTGCCATGATGTCTGTGAACAGCTTTTTTTTATATTACTTGTGCTATCTCCTGCTTTTTTATCTACTCCAATCTTGTTATTCTTTTTGCCTTATGTAGCAGCTGCTGTATTGATTTCTCATGGTCCCTTGCTATTTTTAAGATATCTTTCTTTTCATGATTGCTAACCACAAGCCTGTCTTCTACATCTGAGATTCTGTCCTCATGGTGGGTTAATCTGCTGTGGATACTTTCAGTGGAATTTTTATTCTCCTGGATATCTGCTTTAATCTGCCTATGAATTCCATTTCTTTCTTATGCTGAGCATTCATGGTTCCCATAATTTTCTTTAGCTCTTCTATTTTTTTGTTTGTATCTGCTCTAGATTCACTAAGCATGGTTTTCATTGTGTACATCATCTCTGAACTTATCTGAGAAATTATTTCTGATTTGATTTTTTTTATAGAGTCTCATTCAATTGCTTTGTTTTACCACTTCAAAGAGCCCAGGGGGTGGCTTTTGGGTTGTTCCACCTCTTTGTTCCCTGGGTTTGCCTTTGATGAACTGAATGTCTGGGGTTGCATCTTGTTTAAATGTCTCCTCACTTTCCTTTTTTTTTTTTTTTTTAGTTTAATTCTGGGAGTGATGCTTGTAAATTACCTATGGTGGGTTCCTTTTTGCTAGTATTTAGAATCCTTAAGAAATGATTACTTCTCCAAGTTATCTTCTAGGGGTAGCTGCTTTTTGGGTTTTGAGTCTGTTGCAAGATCCTATCTCTTCAGTCTGTTGGGAATGAGAAGTTGCTGCCTGTTTCACCCAGCCCCTGGTTCTTTGGCACTGTGCCATAGTATTTTCTGCGATCCTTAGTTAATCTCAGTCTTGGAACACTAGGAACAACAGCTATTTAGAACAGTTGTGTCACTTTTTGCTAAAGCGGTACCAATGACAATGGCATCATACATAGCCTAGAAAATGACAGACTGAAGTAACCATTCATTTGCCACATTTAACCATATGAACTAGATTTGTGGTTATATAACAAAATATAAAAGAAACCAGAAAATTACATGAAGTATACAAGTCTTTAACATGTCAATTTTTCCCTGAGGTGTTAAAATTTGAAATGGGTTAGGGAGCAAATAGAGAAGTGGAGGAAGAAGAGATTAGAAGTAAGGATGGAGTACAAAGGGGGATCATGCTAACTTTGGGAAACCAGTGCTGAAGACTGAAGGGAAAGAGAGAAGGAAGAGATAAAAAGAACAGAATAGGACCACAACCACAAAGAAGCTAGAATCGATGTTCACACTCATATAAAAACAAGATCATATAATGAAGGAGAAAAAAACCCAGAAAACCAAAAAGAAAAACAAAAACAAAACTACTACCACCACCACCACTACAATCAAACAAGAGAAACAAAAAGAAAAAAAGAAAGAAAGGCAGAAAGAAAGAAAAACATCTATTTCCAGGTATGTGTCTGTTCTTACATGTAGACAACATGTGCAGACAGAGTCCTGATCCGTGCTGATTTATCCCAGAAAGGCAGCAGTGCTTTTTGGCAGGGTAGTGGATCATCTCAGCAAGTCTGTACCTTCTGGCCAAAACCAGACTCATTTGGCCTGCAGCCATGAGTGTAACTTCCAGGGACCTCAGCCCAGCTGGGAGCCAGTAGGTGGAGCCAGCAGCTGCTCTGAGTTCTGAGCTCTACCTGCCCCTCTGCAAGATAGCTCCTAGCCAATCATTCTGTTACGTAGGATGACTGAGCTCTCAGTGCTCACTGCCAGCTAGTGAAGCCCTTCACATCTGCTGCTCCCCTCCACTGCTGGATCTCTATGTAGAGGCTTTGAGGTCACCAGCAGTCACCATGTGTGCACAGGTTTTAGTTGCCCTTCTCAGGCAGTGAGTGAGTCTGTCACAGGGAGAAGGTGCTTGTGGCTATCTCCTTCTTCATTGATGTTTTTCTCTTTACCCTCTCCATGGACTTCAATTCATGCATCATATTCTTCCTGGGTACAGGGGCCCCGCTTTTCTCCTTTTTGTCTTCCTCACATTGCTACATTCCAGCATCTGGATGGTGACTCCAAGAGAGGCTCTTAGTGTGCTGTTTACCATTCCATCATCTTGGTGCTCCCTCCAGTAACTCTTGTGAATGAGTGATTTCCCAGACCAATGCAAGTCTGCAGGACATGAGTGATCTGCCCATCCAAGACCCTGAGGTGGAATGGTCTACTGATAGAGGGAGTTTTGTCCAAGAATAATATCAAAAGCCTGGTTATGCATTTAGTTCACAGTCAGTTATTGAGGCCAAACCCCCTGCCTCATGTACCTCTTTTCAAAAAACAGAGCCCATAACCTTTAGTCATGCACTGCATTAAGAAAAGGCAAAAAGTTAAATATTTTTACAGATTCCAAATGCACCTTTCTTTTGCTCTATGCCCATGGAGCAGTCTACAAAGGAAAGGGCTTGCTGACTAATAGGCTATCTTCCCAAGCAAGTCACTATCACTCATTGCAAAGGACCCCAAAGAAACATGTTTTTGGCTCCCAAAGAGACAAGTTTACTTGGGAAATTAAAAGGCTGGTAGAGATGCAAGAAGGGAACCTTATAGCCTGTCAAGATCCTGACCTCATTCCCAGTTCCTGAGGAACCATCAAACTGGTCTTTTCTCAAGGGACACTGTGGAAAGCTATAAAGTGAATGGCCTACATAGGGAATGGCCACTTAAATTTTCACAGGACTGGGAGTAGTAATGATTGTTTGACATGTCTGCAAGGTTGTACATTGTGCTTAGAATAATCCTGGCAATCCCAGTCCCCCTCCTGTGTTAGAAAAGTCTACTCCTGCGAACCTCTGGGTGATGTTAGTCTCCTCTTCAAAAAGCAAGACTCCAGAACTGCTTTGGGTGGAGATGGATACAGTCACTAAAGACCCTTCACTGGCCACAGTTTAAAGGGACACCTGTTGTCTTGGTTACTTTTCTCTCATGGCTGAGACAAACTACCTGACACCCAAACTTAAGCAAAGAAAGGTTTATTTAGCTTACAGTTTATAGAGGTTTTAGTCCATAATTAGCTAACTCCCAGGCAGGATAGTGTGGCAGAGCAGCAACCATTGATGGTGGTGGAAGACAGAAAAAGCAACAATAGCAAAAGGGGAGAAACAAGCCTCTTTTCCTCCCTTACACTGCATACAGTCTACCTGCCCTAGGGCAGCTATAGCACGCATACCCTAATCCCAGCACTAGATAATGAATGAAACTTTAAATTCAGCTGCCTTGGAAAAGGCTGCCCCCCATGACTGCATGAGGCTTTGGGAGGACATCCAGACACAAAGCACAAAACCTGTGTTGAGAGTCCTGTTTTTGATTAAATCTATAATGTGGGGAATCTTGCTAAGGCTCTGTCTCTGAGGATCCTGGTAATTTATCTAATTTGTTCCTCTTTGTCATATTGTCTCCTTGATAGGAGGTATAGAAATCTGACCTCTCATAGTTAAACTTTACATCCCAACCTAATAATAAAGTTACCATCCTGACAAATTCACCAAGATTTTTCAACTGAACACTAGCTAACATGTAGACATGAATTCTTTTCTCATTGTCTTCTGAAAGGTTTTCTTTTTTTTATCCTTTCAACCCAGCTAGTGAGCGTCAACATCCCAAGGCAGTAGAAGAGCACATAATCCCCAGTAGGTAGGGCCTTTAGCCTCTTTCAGCAGGAAGTGCTATATGAAAATAGAGACCCCCCCCCCACTCTCAGCACCTCATAAGAATTATAGGGATTGGTATCTCTAACAGGTTAATGAGGCTGAAGATTAGGGCATGACAAACTGACTGGGAAGGTGGGTATGACCTGTCAGTCACAGAGATCTAGGAGACACATGCCCAAGCCCTGCACCTAGAACCAATCTCCAGTTCATCTCACAAGAATTTAAGCAGGTTTTCAAGACCTGACTTCAGCCTGAGGAATGGGAAATACAAAAGATGGCCATTAACCATCTCTGGTGGCTGTGAGCCTTTTCATGGCCTGCTCTCACTCTGTAGAACATCCTTTATTTTTTTGAGGCAGGGTCCTGCTGTGTAGTTCAGGCTGGCCTTAAACTCACTATATAGTCAAGGCTGGCCTTGAATTCACAGAGACCCTTCTGCCTCAGCCTCCTGAGCACTGGGATTACAGGAATGCATCACCCCACCAGAACATACTGTGTTTTCCTACTTTAAATTGGCTTGCACTGACTATGCAGAGCATGTTTCTTTTCTTACCTTTAATAAACATAATACGCTGTTATCTTTTGTGCTTGTTTGTCCAATTTTTTGTTCAGGATAAGAATAATTTAGAAAGTACCTCCAGGAGCCCCTTGGTATCCTGGAACCCAGTAACATATTTTGGTGAAGCTAGCTAGAAGGAAGTAAGGCCCTTTGGGCATCTCTGAAATCTATGGACTCAAACCAAGAAATACCAACTAACAGCACTTCTTTCAATCCAAAATATAGCCTCTTTCATGCTGTAAAACTTCCCTAAGTCAGTGGACCAATCTGGTTATCATTCGCCTATAATTTAGTATCACACACCCATGATCCAGCTGCCTCCCAAAAGCCCCATTGATAAGCACATGAGGCTTTGTGGAGGGCATCTATATATAAGCCATAACACTGGGAATTTATTAGTGACATTTGGAATTCAAGTATGGCCAACATGGTTGGATGTGGTGGTGCATGCCTGCAATCCCAGCACTTAGGAGGTGAGGCAGGAAGATCACTGCAAGTTCAAGGCCAACCTGGACTGCAAAGTGAGTTCAAGGCCAGTCTGAACATCATAGTAAAACCCTGTCTCAAAGACAAAACAAATAAATAAACTGTAATGCCATCAGGTTTACCAAGAGGCAGTTGATTTGGTTTTCCAGGGAGGAGCCCTTCCCAGGATAATATGGCTGTCCTTCAGCACTTCCTACCTCAATCCAGGTTTTACGTCTTTTGCTCCAGCAACAGGAAACTGTCTTTGCTCTACTAGGATAAACAGACTGTCCCCATATACATGAAATTGTCAGAGACAGGTCAGTACTTACCTTAGGTTAGCTCCCATAAGATCTTTTTTAAAAATGGGAGATATTTTAATCAAAGCAGTACATGTTTATTGCAGAAAAATATAAAATAAAATATATATATATATATATATATATATATATATATATCTGCCAGAAATTGTATACGCACTTCAGCAGTTTACCCTAATAATAAATGTCTGGAATCTAATGGCCACCACTTTGAAATCCTCATAATTACAGAGGCCAAACGTAACATTAATCTCATGATGTCTCAATAAATTTAGTATTAAAATATCTATACAAGTTTTTTTTTTTCCTGATGCATACATTTTTGGCAGACTATTTTAAAGGGATCATCCTACAAATGGTATACCGTGAACATCTTGCAGTATGCAATACATTTTTTTTTGGTACCGGAAATCGAACAGGACCTCTAGCTTGCCAGGCAGGCACTGCCGCTGAGCTATATCCCCGGTTCTATGCAATACATTTAAATAACGACACTTAGTTTTAAAAAGTTTTTTTATGAACTTGAGTTTTTTCCCTTTTTTTTTGGACTTGGAGACAGGTCTTGCTATGCAGTTCAGCACAGTCTTGAACTAGCAGCGATCCTCTAGCCTTAGCCTCTGGAGTGCTGAGATTACAAGCACGCAGCGCGGCGACTCTGCTGCTGTTCCTCTGCGGGCATCTAACGATAAAAGATCCAGATGGGCTCCTTCGCTCTTCTGGCCAGATAATTTCCCAGATACACGTTCTAAAGTTGAGGGAGGCTCAGTGAGGACTGGTTACTAGGTAAAAACATTTCATGTCTTCCATCGAAGAACTGGCGGGAAGCGAGAGCGCATTTGAAAACAGCCAAGGAGGAAGCGGAGTCTCTCTAGTTTGCCCACTCTGGGACGCCGTGGAGCTCAGCCCGCGCCGCGGGGTCTGCTGGGAGCTGTAGTGCGGCCTTCGCCGCTGCGCATGCGCCTGGCCCAGCCAGCCTCCGTCTCCCGGCAGCCCGCGCGTGGAAGCCGCTGGCGGGACTGGAGTGCCGCGCGGGCGGCTTCACACATCCGCTGGGCTTCGCGTTCCTGTCGCGGCGATGGCGTCCTTCGTGACGGAAGTTTTGGCTCACTCGGGGAGCTTGGAGAAGGAGGATCTCGGCACCCGAATCAGCCGTCTGACTCGGCGGGTGGAGGAGATCAAGGTGAGGGCGGCGCGACTGTGGGTCGGCTAGAAAAGGACGCGGGCGGCGTGTGGGGGACGCGGAGGGCGTGGGGTCAGGGACGCACGGAGGGTCGTCCAGCGCGCGGCCGGTCGGGGGACCGCGGGGTGCGGGGCGGGGGCGCTGAGAAGCGTGGAGTGAGGAGGGAGGTGGAGGGGCGTCCAGGGGACGCCGGGGTCCGAGCAGGCCTGGCGCTGGGGAGCGCGGGGCGGTCCGGACGGGTGGGCGGGTCCGGGCGGCGGGGAAGGCTGGCGGGAGCGGGCGAGCGGGAGGTGCGGCTGGAAGCCGCGAGGCGTCTGAGAGGGCTGGAAAGACGGGGCCAGCCACCCCATCGGTGAGTGTCATCTCCGCCCGCTTCTGCGTTGGAGAAGGGACGTGATCGTTCTGGGAGGACTGGGATTGCGCCGACCTCCCTGCCGAAATTTTACCCCTCCCCATATGTTTTACAATTGTGCAGCCCTTGAGGCTGTGCTGAGTGTCATAAAATACGTCGGTGATCCGTACACGGGCTTGCTGTACATAACCACGCACACTGTCACTTTGTACACTGTCACGTTGTTAGCCTTGCCAGTATTTGCCCGTGTTCGAGTTTCTTTTCTGTACAAGCATGTGCACCCGCACGCCCCACGAAAGCACAAGAGACAGCTCTTCCTAACAGCTCTTGATTATACAAAGGTGGTTTCCTAAATTTTATTTTTCACATTACCAGCACCTGTCACAAGAGTTTAGGATTTTTCACCCCTTTTTAATGTTGTTGGAAGAGGACAGGCTGTTAAGCTGCTTGGCGTGGCTCTAAAGGCTATATGTGTTCTGGATCTAATTTACCTTCCTTACTATGTTTTCGTTGAATCTTAGCTGAAGTACTTTGCTCCAAGCCGACCCCATTTTTTTTTCTTTCTTTCTTTCTTTTTGGTGTTTTTGAGACAGGGTCTCCCTCTGCAGTTGAGACTGGCCTTGAGCTCACTTTGTAGCCCAGGCTGGTCTCCAGCTTGCAGCGATCCACCTGCCTCAGCTTCCTGAGTGCTGAGATTACAGGTGTGTGTCACCATGCCCGGCTTCCCATTTTTACATGTTTACAGTGTGTAATTATTACACTTATTATGGGGAGTTGGTACATGAAGAGAAGACATCTTATTGAAAAAGATGTCTTATGGAAACACAAGGTGTATATTTTTAAGAGTTCCCTACTCGTGTCACTGTGTCATATTTATAATTCTTTGTGTTATATCATAGGGCGAGGTGTGCAGTATGATCAGCAAGAAGTACAGTGAGTTCCTTCCAAGCATGCAGAGTGCACAGGACCTGGTTACACAGGTGGCTAAGCTATCTGATGACATTGACTTGCTGAAATCCAGGATAGAGAGCGAGGTAAGAAAAGTTTGTTACATTGTGTATGTTTATAGGAAGGCAGTCTCCTTCTTGATTTCTAATAAGACAACTCAATTCTGTAAAACTTGTCAAGACTTTACTTTTCTTATTGGTAGGTGGAGGCTGAACCAAGTGATTCTAGGAGGAAGTCAGTTCTAAAGTAGAAATATTTTCAAAACTATGATGAACTCTTCTGTGGTCAAAAATTTCTTAGTTATAATAATCATAATAATCATAATAATCTTGCCTTTGAGGAGCATCTTAAAAATTAATATTAAGGCTATATTGTTTTCATAGGAAAGTAGAAACAGATGAAGCTTAGAGCTAGATCATTTGGTCTTTTGTCGTCTCTTAGTTTGGAATGATCCCCCCTCCACATTAAAGTCAGAGCCTTGGGTGTGCAAGGCAAGTACCATACCACTAAGCTCCACCCGCAGCCCCTGCTTGCATCTCTTAAGGTCTTAGCATTCTTAGATCTGCAGCTGGCCTCAACACATTCCAGGTTCAACACAATCGGTGTTTTTTTTGGCCCTTTTCTGGGAAACTGACTTGATTTGTCTATCACAACTGCTCTGTTTTCTAGCATAAAGCCACTTTCCTTGTGTGTCAGGCTGGTCTTTGCTTTCCTTCCACAGTGTCACTTTGTGGGCTAGTGCTTGATGTGCTTCTTACAAAGATCCTTGCAGGTTTTAGAAGTGTTTACCGTGCTTGCTGATAAACTGGAGTGCTACCATTGCAAAAAGAAGTAAGCAAGTCCGGAAACTGAAATAATTCACTTTATCATTTAAAAACATTTGTGCATATTTTAGTTCACTAGGATTTTTCCTTGCATTATTTTTTAAAGAAAAAATAAGCGGTTGGAAGAAACCATGCTGATACGAGAGTTTTAAACAAAGTTTGATCTTAAATGTCTTCTATATCTATTTCTAAATTATTGCTCAGGGGATTATTGATCTCCAGAATCATGCTGTTGAGATATTCTTTTTTGTTTGTTTGTTTGTTTTTGTTTTTGTTTTGTTTTGTTTTGTTTTGTTTTCCAGTACCAGGAATCGAATCATGACCTTGCGCTTGCCAGGCAGGTGCTGTGCCGCTGAGCTAAATCCCCAGGCCCGAGATATTCTCACGGTGGTTTTTTTGTCTTTTTGAGACAAGGTTTCTCCATGCAGTTCAGGCTGGCCTTAAGCTCACAGTGATCCTCCCCTCAGCTTCCCAAGTGCTGGTTTATAGGCGTGCACCACCACACCTGGCTCTCAAGGTTTTTAATATCGAGGAAAGATATCAAGTCTGCTCCCTATGTGATGGTTATTAAAGAAAGAAAGTAAACAAATATGTTTTTCGAAGTTCTAAGATTTGAATGGGAAATGAAACCATTGGTTACCTAGAATACCTATTTAGCAGCCCATTTATCAGTCATTCTAATTACTTTTTAATACAAGTCAATGAAATAAATGTTACTCTGCAACCCTGATATTTCCAGAGTATTTGTACTTACTTGAGTAGTGAGTCAATAGTGTAAGACTTTACTATGCTGTGAGAAGTGAAATGTTTAAAACAAGGCAATAGTGGTTTCTGGACTTTAGTGCACTGGATTATGTTTTTTTTTGTTTTGTTTTGTTTTTTGTTTTTTTTTCCAGTACTGGGAATTGAACTCATGACCTTGCACTTGCCAGGCAGGTGCTGTGCCACTGAGCTAAACCCCCAGCCCCCTGTGCACTGAATTATGGCTGGTAAAATTTATTCAGTTTTGGTTGTCTTTTTGAAGAGAAGGTCCTCAATTAAAAAATAAACAACCAACTAAGGATAATTAATCTTGGCAAGAAATATTTTGAATATTTGAATCCCTGTCATATAGGAGAAGGATTCAAATTTGTAGCTCAAGAATAGGAATTAAATTCAATAGCTGGATGTTTTAAAGAGGTTTATTCAGTCATGTGGTATATTGAGCACCTCCAAGGTACAAGATGCTCTGCTCATTGCTGAAATATGAAGTACTTGAAGTACGAATCTCAAGGTGGATATAGATGAGCAAAATAGCACGATACATTATTTTGTAGGAATAATTCAGTTACAGAAAGGAAAATGTAACCAAGGATGACTTCCTGTAGGAAAAAGAAACCAAACCAAGATTTGAGTGCTTGGTGGTTAGGCAGCAGGTGAAGGAACAGTGTTGGGAAGATGTAAGGAACTGTACTGAGTCACTTTTGGGGAGCTGCAGGTCTTCCACGTAACTGATGGTTAGGGAACACAATGGCAGGGGACATGAGATTGGATTAGAAAGGTAAGCAAGCACTTTGTGCATCATTTAGTATTATGGTATCATCTTGACAGCATTGTCAAAGCTGTGGAGAAATTTTTTTTTGTCTTTTTTTTGAGACAGGGTCTCACAATGTAGTTCAGACTGGTCTTGAACTCACTTTATAGCCCACGTCGGTCTTGAACTTGCAACAGTCCTCCTGCCTCAGCCTCCCAAGTGTGAGGATTACAGGCGGGTGGCACCATGCCCGGCAATTGTGGAGAATTTTAAACAAGGGAACAGCGTCAGATTTGAATTTTAGGGGTCTCATTTCTGCTTGAGGTTTGGAGAAAGGGCTTGAGGGAAATGAGCCTGGAAAATGGGAAGGCAGAGTGTTCGAAAGCAGTTAAAATAATTCAGTGAGAATGAGATGATGATCTGCTTTAAAGTCAGTGGCAGTGGGGATGAAGACAAATGCTTAATGTTGGTGACATTGATGAGACAGAATCTTCTTTTTAAAAAACTAAGTTTATCGGTACATTTTAGGTACATATAATGATCACATTCTCATTCGTCATAGGGAATTTGTACCTGCACATGATATAACTTGATTCTCTTTTTCCCTGTTTCCCAAAAATGTACCCTTCCTTCAACCCCTCTTCCTGTCTGTATTTACAAAAGATTTGTTTCCATTTTTTCTTTCTTTTCTCATGAGATAGGATCTTTGGGATATGTTAATGGAGACAGTGAAAGATACAGGAGAAAAGGATAACTGGGAACTAGCACATTTGAACTTAAGAATCTAGAGAAAGAGCAGGCTTTTGTAGAAGATCTGAAGGGTTAAGTTTAAACTATCTGTGGTATATCCAGTGGACTTCCAGAGGCAGTTGGAGTGTAAAAAGTTAAAGGCTAGACTTTTGTTAAAAAAAAAAAAAAGGCAGGAAAAGGAAAACAGAGGACTTGAGATTCAGTTGCTCAAATAAGATAACTTTTGTATTACCTTTTAAATGATGGTCTAAGCTAGCAAGTTGATCTACAGATTGGGGCCCAGCCACCCTAGTATATGGTCTGTATCAACAACAGAAGGAGAGCTGTTGTAACCTACCTGAAAGTTAGTCAGTCAGGCTGCTATAATTTCATGAATTCTAGTTCAAGACATGAATCTCCTGGTTGAGAGATGAAGGTCAATTTATACTCACGGCATATCCAGAATATCTGCTTTTTTGCCTGTTATCCCAAGTCTCACATCCTGCAGGACCATGTGCAGGGGGCTGCATTGTAGAAGAGGTTTCCTGAATGTGGGATCTTCTGTGATACAGAGCAAGCATGCCTCCTTTTTGGTTTGGGGGGGGGCACTTGCTATATAGATATCCTTGAAAAAATAGCCCAGGAATACAGTCATTGCCTACTTGCAAGACAGTACAGAAATGTGAGAGCCATGGAGAAATTTGTGTTCCTAAGGTCTGCAGAACAGCAGCCTTGGTAATACATAGTAGCTTGTTAGAAATGTGGAATCTCAGTCCCCTAGAATTACTGAATCAGAATCTGCATGTGAGTGAGATAGTGTAGATTGAGTATAGTTTGAGAAGCACTGCTGTAGGGTTTTTGTTTTTGTGGCTGAAGTTGGTCTTTTCTGATGACTAAGTTATAGCTACAGGTTAAGGGCAAAGGGACGGTATTAAGGCACATCATTTTTTTAAGACCCAGAAAAGGTGGGCATCACACATCACTTCTGCATAACTTCCAATGGTAAGATATTAGACATGTGTATAATCACACTACTTATGAAGGAATTTGGAACATATAGTCTAGTCGAGTGCCATTATTATGGAAATAAAGGGCAAGTGACCTCAGAGGGACAGTTTGTACATTGCACTATCTGTATACATGTTGAGAGGTTAGGAAGATAATGTAGGCCTGAAGTAATTATATTTAGAAATTGAAGCCAAGGGAATGGATGAGACTACCAGAGAGTGTATGAAGCAGGATATTTCAGTCTTGGCACCTTTGATATTTGGATTGGATAATTCTTCATTGTGGGGAAGCTTGGTCCCATGTAGTTGTAGGATGTTACCAGTAATCTTGTTCTCTACTAGGTGCCAGAATTCCTTCACTGTGACAATGGAAAAAGTCTTCAGACATTATCAGATGTTGTTGGATAAGGGCAGGGCAGAATCTCCCTCAGAATAGAAAGTGGCAAGGAAGAAAATAATAGTATCAGTATGTGTGGATTGATCAGAGGGAAAATGAGCTTCCCCAAAAGAAAATAAAAAGGAATGGCCAGAGAGTAGGAGGAAGATCAGTAGAGACAAGGATAAGAATGTTTTAGAAAGAAGGAAAGCAAACAGTGAGTATTGTTAAGTACTAGTAATGTATGCTTCAGATGTAGCAACGAGGAATTAATTGATTGGTATTTTTCCCAAGAACAGTTGGTGAAACGATGGGACTAGAAACCAGATCACAGTTTGAGAAGTACAGTTTGAGAAGGTGCCCCCTAGAATTACTGAATCAGAGTCTGCATGTGAGTGAGATAGTGTAGATTGAGTACAGTTTGAGAAGCACTGCTGTAAGGTTTTTGTTTTTGTGGCTGAAGTTGGTCTTCAGTTGCAGAGTGAATGAGAGGCGAGAGTGTAGAGACAGTGTGGATCATTGTTCTGAGAAGCTTATCTGTATGGAGGAGAGAGAAGTAAGGCAGCTCTAGAAGTAGGATGTTTGCTGAGGCAGTGGGATTTTTTTCCTGAAGATGGGGGAAACTTTAACGTATTTAAATCTGATGGGAGGAGCCATGCACTGGTGGGTATTTGATCACTATATTTCATGAATGAAGATGCAAGTAGGGAGAGGTTAAAGGTACAGAAGAGAGGAAATAATTAATGGTGTAAGTCTCTGAGAAGATGGGGCATATTAAGAGGTGGATTCTGCCTCACAGAGAAAAGTATTTTTAATAATTAGAGCTGTTCAGCTGTAGAATCAGTTACCACTTGGCAATGAGGGTACGTTGCTATTAATGCAAGTAGATGAACTCTTGGTTGAGAGAAACACTTTAAGAATAAAGAGCTGGGTGTGGTTGTAGACCTGGAGGCTAAGGCAGGAGGACAGCTGTGAATTGGAGGCCAGCCTGGAATACCTAGTGAGACCCTTTCTCAAAAATCCAAAAAGAAAGAAGGAAAAAAAGGAAAAGAAGGAAGAAAGGATAGGAAAGAAGAAAGAAGGAAAAAGGAAGGAAAGAAAGAAATGTGACCTGAGGATGTTGTGTGGATGGGAATGGGTATTCTTGCATAGGAAAAGGACTTGTTCTTTCTTTTTTTTTTTTTTTTTAGGAAAAGGATTTGGACTAAGACGACCTCTAAAGTCTCTCCTACTACCTTCTGTGATTTTTATTTCAGTCTGACCTAGCATTAAACTTCAATATGAATTATATTGACTTGCTAGATCTTGTTAATGTTTTAGTGCTTAGGTATGGTATAGCCTAATAGTACTTATTTTTGATGAATGAATTAGGTCCGCCGGGATCTTCATGTATCAACTGCTGAATTTACAGACTTGAAGCAACAGTTGGAAAGAGACTCTCTAGTCTTGAGTTTGCTTAAACAGCTACAAGAGGTGAGTCAGCTCAGTTTGAACTTTAGTGGTTTCTGGTGGCAGTTATTTTTCCTAGTTGGTCTTATTATTCAGTGTGTATTCCCTGACTAAATGATGGATCTAAAAAAAATTCAAAAAATAGAAATAAGACATATCAAATAAAATACCTAATGACTTAGTCTTATCTTTTCAGTTTTCTACTGCTATTGAAGAATATAATTGTGCATTGGCAGAGAAGAAGTATGTCACTGCTGCTCAGCATCTGGAAGAGGTACTAAACGCTTTCTCTAAAGAATGACCAATTAGTGCTTTAGAGAATTTGTTGTTAGACTGCTTTATGTTGTATGCATTCTTTATCACTATACAAGCATATCTTAATTGCTCTGAGTCCACATGGAATGTTTAACAGTGGTTTTATTTCACTGCCAGGCACAGAAATGCTTGAAGTTACTAAAATCAAGAAAGTGTTTTGATTTAAAAATGTTGAAATCTCTCAGCATGGAGCTTACAATACAGAAACAGAATATACTCTATCACCTTGGAGAAGAGTGGCAGAAGTTGATTGTATGGAAGTTCCCACCATCAAAAGGTGCTGCTGAATTCAGGTGGACTTCTTTGCTTAATCTGCCTGAACCATTTTGGCCTCTGAATATATTCTAACTATATCATTTTGTATGAGAATCTCCAAATTTGTGTTGAGTTGTCATGTTAAACAAAATGCCTTGTTAGGAAGAACTCATCTGAGTCCCTAAACTGTTCTCACTTTACTTTCCTTACACCCCTCTTTCTGTCCTCTTTCCCAAGAAGGATGATTGGGGGGGGGTCACTTGGTGAGGGTATAATAGAGGAGTTTCTTAGTTGCTTTCTTGTCACTGGGACAAAATACACGAAACCTGCAGTTTAAAGGAGAGATTTGTTTTGGTTCACAGTTTGAGTCCATGGTTGGCTGGCTCCAAGGCAGAAATAGAGTGGCAGAGGAGCATGGTGGAGGAAAAGGAGTTCAACCATGGTAGCCAGGAAGCGAGGAGCCAAGAGAGGAGCCAGGGACAAGGCTAAACCCTTCATGCCACCCCACAGTGATGGTCCTGAGGCCAGGCCCTGGCTGGCAAGTTAACTGTAGTTCCCACATGATCCAGTCACCTTCCAAACACGGAGACGTTTGGGGAACGTTTTACATACAAACCATAATAAGGTGGTAGCAGTTTGAGACCACACTAACTTTCTCCTCCTTTGTGGAAAGTAGCTGTTATCACCAGCCCTAATGCCAGCAGTTTGTGTTTGCCAGAAAGCTTTAAAAAGTTGTTAAGCCATTCTCTTGCTTGCTGTGGGAGGCTTGGGTCAGTGGGCCTGTGAGGGGTTTGACTTGATTTTTTTTTTGTTTTTTTCAAATATGGTGACAAGATAACAAAAGAGAAGTTGTTTTTCAAGATGAAGAAGTAGTATTATGCTGGCCCACACTTTGAATTACACTGTTTGGCTGTCAACTCCTCTGCCCACCTCTTGGTGTGAGCTCCCTTGGTGTGTTTGTCTGAGAGTAAAATATCAGAAGGTATATGTAAAGGAGGTGCAGTTACAGCTGGCATTTTTTCCAACACAGGATCTTGAAATTTAGTGTATTTCAAGGGAAACTTCAGTTTCCCTTTGCTTCCTTTCCTATATCCATTTTAGCGTCTAAATATGTATGTATATCAGATGTTTTGAAGGAAATCTAGAACATATTAGATCATGTTTTCATGTAGACTATAAATTAAGAGAGAAGGCAGGTATGTTGAACTCTTCGTTATAATGTGTTCTACCTGTTAAACTTGTTGGGCAGGCTAGTCTCTTGGTAAAAGAACATAAAGGGGTGAGGCTATAGCTCCGTTTAGAGCACCTGTTTAGCATGTACTAAACCCTGGGTTCTATTCCCAATAACTAACACACACACACACACACACACACACACACACACACACACACACAGGAACATGGAGGAAAAAGAGGTCTATGAAACTAGGAACTCATTTTTATTCATTGCTTTCATTCATTCAATACATACTTATTTAGTAAGCATTTCTTTTAGGCTTATCTTTCTTTTGTACTTAATTTGATTCTTTGGACATATCAAAAAAAGTCATTTTCTTTTAAAAATCTATCTAAGGGTATGTGCGTCATAATTAATATTTGGGTGCATTAGAAGTATATAGTAAGGAAACCACATGTTTAGGAATCTCAGTAGTGAATGGGCTCTGAAGAATAGAAGTGGGAGTATCTTGTATTGCTGAAGCACCTGATTTTTTCCTTCTTTTTTGTTAGATACCTGCAGTTTAGAATCTTGCCTGCAAACTGAACTTCATTTATGCACTGAACAATCCCAGACGGAGGAGAAGACACCTGCACCACCCATCAGTTCTGTCCTTTCGGCATTTTCTATTCTTGGAGAGCTGCATACTAAGCTTAGATCATTTGGTAAAACATGCTGCTTTGTTTCATTTACATGAATTCTCAGAAGGCCCAGTGCTAAAGGCATGATAGAAAAGATTATAAAATATTCTCTAAGAGTATTAGTGATACTTTTTGCCCTTATGGTTTATCACAGGGAATTGTCGTAAATACTGCTTTTATTTTGGATTTAGATTCTTTTTTAAAAAAAAATACTAGTTTCTTTTTTCTTTTTTTTCCCTTTGGTACTGGGAATCGAACTCAGGACCTTACACTTGCCAAGCAGACACTTTTGGCGCTGAGCTACATCCCGGCCCAAAAAACTAGTTTCTATACATTCATTTATTTTTAATAGATAAAAG
Organism: Chinchilla lanigera; assembly: GCF_000276665.1. Lineage (NCBI taxonomy): Eukaryota > Metazoa > Chordata > Mammalia > Rodentia > Chinchillidae > Chinchilla > Chinchilla lanigera. The sequence continues at coordinate 15,381,036 of NW_004955412.1, read as the reverse complement.
TCTGTATATGGCCTGGAAAACTTCAGTGGGAAAACTGGCAGTGCATTGTCATGGTATAGGTATTTTGGTTATAAAGCTTTAGGGTCCTTTTTCTTATTTTTTTGTTTTTGCTTTTTGGTGGTATTTGGGATTGAACCCAGAGCCTTTCCACTGACCCACATCCCCAAACCTTTAAAAATTGTTTTTGAGACAGGGTCTCCTTCAGTTGCCCAGGCTGGCCTTAAACTTGCAATCCTTCCTCCTCTTCTTCCTCCTTTTCCTTCTCAACCCAACTCCCTCCTTCCTTCCTGCCCTCCTTCCCTTCTCCCTCCTCCCTCCTCCCTCTTCCCTCCTCCTTCCTCCTTCCTCCCGCCTCCCTCCTCCCTCTTCCCCGCCCTTCTGCTCCCTCTCCCTCTAGTTTTTTTTTTTTTTTTTTTTTTAATTGTACTGGGGATTGAACCCAGGGATTTTGCACTGAGCTACATTCCCCACCCATTTTTTTATTTGGAGACAGGTCTCATCTTAATGAGTCAGTCAGTAAGTTTGCCCAGATTGGGCTTAAACTTTTAGTCCTCTTGCCTCAGCCTCTCAGAGTGCTGGAATCACTAGGCATGTATCACCATGCCCGGCTGAAACTTGTGATCTGCCTTAGTCTTTCAGAGTGCTGGGATTGTAGGCATGCTATGCCTTGCCCAGCTTCTAGTGATATTTGTTGAGTGTTCACATGTTTTTTCAGGTCAGATGTTGCTGAAGTATATCCTTAGGCCCCTGGCGTCCTGCCCATCCCTTCATGCTGTGATAGAAAGCCAGACTAATGCAGTTGTTATTCGTTTTGAATCTCTGATGACTGACCTGGAACATCCATCACCATCTGAAGTTTTTGCAAAGATCCAATTGGTACTGGAGGTGCTACAGAAACATCTTCTAGGTGTGTACACCCAAAGCAGTGTTTTTATGTTTTAAAAGAGTATTTTAAAAAGTGAATATTATTTTAAGGTGAAAATGCCCATGATGTGAGTGAAGGAAGGATTTGAAGTAAGTTATGCCATCGGAATAAAGTAGGCCTTATTTCTTACCTACTTTGCATTTCTTCCCTCTCCTGTATTGGCAGTTTGGGACATGAGAGCTCCCCCAGATTCTGTATTTGTGATGTTATTTTATTTGAATTCTGGGATGTAGTTCTCTTGCTGGACTTCTAATAACATAATATTTTGGGCATCATGTATTTATTATAGGACAGAAGAAATGAACTCAGTGGTATTTTACATATTCCACAAAAAAATTCCTATTAGTGTTATAAACTAACTACATTTAACAGGAAATAAATAGCATTTCAATTTGGCTTTACTGGTTAGTTCTTTATTCATATCAGAAACAGATAGTTTCTGTATTGCTTTGAATCAGTATTTTGGGTTGTTACACTGTTAAAAGTAAAGTTTTTTCTGATGTTTTATTTAAGAATGTTTTTTAGTTTAGTTGACTTGCCTTCTTTTGGTTTTTCTTAGTTGTCTTGTTGAAGAGTCTAGCCAACATTCTTGCTCTGGAAAAATTAAAAAGAAATGTTGCTATTGTTTGGAAGTCTTGATATTTACATATTGTTATAAATAAATCACATAGGAGGGTATGGTGTTGCATGCCTTTGTAGTTCTAGCCCTCAGGAGGCTGAGGCAGGAGGTGCATGAGTTTAAGGCCAGTCTGAACTACATAGTGAGACCCTATTTAAAAAATTTTTTTTCCTTATGTAAAGTAAGGAATTCCTAATATTATTGACAGGAGCTGAGAGTGCTAAAGCCGCCTGTAAACTACAGAAATCCAAGGTAGTTTTTTTGTGTTCCTAGATTCTTCATTAAGGCAGAAACAAAATTTTATTTTTATTAGATGTAAACAAAGTTGTAAGCAAAGCACCTAAGGATTGAAAGGTATCAGAGTGGTGATTAAATCAGGTATCTCTGGTGCTTGAATCTTCTCTTCAACTCCGTCAGTTGGTCTGATAGCCTTCCTGAGCACCGTTAGTGAGAAGGAACTCACTTGGTAAGGGTTCTATCTTGCTCAGGGCAACTGCAAGGTTATTGTTTTGCTTTTTAAAACTCATCTCTCTAAAAAAAAAAAAAACAGCAAAAACTCATCTCTCCTGTCTATACTCAATCCTGTTCCCAAAATTTCCACTTTGCAAATTTAATCTTTAAGAGTACTTACTTAAAAAGTTTGTTTGAAATATATTTCCCTGTAATGTTTGTTTTATTGATACTAATTTTATTATGTGGAATCATTCGAAACAAATCTGAATTCCTATGACACGTGAGTGATAGGTTTGCAGATTGTTTACAGTTGCTGTTTTTCCCATCTTACTACCAATATAAACGTCCTTAGTGACTTCAGTGACAGAGTTTGAAGCCCCCCTCCCATCTTCGTTGCTGTTCAGGTGTCCGCAGGTTTGCTTTTCCCTAAGGCCTCCCCCTGTTGCAGATGACCTCAGAGCGCCTCCCAGGGCATTTTCCGCGGGTGCTGCCTCCTGGTGTGTTCCTCTTCTTCCCAGGGCACCAGTCACACTGGATCAGGGCTCTGCTCTTACCACCTCATTGAAAGGCTCGTTTCCAAATAATGGTCACATTGGAAGTCAGGGTTTCAAAATGTGAATTTTGTGGGGAGACATGCACAGTTCAGCCTTTGGCAAGACTTTATATGTTTGTGTCTGTTACATACACAGTCATCTTGTTTGTGATAGTGTGGTATCATTAATGGAACATGAACTACATTGCCATTTTTTATCTTAGAGTATTTGGTTATTTGGCAGGCATTCTTTTTATTTCAAGAAAATCTTGAATTGAAAAATAACATTGTAATAAATCTTTTTAGAACTCTTGCAGACACAATTAGTGAGCATTGGAAAAGGACACAGGATCATTGTATTTATTTATTTTATTTTATTTTATTTTATTTTATTTTATTTTTTGGCACTGGGAATTGAACTCAGGACCTTGTGCTTGCCAGGCAAGTGCTGTGACACTGAGCTATATCCCCAGCCCCATTGTATTTATTATCTTTTGTTTCTTTCAAGAGTTCCATAAACCAAGGATAATTTATATTATTTGCAAGTATATAAGCTGAATGATTTACCAATTGTATTTTTTTTTTTTTTTGGTCTTTTTGAGACAGAGTCTAGCTATGTAGTTCAGGCTGGCCTTGAGTTCAATTTGTAGCTCAGGCTGGCCTCGACTCGCAGTGATTCTCCTGCCTCAGCCTCCTGAGTGCTGGGATTACAGGTGTGTGCCACCAAGCCCGGCTGTAATTTTTTTTAAACCATTTTCTTTTCTGGTACTGGGATCGAACTCAGGGCCTTGCACTTGCCAGGCAGGTGCTGTGCTGCTGAACTACATCCCAGTCCTACTTTTCTTCCTTTTTTTTTTTTTTTGGGACAGGGTCTAGCTATGCAGTTCAGGCTGGCCTTGAGCTCACTTTGTAGCCCAGGCTGGCCTCGACTTGCAGTGATCCTCCTGTCTCAACCTCCAGAGTGCTGGGATTACAGGTGTGCGCCATTCATTACTTCTTGTAAAGTCCTTTTCAGAAAAACAAAAAGAAAAAAAAAACAAACCCCCAAAAAGCACATATATCTTGCAGTACAGTGAAGTAATAAAGGAATCATCAGTATCTTGTTACAATTCCAGTAAATCTAAATTTTTCAACCTAGCAACACTGTGTATGTGCTGCCGAAGCAAGCACCCAACCTAGCAACACTGTGTATGTGCTGC
>NW_004955412.1:15366277-15377208 GCF_000276665.1 Chinchilla lanigera | reverse complement strand
GAAGCAAGCACCCAACCTAGCAACACTGTGTATGTGCTGCCGAAGCAAGCACCCAGCCTAGCAACACTGGAACACTGCTGTGATAGAGATGAAGTTTTTCATATCCAGTGGAGATTCTTTGACAAATAGAAAACTTTTTTTTTTGGCTTTTTGAGACAGGGTCTCTCTGTGCAGTTCAGGCTGGCCTTGAGCTCACTTTGTAGCCCAGGCTGGTCTCAAACTGAAAACGATCCTCAGCCTCAGCCTCCTGAGCGCTGGGATTATAGGCCTGTGCCACCATGTCTGGCTTGGAAAACATTTTTAAGACATCTGTGTCAAGGTGGTTTTTTTAGGTCATGAATTGACAATATTTATGTATTTATTTATTTGTCTTTTTTGAGACAGGGTCTCATTATGCAGTTCAGGCTGGCCTTGAGCTCACTTTGTGGCCCAGGCTGGTCTCGAACTCTCAACGATCCTCCTGCCTCAGCCTCTCGAGTGCTGGGATTACAGGCATGCTCCACCACGCATGGCGACAATATTTATTTATAAATTTGTTTTTTTTGTGCTTGTGTGTGTGTGTGTGTTTGAGACAAGGTCTCACTATGCAGTTCAGGCTGGCCTTGAGCTTACTTTGTAGCCCAGGCTGGTCTTTAACTCGCAACGATCCTTCTCCCTCAGCCTCCTGAGTGCTGGGATTATAGGTGTGCACCACCATGCCTGGCTTTTATTTGTACATTTGGATATTTCTTTTTTTTTGAGACTGCATCTCGCTGTGTTGTACAGACCGGCCTTGAACTCACTGTGTAGGCAAGGATGGCATCGAAGTTGCTGTGATCCTCCTGCCTTAGCCTCCCAAGTGCTGGGATGACAGGTGCACACCACCATGCCTGGCTTGGATGTTCTTTTAGACAGAATGCACCCAAGTGTCAGCGATGGCTGTATTTGTTACAGTACTTTCTTGGTCACTGAGACATAATACTCACAATTTAAAGGAGGAAAGGTTTATTTTGGCTCAGTTTGTAGACGTTTTAGTCTATAGTTGGCTGGCTCCAAGGTGGAGTGGCCAAGTGAGGAGAAACAGCTCATGGCAGACCACCAAAAGCAGAGAGAGGGGGGTCAAGGGAGGAGGGAGGGAGCTAGACCCTTTCAGGCCACGCCTCCAGTGACCTACCTGCTCCAACCAGGGTTCACCTCCCAAATCACATTTAGCTGTGTATAAATCCTCGGTGGGTGAATCCACTGATGAGTATCACACCACTTGATCCAGTCACCTCCTAAAAGCTCCGCCTGTGAGCACAGGATACTGTGGGGGGACATCTAGATACAAACCATGACAACAGCTGAAAAAAAAGAATTTGAAGTTTTTCAGTTACTAGTCAGTTGATCTGAAATGTCAGAAAGATCTTTATGGACCATACATATTCTATGATGGCTTAATTGAAGATCTTTCACATTTAAAAAAATATGTCTTTTCCTTATAGTTTTCTAACAAGATTTCACCAATAATAATTGGAATAATAGTTTCTCTGTCTAACTTTTTATTTTTTTGGTGCAAGAATTCAGTTATTTCATAGCTTGCCAAAGTAAAGTCAGATCTTACTGAAAAACCCATTTTTGTAGACATTTAATTTCAGGTGACTAATTTTTACAGTAGTTTTTGGAAAAGGGAGCATATCAAATTTCCACCATATTTCCTGAAAGTATTTCTTAATATTGCCCACCTGACTGTCTTAAAAGTTCTTTTATGTAATGAAGAAGCAGTTCTTTTTTTCTGGCCCTGTTGCAGCAGACTGCGGCTCTCCCTCATCATAGTTTTATGCCACACTTTCTTCTGGACTTTTCCTCTGGGGACTGGCCCAGGGCCTTGCTCTACCACCGCTCTCCCACTGAGCTACATCCCCAGCCGGTTTTTATTTTCATTTTTTGTGACAGGCTTGCTAGTTTTCCAGGCAACTCCTGTTTCAGCCTCTGAAGTATCTGGGACTACAGATGTGTGTCACTGTGTTCAGCCCGATACTTTTCCTTTGCTACCTCATTGTTACTGTTAGCTTTTGCATCTAACTGTGTTTTTTCATCAGTAGTATGCCTTGACTTCAATTTAGAAAATCTGCCCAGTTATTTTCTTAGACTAGAAAAAGAATTATGTAATAGTTAAACTTTTTTTTTTTGACAGGGTCTCTCTAGCTCAGGTTACAGCTGCGATCCTCTTGCCTCAGCCTCCAGAGTGCTGGGATTATAGGAATGTCCCACCACATGTGGCTTAAGCATTTCATTTTAACTGCCTATTACAATTTATAGTAGATATCATTGTAAATTGTGATGTATGCACAAAATATTCAGATACATAATGCTGACACAATATAGAGAAAAAGGTCATTGGAATGAAATTAGTTGTTTACACTGACTGGATCAGCATTGTGCTATGTGAAATGGTAGAAATGATTTATGTGCCTGATGTCTGACAGTGGGTAGGAACATTTAGTGATGCAGTAGTTACAGTGAAATATCCTATCCAAACACTGAAGTTATGTTGAACAAAAAATACTTTAGTTGCCTCTTTTTGATTTAAAAATTTTTATTTTAAAATAGACTGATAAAGAGGTGTACCCTTCACCCAGTTTTCCACAGTGTTAACGTCTTGTGTAACTAATCCAGTATCAACACCAGGAAAGTTATATCAGTAAAATTCAGAGTTTATTTGGATTTCATGTGTGTGTGTACATGAACGGGTGTGTGTGTGGTTTTATCATATGTGTAGCTATTTATAACCATTGCTACAGTCAAGATACAGAATTACTCTATTACCACAAAGCTTGTGCTTTCCCTTTATAAGCATATATCCCTGCTTTCCTTTTTAAATGTTAATTTAATTTGAATAAAAATATTGGATTTTGATTACATTATTTTATTGGATGATGAAGACCTCAACCTTAGGCACTGTAAAATGTCTGAGATAATATGGTCACCTTTTTCTAAGACTCTTAACCCTGAGGTCTTTCTTTGTGAATCAGAACTAAATTCTAAATAGGTGGTTCCCTTTATGGCTCTTCTTCATTCTACATTGGCTATTGGTTCTTAACTATTATTTATTGATTAAGAGGATGTTCTAAATATAGTGTCCTCAATGTATTTGAAAACAGAGTAAGATATTTAGAGAGGAGGCATTGAAATACTCTTCGGTAGATGAGATACTATGTTTTATTTTTAATTTTACCTGTATTTATTTGTGAGACAGGTTCTCACTATGTAGTTTAGGCTGGACTTTGACTCACTTTGTAGTGTAGGCTAGCCTTGAACTTGCAGTGATTCTCCTGCCTCAGCCTCCCGAGGGCTGGGATTACAAGTGTGTACCACCATGTCTGGCAGATATTATGCCTTAACATAAAGTATTCATTGATAGTTTAGTTAAATATTCAGAGTCCACACAGAGATGGAAAAAGTCTGTTTATTCATTATTAAGTGAGATTTTATTCTAAACTAGTTTTAATGGCAAATGCAGATCTTCTGAATGCTTGTTGTATAATCAGGTCAGTAGCTTAACAGATTTTTACAATGTAGATGGCTTAATGCTGTGTAGAGAACAGGCAGTACATAGTGCACATGATTCAGCTGAGCAGTAAAAATAAAATAATCATAATTTTACGTCATGCCCTGTGCCACACAGTCTGTTGGGATAGCTATGGAATTATCTGCACTATTTTCTTTCCCATCATCCCCAAGCTGAAATATCCTAGAAAACTAGGGAATTTAAGAATATATCAGAACTGTACATGGTGTCTTGTTTAAAACCTTTTCTTTTGAATTCAGATGTGCCTCTTGACACGGACCTAGAAAATGAGAAAACATCTGCAGTCATACTGGCTGAGATGCTTGGAGGTGTGATCTGGGAGGACCTGTCTGAGTGCCTCATCAAGAACTGTTTGGTTTATTCTATTCCAACCAACAGCAGCAAGCTGCAGCAATATGAAGAGGTATGGGGCAGACATAGCACAGAAAGTTGTACTGTACTGTTGACTCCTGTTGCTCTCTTTTGTTTTTTCTTGCAGATCTTTTGCTGTTTAGTTACAACTTATAGGAAAATTACAAATAAGCAGTAGAAACAGATTCTCTAAAATTTCTCTTCTGGCTTCCTACTTCTCTGGGGGAGCATATTATTAAGTGTGTTTTCTTCTTTTATACTTGACCAGCTGAGTAGCCATTATGTAATTTTTTTTTTTTTTGCTGACTTTTTAGTACTTTCTTGAACACTAATAAGTATATTTATTTTAAAATTATTTGCAGCTTTACCAGAGTCAGCAATTTTTGTTGCAGATATTCTTCCTAATAAAGCTCAGCCTGGAAAAAGTGTATATTATTTTTTAAACCTACTATTTGGAGATTAATTCTAAGATCTAAGTGACCATCTTGGTTCTTGTTCTTTTCTATGCATTGGATTTGAATTTTAACATTTAATGGAATATGCAGACAAGTGACCATTTATATCCATGGGTCCAGCATTTATGGTTTCAACCGGCTGTAGACTGAAATATTTAGAAAAATATTTGTATATTTTTCTTAGTATTCCATAAAGCATATAGCAAAAGCAATTGTTCACATAGCATTGACAGAGTACTAAGTATTACAAGTAATGATTTAAAATGTATGGAGGAGGTGTGTAGGTTACATGCAAATACTATACCTTTTTATATGTAAGTCTTGAGCATCCATAGATTTTCGAATGTGAGGAGGACCTGGTTCCAAGCCCCCACACATACTGAAAGGTGATAGTATATAATTTTTTTTTTTTTTTAACTTTTTCTGTCTCAGATCATACAATCCACTGAAGAATTTGAAAATGCCCTAAAGGAAATGAGGTTTTTAAAAGGAGATACTACTGATCTGCTGAAATACGCTCGTAATATCAATTCTCATTTTGCTAATAAGAAGTGCCAAGATGTGATTGTGGCAGCCAGAAACCTAATGACCTCTGAGATTCACAATACTGTGAAGGTACCAGGGTTATATTACATTGTATTGAAAAAGCAGCTTATTTTTGAGACACTTGGTAAAGTAGCGGGGAGCATGACAGCTGCTGAGCTTGTAGAGCAAGTTATGATCTTCTGAACCTTAGTCTTAGCCGCTTTGAAGTAGTCCTTCTGGGCATGTCGGTGAATGCCTGTAACCCTGGTGACTCTGGAGGCTAAGCTAGAGGCATCGTAAGTTTGAGTTTAGTCTGGGCAATATAGGGAGACTTTCTCAAAAGAAAAGAAATGTAGAAGGACCAGGTGTGTAGTCCAGCTCTAGGATATTTGTGTAGTGTGTGTGAAGCCTTGAATTCCATCTCAGAAAAAGAGAAGAAGAAAATATGATCCTAATGTATATCTCTTCCTTTGGGTATTGTGAGATTCATATAAGTTAATGGACTTGAAAGCATAGTATGAATTTTAAAAGTTTACAGAAATGTAATAGATTTAAAATTATATACTTTTTTTTTTGAGACAGGTCTTGCTGTGTAGTTCACACTGCCCTTGAACTTTCTGTGTAGCCCAGGCTGGCCTCAGATTTACCACAATCCTCCTGCCTCAGCCTCCCAAGTGCTGGGATTACAGGAGTGTGCGACCATGTCCAGTTTAGATTTAAAATTAGACAGTCATTTGTTCTCATCTTTGTTTTTTGAGCTTTTAGTACACAATGTTGTGATGTGTAAACCTGTACTTTATTGTGTCCAGAGTGTATCATATTGTAAAAGTATTGACTTAATCTTTTAGGCTAATAGAGGGCCTCCTGAGTGCTGGGATTCCAGGCATGCATTACAACACCCAGCAACTTGATTATATTATTCTTTCCAAAATCCAATGGCTTCTCATCTCATTCAGAGGATGACCTGGTAGCCTTCCTATGACCTGTGTCTTGTCCCCTCCTGTCTCCTGTTGCATTCTGTCACTCTCTGCAGGACTCCCTGGACTAACTACTGAGCTTGGAGCAAGTGGGCTTGGAACATTCTGGCTGCAAGTACCCACATGATTTGCTGTATTTAAAGTGCTTCCAGGCTACTTTTAAAAAAGATTGTTGCTTCTCCTTATGTCCTATACCACTTCCTCCTTTATTATTCTTTATATTATCAAACAGTATTTTATATGAGTTATTTATTTACTGTTTCCTCTGTAAGAAGTAAGCTCCACCAGGGGCCAGGTTTTTGTTTTGTTCTCTGTTTTCTTGACTGTGGTATCTCTAGCACCAAGAAAGTACCTGGCACATATTCCTGTGTGTTCACTGTTCAGCGGTTTGGTAACTGTTCGGTAATGAATTAATACATGTCTCCGTTACCTCTATTACAGTTCCTCGATGCAAACAGTATTAGTACTGAATAGCTCTGTGACTCAGTCTTTTTTTTTTTAACAGTCTGGGGATTTGCATCGCACTATATTCCTAGCCTTTTTTGCTCTGAGACAGGGTCTTGCTAAATTTCCCAAGTGGGACTCAAGGTTATGATCCTCCTGTCTGTCCCAGAGTACTGGGATTATAGGCCTGTGTTGCCATGCCTGGCTATAGGTTTAATCTTTTAATCTGATTGGAGTTCGCTTTCTTCTTCTGAGAGATGCTGAACTACATAAGCTCGAGCTCCCCACTCAGGTAGTTCTGCATTGTAGAAAACTGCATTTTTCCCCTGAGTACTGAAATCCTAATATAGCTTTCTCTAGCTCAGGTTTCTCAGGAGTAGAACTGTTGACATTTTAGGCCAGATGATTTTGTGTGTGGGGCTGTAGTGGGGGATGTTTGTTTAGCAGCATCCTCGACCTCTATCCTCCATTTGTTGGATGACGGTGCTACCTCTTCTAGCTGTGACAACCAGAAATAAAACCACACATTGCTGCAGTGGTCCTTGGTTGAGCGTGACTGCTCTAGATTGTAACCTGGTTCTTCCTCGTGGCATTTAGGTCCAGGAATGAGACCTTCTAAGCTGCCCAGCTTTGAACAGCTCCTCTTTCCTTTTCTAAAAACCATTTTCAACCTAATTACTTTTCATAGTTTTTGTCTAAATTTTAAAACATTTTCCTATATATACTATTTTCTCAAAAAATCTATAAAGTTGTGGTTTTGTTATGTGTTTTTATATTGTTTTGGGTTGTGAAATAATTTACTAGTGGCACTATTGTTAAACACCAAACTAATAACTTGTTACCAGTAGGATACTACATTGTAAAGATAAAGCAGTGTTTTCAAGAGATACATGGCTAGCAGGCAGGCAGTACAGGTTTTTTCTGAAGTGACAGTCTTCCTGTCCACAAGGTGATGATCCTGCCAGCCATTCAGAGCCACACAGTGCTGCTCCTAGCCATGACCTGGGAAGGGTGTTTGGAGCTTCTAATTAGTTGGAGATGACTGCTGCTGAAGAGGTTTTGCAGAGCTCAAATTCTTCACTCATGGCGGGGGGGAGGTCAATTTTTAAATTCTTACATTTAGAAATCAAGATATAGTATGTGCTTTATACTACCAACCAAGCGTAAAAAGTATGCACTCAAAGCCCCAGACAAACTCTGTGGATAATGCAAGACATATAGTATTTGTAGGCTTGACTTAATGAGCTCTGCTGATAGTGTAGCATCACAGAAGATGGAGACATCATTAAAAACTAGCTACTGAATTAGCTCCAAATAAGCACAGTTCATGTAACTAAAAACTAGATGTTTCCCCAAATATAACATTATTTATAGCCTTAATGCTGATAGAGTTCTTTATTTTATTATTTTTATTTTATTTATTTAATTTTTTGAGACAGGGTCACGGTATGTAGCTCAGGCTGGCCTCAAACTTGTAGCAGTTTTCTGCCTTAGCCTTCCAAGTGCTGAGGTCACAGGTGTGTGCCACCATGTCTGTCCAAGAGGACAGTTCTTTAATGTAACAAATGATTTAGGTACATAAGTCAGAAGTTAGTCTTTCTGTATCCCCGTTCTCTCCCTTCCTTTCTTCTGCCCTCTTTTCCCCCTCCCTCCTCCTCCTCTTTCTTTCTGTATTACTGAGGATTGGCTCCAGGGCCGCATGCATGCTAGGAAAGTGCTGTAGCACTACGTTACATCCCCAGCCCTTTTTATAATTTTATTTTGAAATAGAGTCTCCCTAAGTTGCCTGGATAGGCCTCAAACTTGAGATCCTCCTGCCTCAACAAGATTACAGACATGCACTCTACCTGGTTAATAGATTTCGCTTCTCTTTTTTAGGGTGCTTTAAACAACGTATTTAATTGAAATGCCATACACTGACTTCCATTTATTTTGATACATCTTTCTCTTATGGTGATTTAAAGGGTCTTCAAGTCAATATAAATATTTCATAAATATTTGGCCATTTGGGTATATACCCACAGAAAACTGCAGTGATAATCGTTCAGCGGAAAAAAAACACTGAAAGGTAAAGACCTGACACAAAACTAGGTAGAATAAGAATCTGCTGCAAATATTTGTTTCTCTGAGGTAAAGACACCACACACCTGTTTAATTAAGAAAACCGTCCTTACAACACAGGACAATTCTTTGTTTTTAAGCAGGGCCTAGAACACTTGCTGTTAATTAGGTGCCAAATGGTAGAGCTACATCTCCAGCCTGTGCCATGGATTTGTAGGGAACAGGTTCCAACAACTCAGGCTCCTTCCCATTGGGTCTCACAAAGTGTACTTCTCTGGGTGGGACAGGCTGGTGCTTTGGTTGAACTTAGTTGCCTTTCCCTTTGGCTTCCTTTTTTTTCCCTAATCATTTTCCTTGACACATTTTAGGAAGCTGTCTTGACTCTGAGTGTTTAAATACGCTCAATATGCACATTAATCCTCTTGGCAAGTATCTTGCCCTTAACTTGGCCTGTTTACAGCAGTGCCAACAGCATGCTGGGTAGCATTGTAGACTTTTCCAGTTTTGCCATCGTGACATTTGTGTGGCGTTGCTTTTGCACGTTACCCTTGATGTCTACAGTGTCACCCTTTTGTAGAATTGCATGTATGTGGCCAAAGGAACAGCCCCATGTTTTCTAAAAGGCCTAGAGACAGGGTTGCACTCCTCTTTCCCTTTGTGTTAGCCATTCTGGCAAATTACTGGAACATGGTGGTTCCGGCTCAAAGGCAAGGTTTCTCCTCTTATAAGAAAAAAAGTTAAAACAAATACAAACTATGGTATTTACACACCTTTTTTGTTGTCTTTTTTGAGACGATCTCACTATGTAGTTCAGGCTGGCCATGAGCTCACTTTGTAACTCAGGCTGGCCTCAGACTTGCACCGATCCTCCTGCCTCAATCTCCTGAGTAGTGGGATTATAGGTGTGTGGGGATGACAGGTGTGTACCACCACACCTGGCTCATAACAGCTTTGAAATTATGTTGGAACATTCCCAACAAATCATTTACATATAAGAATTTAAGGATTAAAGAATCTAAACACAGTCCAAACAAGAAATATTATGGATCCTTACATTCAACTTGATGCACTTAGTTGCTGGCCACTTAGTTGCTGGCTTTGAACTCACTTTGTAGCCCGGGCTGGCCTCTAACTCAAGTGCTTGGGTTACAGGTGTATGCCACCACCCCCAGCTAGACTTGGAACACTTTCTATCACAAATTTTCCTTACAGTTTAAGTATGTGCAGAGCACAGCTATTTTTGCAGTGGGAGTAAGGGAGCTTGCTCCCTCTGTTTGCATAATCTGTTTCTCTTGCTCTTAGCCCTGAGGCATCTTTGAAAAGCAAAGTTTAAAAGCCATTATTAGTGTAGTTTACTCATTGGTTAAGTGATTTTGTTAAAAGTTAGGTTTACAGAGTCACTGTTTTCAGGTTCACTGCCTAATGTTCTTTCCCTTACTTCCAACAAAGTGGGAATGCTCATTCTAAGTAAATTTTAGGGAGAATTATTTTTCGTTTAGGTTTGGAGGTTTTTTTGCTTTGTTTTGTTTTCATACAGGGTCTCAGTATGTAGGCCAGGCTGACCTCAACCTCACAAGGATCCTCCTGCCTCAACCTCTCAGTGCTGGGATTACAGGCGTGTGACACAATGCCCTGCCAAGTTTTTTTTTTTTTTAAGAGGGGAATACATCAGCTTGAACAGGTTTTCTCTTAAGTTATATTCCTGGTGTAGAATAATTTGTTGGATAATTACAAAAACTTACTAAAGGAACAGAAAATTATACTGGTTTTAATAGTCTAATAGTTTAAGAGAGATGATTTTGAAGGTCTTTTCATTCACATGAAATCTTGGACAAGTTGCACAGTTTTGCTATTTCTAAGATTATGAGCTTTTGGAAGGACTTCACAGTAAAGGGCATTGCTTCTTTCTTACGGTATGCTCTCACCTAAGACTGAGTTGTTGTTAAAATAATGCCATGTCTACTCAATTCTTTTAATTACCTTGTGGAAGTGCAGCTTTATCATGAAAACAGCTGTTGTCTTATACCTTGCTGTGTGCTTTCATTTGAATTATTCTGGCCTGGCAATTGCAAGGTCGTGAGTTTGATTCCCAGTACCAAAATAAGTTATTCTGAAAACAGTGCATATTCTGTTTCTATGTTTGAATCTTAGATTGGTCCTGATTCTAAGATAAAAGTCCCAGACTTACCCAGTCCAGGTGAAGATGACAAGCTAGCAGTGCAGAAAGTGTCTACAGTTCAGTACGATGGAGCAGAAAACTTAGAGCCTGAAAATACATTGGACCAACATTCCTTTTCTTTGCCCACATGCCGTATCAGTGAATCAGTGAAGAAGTTAATGGAGCTTGCCTATCAGACTTTACTAGAAGCAACAACCAGCAGTGATCAATGGTATGAATTCTGAGTTGTCTGAAAATGCCAGTGACTCAGTTAAATGTTTTATCTGACTAGACATTTTTTTAGAAGGTAATTTGGAATTCTTTGGGTTTTCTTTTCTTTTTGCCTTTTTTGAGACAGGTTCTCTCTGTGCATTTCAGGCTGGCCTTGAGCTCACTTTGTAGCCCAGGCT